>NC_057773.1:3824502-4424502 GCF_014825855.1 Bombus pyrosoma | reverse complement strand
GAAGCCGTACACGACTCATTAGAGCGTTTTCGATGAAAACGAAACTGATTATTTCCTTCTGCACGAAAACGAAATAGATAACAAAAGAAAAACGATCGCCTAGTCGTCGAGAAAGTACTAATTTCTCATGCAAGGTAGATAAATACCGTGACAGACATTGTACACCGTACAGTAGAATGAATCAACGTTTTACACGTAATTCATAAAAGCAACAAGACTCCGCATTTCCCTAATTATATGTTACGAACAATAGAAAGATTCCGACTCAGTTGCCTTGGATTCTTATGTACATTTACAAAAGGTACAAATACTTTTATCTGATGGAGCGATCAGATCATAAACGGAAATATGCACTGGAATGATACGAGAGAAATCCCAAATATAGTCTTGAATCTAATTTTACTTTACAAAGAACTGTGTTAAACTTTGCTCTTAATTTATCGAGCAGAGTGATCGATGAACTTGAATCTTTATAATCCTATCTGCCTTTATAAACGATAAAATGTATCGGAAAATAAGTTCAGTTAGTGGATTTCTTCTATGTGCATTTTTACGAGATTATTTCTCTGCTCAGTAAACGAAGTCAATATTGAAGCCGACACGATGGAACGAATCATTTTTCGCCATTATCGATCTTAGCTTTTATCTCTATGACAAAGAATTATCAAATCATCGAACAAATAGCTACAGACCCACTTGAAACGAATAAACAATAGCATTAAGGATAGATCAACTATAACGGACTAATTGATTTTTACAAAAGAAATTAATCTTTTATTTTATCCTTCTATCGTCTATTTCTATCCGATAAACAACATTTCTTGATTCGCGCGCTTCGACTTATCAACGCTTCTGCTAAAACAAACAACAACGATAAGATCTAAAGGTGCGACTAAGATCTAAATCCAAGCGAAAGAATGCAAACACTTACTTGCAGATATCAATCTTAATTTTTTTAGTTGGACCCTATTTTGCAAGAGAGTAGGATGTTCTACGCACCTTTCGTTCGCTGTGAGATTCTGCAGTTCCGGTACCCAGCACCAGTGATCATCCGGTATCAGCGTGATGAAGATCTGCGAGAAGTAGACCCATGCGACGAACGAAGCAAAAGGGATCATCAGAATAAACAGGATCTTCTGATAAAGACCGAAGTCCCCGACGTACGGCAACAATTCGTCGAAATCTATGTCTTTCGTCTCTTCTTTGACACTTCTGTCTGCTTCTCGCGTTTGAGGGTTCATCGAGTTGCAACAGGTCACCGCGTTATTCTCGCGGTCGTTCAAATGAACGGAAGTTCCAAATTTCTCTTGCGGTGGCATTTTCTCGGAAATCATAAATTAATCGGTCGATTTGAACGAAAAAGCGACCGATTATCGCTATTGGCAGCGAAATCGCTTTCCTTCCATCCAAGTCGCCACCAATCTCGCTTCGGTGATTCGTTTCGCAAGAAAAAATCGCGAATTTTACTGCTTACGTTGCCGAACACATGGTCTTGTACGTGTTTACCTCGACGTTGGCGATCAAATTTTTCACTCGATCTGGTTCGAAAGACTACGATTTTCACGGACGAGGGTCGACCGCGTGGACTCCGTTCGTCGTCGACATCGCGCGAATCAAATGACGAAAATCTTACAAGAACTGTAACAGAGTCAGGCTAGTCTGAAACGATCGATATATAGGAGGAAAAGGAGAAAACTGGACAAATCTTGACCTGAAGAGTTCGTAACTGAAACGATCAGTCTTGTAGCTGGCTATATAGCCGCCGACCGAGAGGTACTTACTCCCTCTCTTCTCCGTGTACAAGTAGAATTCAGTGCTCTGCAAGTGGCATTGAACAGAGCGGGGATCGCGTCAATCATCATCGTCATTGGCGTTTGGCTAATTTCTTTCACACTCTCCCCGAAGACAGGTCAACAAGATCGTCGGATTGTCGGTTTGCCTCTTCCTGTTTTTTCTTGTTCCGCCGTTTATTTATTCGTTTAATACCCTTGGAATAAATGATCAAAGAAGTGGAAGATGAAATGGAAAACTTGGAGACTATGGATCAGGTATGACGGTGTGAAAAATGTTTACAAATTCGCCACTTTATGGTCCAAAGAATCTGTTGATGTTTAAAAGAATTTTATCTGATATTGGATATACTAATATCCTTTATCCTAATATCTTTTATAACTAACTAATAAATAATAATAAAAAGTCTAACTCTAATCTAACTCTAATAATAAAAAAAAAGCTTAAAATTTCAGAGGATATATCTTTATTCTATTAGTTTTATGTAAAAACTGTAGATCCTATATCCTATAGAACTGTAATAATACATATTTTCAAGTAATATATATTTACTCTTCCCTCATTTCTACTAAATGTCATGTCGATTAGTCATAAATTTGATAGGCATCTCGGAGATGAAGGACTTTAAGTAACTTTTGCATATCTAAAATCGTCTCTTTTGTTGAAAGTTCTCGTAACTATCCTATTACTGTCTACAATTATCAATTATAGTGAAAAAAGGTAAACAACCGACTGTGACTCTGACTCACACGATTCGCACGATTATGCATACCTTAAGGTGAGGTCTTTTTGCTAGGAACAGCGTAGTCTCATGGACGCCCATGCTGATTCTTTTCTCTTAGTTTTTATCTCTGTTCCATTTTTGCACCTTACATAAAATTGAAAATGAATGGTATGAACGCGACATCGATGCGCCTTTATCATTTCTGCAAGGAGCATCATCTGTACGTATATATCAGACAGTTGATTTGACGAAGCCCATTGGACGAAGAAATTGTCTCAAAAAAGCGATAATGAGCGGAAAACCTCTGATAAAAATTGTTGAGTTGGAAAACAGTACAACTATTAAGCGTACAATGTAATGGAAATATTATATTATAGCCCTTTGCAGTTGACATACTCGATCGAAGCAAATTTATCAAGTATTATTATTATATGCATATATCTAAATAGATAGATATTAATAAACAACAGATTATCTGGAAGTAAATATATTTTAGATTAAAGAGTAACAGACATTTACAATACTTTTCGATTACAGAATCATAAATGTACAAGCATAATAAAAGCGTATCGTCATCATGACGGCATTCGAATTTGTAGACAATTTTATTATGCTGTCACAGCGCCGACATTCAAATGCAAAAGGATAATAATTATTTTTATTACGCACTAGACATAATAATAATAATTTATTGAATATTATACAAAGTGTTTCATCCAACTTAATGAATTAAAATACATGTCCTTTTTTATTATTACTAACTGTACCAATAAAATGATGCGGAAATGAAGTTTAGAATAGGAAGTTTTTTTCTAAATCATTGTTTTTTTCACTAAACTTCACGATCATCCATATTTTCTTAATAAGATGATATACTCTTTTATGAAGAATAAAAAGTTATTAGTAAAGAATTGTTCGAATACAGTTTTATTAAAAAACTAGTTTCATATAAAAACTTACGAAAAGTATACATAGCCTCAAAGAACGACGCGGAAATATTTAATAATTCATTTCGACAAATCATCAAAATATGTTTAGCATATATAAAATTTATGTATCAGTATAGCACCCAGTAGAGAATTACCGTAACACAGGAGTAATATATTTTTACGTAATTATTATTAATTTACATTCGTTTCTGTTCTAATTTAGAAGATTCATTGTATTGGCTGTTATGATTGATTAATTTGTTTTTATGTGTCACATAATAAAAGAAGTAGAATAAAAAACCACGAAGAGATGTACCACTTAAAATATTTGCTATAATCTAACAATGTTGCCATCCGAAACATTTCATACACGATAAATTATCGATCAAATTAGGTGACTTATTAATATAATAACGAATAATAAACAAACCTAACATTTTTTTATATACACTATTATTAATACCCATGACACGGATGTAAAGATAATGAAAACAAATCTCTCTCCTACAACTCCAGGAACTTAGTTCTATTCCATTATCGATATTTTGATTATTCACAGTAAAATTTTTTTACATCAACATTCATAGCAGTGTCAGAAAAAGGTTTATTTATGAATAGGATCTTTTAAAATACTTAGATGTGAATATTACCTGATTATACTTAAAAACGAAAACGGATGGTTAAAATCGACCTTAAACTATGCAGTGCTTTCAAGCTCCTTGTGTAAAAAAGTTTCAATATCCACTCGACATATAGGACAGCGTTTATTAGTACATAACCACTGATCGACACAGTCTATGTGAAATAAATGCATACATGGAAGCCTCCTGTATAAAAAAACAATATTAGAAAAATATAATTTGTGAAAAATTAATTGCTGAAATTAATTTACATTACGTATGAGAATTAATTTGTACCTGACACTTTCGCAGTCTTCGAATTCGGATAAACATATAGTACACTTTTCAATAGCGTCTTCACTATTTTCGACTTTTTTCTCCTATAAAACGAGAAAATGTCACGAAGTAAGGATGATATGATAATGAACATATACGTCAATTTTTACGTAATTTACCCGTTTGTACTTATGACGGAATGTGTGACTTTCTATTGACTCCTGTGTAGCACCGCAACTAATAGCGGCCATGCGTCGTAGGTCAACAAGGCGCATATAATTCTCAAGTTGCGCCGACATTTGACGCGCTGGATGCAGCAAACCCAAAGATGGAAATGGCATCATGTCGTGAGCATCAGATCCTTGCTGCGTGAAACGCATCTACATTACATAACAAGTATAAAAATATATAGAATTCAAAGTACTGTGTTTGAAAGCATACCAAATGAAGATGTTGTAACCAATTGATATGAATATGGTGTCTATGTTGTGGACCGGATGGTCTTCGATGAGGACTATAATGATGATACATATGATGTACATAAGGATGAACTGGCATTGAAGGCAGCATAATTGGTTGTGTTGGTAATTGGCCACTCAAAGGACTTTCCTAAGCACAAAAAAGAATATAAATCAATAATGCTAAAATTTAATAGAAACGAAAAGGAAATAAATTATAAATTCATTGTAACATTAAAATTATATGTATAATATAAATCTTGAATGCACTGAATTACCTGAATTATTTCGGGACAAGGCGGGCTAACGCTTGGTGGCCTTCTAGCCTCTGGATGACTATAAACAGTAGGTTGTTGTGGTGGTGGCAAAATTGGAGGCGGGAAATAATTTTCTGCAAATGTCATGTTTTCTGCACCGTTGCAACGATTATTCGCAGAATTAGCACTTCCATTGTTACACGTATGTTGGCTTGCTTGATGCACATGTGGATTGCATGACGTTGTACTACGAAATATAAAAAGTATTGTATGATGTGAAATTTCCAATATTTATTGTAATACTAACGTGTGATGTGTTGAGAATCTAGGATGAAGACTCCGCCTATGTACTTCTTGTACACGTTGTTGCATCCTCCATAGTCTTTCTTGTACTGGATGCATACGTGGTCTTAACATTCCTGTAGAAGCATCTATAAAAAAGAACAAATTCGAAATAACATCACTGAAAATTTTGTTAGTCTTTCTTTTAATTTTTCTATCATACCTGTACCTGGTATTTGATTATATCTTACAGGTATAACAGGAATTGGAATTCTATAATTGTGGTGTATACATCGACCGTGATATATATGGTCATGCAAGCAATAAGTGTTGTGCCCACTGTAAAAAAATTATTAAAATCAGTAATGAAGTGTATTATACATAAAATAATTTGTTATTCATACCTAGGTACATAGTCTGTAGTAGCCGGAGTTACTACTGAAGTTGTAGGAGTAGGAGGTGTATGCTCTTCATCTGATTCCACAGTTAAATCAACTACAGTTACTGGACGATTACCTTCCTCATTATTTTGTGCAGAATTTTGCTGTTAAAATATAGTAAAACGCTTTGTATCTTAAACTCTTAACATAAATTACATTTTTAAATAACTCAACATAATAAAGATATTTCACCTTATTATTATGATTTACTGAAACAAGAACTTCAACTGATCCATCTTCATCATCACTACTAGTAGCATCGTCACTACTCGAGGACCAATCTAATTGTAGATCAGGTGCTGACGGTGTATCATCATTTTCTATCCAATATAAAGTGAAACTATATAAATTATCTGTTTATTACTTTTTATTCATATATTATTCATGTGAAACAAAAACCATACTTGTTGCATGTGTAGAATGTTGCTGAGAATTAATTGTATTTGGCAAAACTGAGTGATACAAAGTATTGACTTCATTGGCACTGTCATTTTCCATATTTTGCATAACTCTGTTTAAAACATTTTCATTAATAATTATTGATCTAAGTACAAATCTAGCACAAAAAAATTTTATACTTAATTCTAAATTCATACTTGTTAGAAATTCCATCTGATGACCTAGATGGTCCAGCTACACCCAAATTATCAGAGTGTTGGTTGTTGAACGATTTACGGTCTTCATTTTTTCTACTTTTATGTTTTACTGGAGGATCACGTTCATGTAATATTCCTCCTGCTGTTTCAGGCCCACGTAAATAAGTTCCAAAAACAAAATTACTGTTTGAAGCAGTATGATGAGATGGATTTACATAAGGATTAATAGGAACCACATCTAAATCTTCTACATCACTTTCTGCAAATAAGTGATCATATTCCATTTCGTTGCCTGGAATGAAAAAATTGAATATTGAAGTTATTTATGATCCCTTTGTATGTAATTTATTTTCATGTGAATCATTTAACAAACTCCATTATTGCTTTATTTAGAAGAAATTCAATACTAAAAATATGAAAAAATGAATTAATATATGTCTTATATCGTTATTTCATCTCTACCTGAATTAAATCTTGGTTGCGGAGAAGGATCAACTGTAGATGTAAAAGCTGTATCAAATATATCTGCTAAAGAAGTAGAATTTGCTTCCATAGAGGAAGTTATAGATTCTGCATGATACAAATTATTTTGTTCGTCTGATTTAGTTTTACACCAAATATTTTCAGAACTTGCACTTTCTTCCATCCTGTTTGATAAATTCAATTAATTATCATTAACATAAAACGTTAATGAAAAAATATCACTATAAAATGTAAAATAGTTGAAATAAATTAAATAAAATACTAAATGATTGAAAAAATTGTATATTCCGGCAAAGAATATAGACATATTTTCTTTATTTCTCAATGACCAGAGCTTTCATTTATCTTAAAAAAAAATACACTCTAAATATATAACAATATTAGTCTTTTATCGTAATGAAAATAATTCGATAACACGTAATACATAAGGTATATATATATATATGTATATATACATATACATATTATATATATATACTAAGACATTTTTGTGCTATATATGAACAATGTAACTAATATAACTTTTTAAATTCAAAAATATAATTTTCTCCAATTACGTTTGAAATTATATTTGAAACCTTCGGCACTTGAAATAATTTTTATTGTTCCCTTTCAGAGATGCTTGTAGGAATGGTATCACGAAAGAATGGAAATGAAACACTAGAAACTGTTGAAAGAGCGTATACCTTGCAATTCCTTCGACGGTTTTGTAAAACGGTAAGGCTCTCTTCACCACGTCATTTTTATCAAGATATTTATTTTCTATACATCACTGTCATTTATGTCGTTCTATCTATGCCCATCAATGTTAACTTCGTAATCGAATCACTACAAATTTTAACAGACTATTCGATCCATATGAAAAATTTGTGTATAATTAAATTCTTATATCAGCAATAACAATAAAATCGAAAAAGGATTTATGTAGACTTTCTTTCAGTAATCTACATTTGGCAACTATGATACCATCAATCGTAACTTTCATTAACTACGCTCACTTTTTCGGTGGCCTCCGTTGATTATACAGCATGCTACCTTTTCTTTCTATAAAACTACCACTATATTTATTACCAATTTTCGGAGCATGAAGTTGATTATCCATGTGATACTAATTCTTTTATGATGTATTCGTTTAAATTTCTTACTGCATTATTCTAATTTTATATTTTTATTTAAAACGTATGTATTTGACGAAAGACGAGTAAGTCTGACACGATCTTATAATTAGGTGTCGTCACTTATATACTAGAAGCATAGAAGAAACCGCCCGAACATTGAGTCGTGGAAAATCAACATGAAAGACAAGAAAGTTTACGTTCTGCGCATGCATGACATGGTATGAATGTCTCAGAAAGAGATGGAGACACTCTACTCACCTGTATCCGTCTTACAAGAACAAGAACTTTGTTGTCTTCCATATTGATGTTTCATAACTCAACTTTCGGATGGTTTTCCCCAACGAGTGTCACGATCTGTTTATATGACCGCGAAGTCTAGTGTATATTTCAAAGATATAAATAGAGACAAAGCTAATCCCCTATATTTTTAGCAACGAGAGAGAAAAAAGTTGCGAAATTACGGAAGTTTTTCATTAATATTTAACTTCTAAATTATATGAAATCTATATATCTAGTTAGATTTTAAAGTATACCTCATCACTTCAGTATAAAGTATATCCCATTATTTCAAATAGAAATGTTATATCAAAAATAAAAAAAAGGAAATAGAATTTAAAAATAAACGAGAAACTATAGAAGTACTTATTTCTAATGTTTAATAATAAAGAAATAATAAATATTTGATTGTTCTGACGTGTCTAAAATCGCGTACAAGATTACCCAGCAATAAAATTTTTGCGTTGAAAATTAGCTTGAAGAAAATATTTTATAGAAGAATGGACCAATCAGTTCGATGTTCAATGTTCCTGTCATTTGACAAGTTCATAGCGAATCTGGAGCATTAGATATACTTAAACTATATGTATATGCGCTAAGTAAGTACAATTCGTCCGTGTATTTTCTTTCGAACTTGACCTCGCTCGTCCGCTGTGGTAGTCCTCTAATGGTGATCCTCTAATAATCCAATTTCGTTTATTGACTATCTTAAGAGAAACATCAATTAAAAGAATGGCTGTGGCTATCAGAACATTTTCAAAATTCACAGGTAAGATGAAAATAATCGTCCGATATTTTTCAATGTTATAAGAAGACCTTTGTATATTTCGAAATATAATTATAACATGTTTGTGAGATATCGTAATATTTCACGCCCATTTCTTGTGATACTCATGTTCTATCATTTTTTTAACTAAAAATACTTTAAATAAGTTCCATTTATGTTATCATTTTCAATTATATAAGGACATATGTAATTTTTCATAACTTAATATTTTTGACAATATATGGTTTTAACTCAGTAGATTTAACAATCTTAACTATTAATTAAACATTATATAATTCCATATTAAGTCTTTGTCTATTTCACATATTTGTACTTTGTAACAGAAGCTTCATAATTCTTTTCTTTTTATTATATTTTATTTATATCATACATATTAATTTGATTCTATACAACCATTAAACACAATGGCATAGTTTTTTTAATATGTTAATTAATCTGCTCTATCAGAATAAGTGTCATACTAATCATTGGATAATATACAATTAATGAACCTTGACCCAAAAGTTAAGAAATTTGATATTATCCCTATAAATAACATCTATTTGCAAATAATGTTTAAAGCAATGCCTTAAAATCTTTTTATGCCATAAAATATGTATTATTTTATTATTATTACATTTATTACAAGGAAGGTAGAAGTATATCAGCACCTACATTCTTTTAAAATCTCATTTCTTAAAAAAATGTTTAACAAAAAAAATCATTTCTTTTATGTTTTAGTCAGAAACTGTGGTAATTTATTGCGTACCCAAATAAGGTTCAACTATGTAGATACTAGGAAAAATTTAAAAATTGATTCCAATACCAAAGTTATATGTCAAGGTTTCACTGGCAAACAGGGGACATTTCATTGTCAACAGGCCATTGAATATGGTACTAAAATAGTAGGTGGTGTTAACCCCAAGAAGGCTGGTACAGAACATCTAGGAAAACCAGTTTTTAAAAGTGTGAAGGAGGTGGGAAAAGAATGTTCATTTTATATTTTATATATTTATAAATGTATTAATGTATTAATTGTGTTTTTCTTTTAGGCAAAGGAAGCTACAGGTGCTACTGCAACTGTAATTTATGTTCCTCCTCCAGGTGCAGCTGCAGCTATTATGGAGGCAATAGATGCAGAAATGCCATTAATTGTATGTATTACTGAAGGTATTCCACAACATGATATGGTCAAAGTTAAAAGACGACTTTTGGAACAAAACAAATCTCGTTTAATTGGACCAAATTGTCCAGGAATAATAGCTCCAGAGCAGGTGCAGATATTTAATATTTATCAGTATTTAAAAACTTGTATTTTACATACAAATTATATGCAAATTTTTAAATTCAAATGTATAACTATGTTGATACATATCTATATGGTAACATATAACAGATATCTATTTGTAGTGCAAAATAGGTATTATGCCAGGACATATACATCAAAAAGGAAAAATTGGTATTGTGTCAAGATCAGGAACATTAACATATGAGGCTGTAAATCAAACTACCCTTGTAAGTGAATGATATCCTTTTTGCTTAAAAAATATAATTCTTTTTTAAATAATACAATAAAAAGAGTTTTTTAGAATAATTTTGTAATAAGAAACTGTAAGAAAATTTTTCTTTAAGGCTGGTCTTGGGCAAACACTTTGTATTGGAATTGGAGGTGATCCATTTAATGGAACAGACTTCATTGATTGTTTGGATGTATTCCTTAGAGACCCAGACTGTGATGGTATTATAATGATTGGTGAAATTGGCGGCAGCGCAGAAGAATCAGCGGCGGAATATCTCATTCAAAATAATACTGTTGGTTGCTCTTCTAAGTTACTGGTACCCAAATCCTCATCCTATTTTAACTCACTGTTCCTTATATTCCAAGAATCTAATTCCAAGTTCTATATCCTTATAAGTGCAATTCATTTTTAAATATTATCGCATATGAATGTAATATGTCTGTTATAATCATAGGGAGGTAAAGCTAAACCAGTAGTGTCGTTTATTGCTGGTATTACTGCTCCACCCGGTCGAAGAATGGGACACGCTGGAGCTATCATTTCAGGCGGAAAGGGAGGTGCTCAAGATAAAATTAATGCACTCGAAAAGGTATTAACTTATTTGCTATTTACAATAAAACCCATATTTTCGGTATGATAAATATAAATGTAAATATGGTTTTACTTTATTTAGGCTGGTGTAATAGTTTCAAGGAGCCCTGCGCAAATGGGAAATGAACTTTTGAAAGAAATGACACGTCTTGGCTTGGTCTGTAATTAAAGACACATGCCACTATAAATATACATATGTAGTTTGCTTCATATGGATGTATCTTCATACAATAAATTGAAAGTATAAACAATGCTAGGACCGTCTAAGAAATCGACAAAACGATATAATGCATTGAAATGTGCAAATTCATTAAATCATTGATAACAGTGATTATGTTCATCAATATTGCGAGATTGCTCGATTATCTTATTCCTAAAAAGAATGCTTGCAAAGAAATATGTCACTTTGTTAAAAAACTAAATTTATGTTGACATTGTACAGTATTTAGAAAATATTTTTACTGATATAGCTTTTATTTTAAAAATTAGCAACCATCCAAAGATGCTATAAAAAGTATCTAATAATAACTGCCACTATTCTTCGTTACCATTTTTATTAACAAGAAATTATAAATTTTTCTATGCTATTAAATCATAATTTTAAGGAATAGTTATTTAAACTATATTGTTGTAAATTATACTAAAGCTATATCTGTTATAACAAATAAAGCTGTTATATATCCATATTGTACAACAATAAAAATCTAAATATATTAAGGAAAATATAAATATTAACCTCTTAAATATTTTTGTTTATTATAAATAAATAAAAAACTGTATTTCTTGGAATATTTTTCAAACTTTCTTTCATGGTAAAAATCCCATTATTTGGTCTATAAATTTAGCAATATGTCTACTTCTTTTATTAACAAAAGGTTTTAACTGAGTAAAATTCATGGCTTGTATAGTGTTTAACAAAGTTTTACAAGTACAATAGTATAAATGTTTATCTTCATAGAGTTGCTCAGCTAATTCTAATTGATGATTATCCATTAAATTTTCATTTGCAACTACAATTAAATTTTTTCTACACTCTAAAGCATCTAAAATACTTCCTGCTCCTGCGTGACTTATAATAAGATCAGCATTTTGTACATAGTTAATTACATCTGCGCTTAAATTGAAATATTCAATATTGACAAAACCACAACGTGGGGTACAATCTGGTACAAATAACGTTCTGCCAACTTGCAAGATGATTTCATAATATCCTTTTGACGATAATACCTAAAATAATATATGTTTAAAGAATTACTCTAAATTGGGTTACAGATTTACTACTAAATGTTTTTATAACTTCATGTTTAGAACTGAAATTCTCATAGCCTTTTACCTCTAAAACTTCTGAGCTAAGTACTGTCTCGATTAGTTCATCAAATTTGGTTGTGCCAACAGTAACAAATATCCTTTGTGTCAATTGTGTCATTTTAAATATTTAAAGATATTATAGATTCGAATATTAATAAGATCATATATCACTATCTTAATTGTTGTTCGTGCAATAATATATTGTTTTTCAAGAATTCGGCAAAAATATTCAATAATTTTGTCAAATTGACATTTGTTCAATTTGTACGTATCAGAATTGTACCGACTGTACGAATAAATAATCTAGAAGAAAAACTGTGCTTGATAAAACAGTATTATGACGTCAGAAAGTTCCAAGTTCCATGTTTCCATCACATCGATTTGTTTACCGCCGCGAATTTTAATAAAACATGCCAGCCGAAAGAAAAAATAACGTTTTAATATACGAAGGGTGTAATTATTTACGATATCGCTTATTATTGTCAACATTATCAGGCAAGCCTGTGCGAATTACAAATATTAGAGTTAAAGATGACGATCCAGGAGTTAAAGGTTAGTTTAAACATATACTTCTTTTGAAAATATTCAAAGATTTAAATATATTATATTTTTATTATTATTAATATATTTATTATGTGCAGAGTACGAAGTCAGTTTTATTCGCTTATTGGATAAAATAACAAATGGATCAAGAATAGAATTAAATGAAACAGGAACTAATTTATATTATAATCCTGGATTATTGTATGGTGGTGAATTAGAGCATGATTGTAGTGTACAACGAGGTATTGGTTATTATCTAGAAGGAATTATGATATTAGCTCCATTTTGTAAAAAAGCTGTGGATATAAAACTCAAAGGAATCACTAATAATACAATAGGTAACTAATCCTTCATGATAAATTTTTAAGCACAAAACATTGTCAGTTATTGTAATGGCAAACGGCTAAAAAATTGTATATATGTCATTGTATTTAAGATCCTTCTGTGGACAGACTAAAGGTATGTGCTGTACCTATATTAAAAAGATTCCTGTCTGGTGATAATGAAGTTATCTTTACCATTAATAAAAGAGGAGCTGCACCTCTAGGTGGTGGAGAAATTAAATTTAAATGTCCTCCTAGTCGTAATCTTAGAAGTATTCAAGTTAGTAAAAAGCATATCTTCTTTATTAAAGTATTTATGATTTATAACTTAAAAATAAAAAAATGCATATTTAGCTTCAAAATAGTGGAATGGTAAAAAGGATTAGAGGTACTGCATGTAGTATACGTGTATCTCCTGCTATTGCTAATCGAATTGTGGAGTCTGCTAAAGGTGTACTGTTAAACTTCTTGCCAGATATTTACATTCATACAGATCATTGTAAAGGTGCATCTAGTGGAAAATCACCAGGTATGTATTTAGTTGTTCGGTAACTAATAATGCTAAATATGTTAAATATCATTAAATACTTGAAAATATGATAGGTTTTGGAGTAACTTTATCAGCTGAAACAACAACTGATGTTATCTTTGGTGGAGAAGCATTTTCACCTCTAATGACAGCAGCTTCTTTGCCTTGTGTACCAGAAGATATTGGTAAAGAAGCAGCTATGAAATTAGTTGATGAAATTTACAGGTAAAGCAAGCATAACTAATGAATATACATCAGATAATGAAAATATTATATAAATATATATGATTTTAGAAATGGTTGTGTAGATTCAGCTTTCCAAGCTATGACTGCAATATTTATGGCATTGGGTAGGAAAGATATTTCTAAAGTTGTAACAGGGCCTTTATCACCGGCAATGTAAGTAGCTGTTTTATATATTTGTATTTATCCTAAAATGATAAGACTGATGTATGATATTACCACAGGATACAATTTTTACGCGATTTAAGAGATTTCTTTGGAATTGTTTTTAAAATCGAGCCACTTAAAGAAGAAGATGAAATATTAGAACAAGTTGTCTTAACCTGTATAGGTGTAGGATATACTAATATAAGTAAACGAACATTGTAAAATAGTATTGTATTTATTTTTTATATGTACCAATTTTAAAAATATATATATTTGTACATATTTATAATCTTCTTATTTGTATATTAAAGAATATTAATATTCTATAACACAAATGTTTGTAACCGAATTGGTTTAGAAGGCCAAGCATGAAAAGATCCTGATTTTAAAGTGTTCCACAAGCTTTGATAATTTTTAGACCACATTTTACAATCCAAATAGGTAATCTTTTTAGGATGTCTTATATTACAATCAGGGTGTCGATATTTATCACAAGTTTGCAAGAACATTTCAAAAAGAGCGCGTCTCGTTACAAGTAGATTGCTACCTTTCTTTTTTTTCGTAGCTCCTTGTTTTCTACCCTCAACTGCTACTTCAGTATCGCTATAAATAAACAATTATTAAAACCATCTTGTTTAAAATCATAGCTTTATCAGTGAAAAAGTAAACATAAATATTTAAGTAAAAGTAAATATTAAAGATTACCGATTTCTTACAGCACACCATATTATACTTGATGGACATGGATGTTTCCTCTCAGAATTTTTTTGTTGTTTAAAGTAAAGTTTACTTTGTACAATCTTTAGTTTATGTACTTTTTCGTTGAATCGTTTGTACAATCCACGTTCCATCGCCTCAAGGGAAAAAGGTGAATTGCCTCCAACTACAATAGTTTCCATTTTTATTGGAGGTATCAATATTGATAAAAGTGATCCTTGTACTCCAAGTAAATTCCATCTAAAATCAGTAGATAAAGCTTAATTTTCATATTCTATAAGAATACTATTTAATATTAATTATAATATTACACAGTTGTATTTACTTTGCTATTTTGTCTGAACAAGATAAACTAAGAGTAGGATTTCCCCTTCCTGGTTTAGTACGTAGCGGTCCAACCACATGGTAGTTTATTCCAGGTAAATGAGGATCTTGGCATTTTTCGGATTTTATGCATTTTGCACCGGTTCTATATATATCTTTAATTATTTGTTTTTCTTTTTTATCGGCATTTGATTCTATTGTTTCCACTCTGTTATTATAATCACATTTTATCATTTTTGTTGGAGGTGCATCATCTTCATAGAATTCTTCTTTCAAAAATATAGAACAATCTCCACAAGGAGTTTGACTCGTAAATAAATGAAACGATATTTCATCGTTTATTTTAATTTTTTTCTGATCATCTATTGTAAAAACATCACTTTTAGAGTCACTGAGTAAGAAATTGATTTGCTCATATAAATATCTCAAAAAGGCACGTCTAACAAGAATTTCTGCATGAGAATCACTTAATCTGCAACCTTCCTCATATATTTTCGTATTTATTAAATCTAATTTTCCTAAGCATTTTGTGCCTGTAGCAAGAGCTACTAAAGTGAGTGAGTTGTCCTTTTTTTTTAACACTATGCCTGATAGCACAGTCCACTCCTTCTCTGATGGTTTACCATTCTTACCAAGTTTATCATATTTTTCTAAACAAAGGTGTGCAATCTGATCTGCAAGATCTTCCATGTTTTCTTTTTTTTTTTGTATTTTATTTGCATTTAATCTATCTAATACACATTGGAAGGGTCCCAAGCATATTTATGTTGAGGTAGAGAAAATAAAGCTTTCATACTTTCTTCATCAATAACAAAATCTAGCTGTATATTATCCCTTATATGTTCTTTCTTTACAGCTTTGGGAATGATGCCTGCAATAATATCATTAAATGATACATGGTAGGAATATTCATCTTAAAAAGGAAAATTATTCACCAATTCCTTGTTGCAAAGCCCAATTTAATAATAATTGCGCTGGTGATACATTAAGTTGAGTAGCTATTTTTACGACAATTGGATCTCTTAAAAGATTAGTACTGCTACTAGTTCCTAAAGAAGAATATGCTTGTACATGAATCCCTTTGTTATTGCAGTACTTAATTAATTCTTTTTGATGATAATGTGGATGCAACTCAACCTATAATACAAAAATATATTTAATTTTTTAATTAATACAAATTAAAATACAAATTAAATTCAGGTACAATTGATTTACTTGATTAACACTTGGTGGTATATCTTTACAATTCTGCAATAATTCTTCTAGATGTTTGATTGTATAGTTGGATACACCTATGGATCTTATGAACCCTTGTTTCTTCAATTCTACTAATTTATCCCAAGTCTTTGCTCTTAAGCTTGGATTATTTGTTGAACTTTCTGGAATATAAGCTGCACCTGGCCAATGAATCAAGTACAAATCAATATATGTAGTATTAAGTGCTTTAAGAGATCTTTGCACAGACTTTTCTATTCCTTTTGGATCTCCATGTTCACTTGGTGCTATTATAAACATATGATTTTGATATATTTATATATATATTTAGTTTTTTTAAGTCTAACATGCTTTATATTATCTAAAATCATTATTGATACATACAAAGCTTAGTTGTAATAAATATATCACTCCTTTGAAGATTATATTTTGGTAATAAATTTTTCAGAGCATAGCCAATATCTTCTTCATTTCGATACACTACAGCTGTATCTATATGTAATAAATAAGAAATGATACATTTTCAGAATATATTTATAATAGGACAAATTAATAATATTAATAATTTCATTAGATACATACCAAAAGAACGAAAACCAACTTTTAAACTTTCATCTACTACTTCATATATTACATCTCTCCCTTGAATTTTGTATGTTCCAACTAAAATGATTTAATATTTTATAATAAGTAATAGTAACAAGTGTCTTTTACCATTATTTTAATATTTTCTCCAATACAGACTTAAATACAGTAAAAAATATTCTATTTCTTATATTTTAATGATCTTACATCCAATAAGAGGCATAGTATAACCACTTGAAAGGAGAACATTTTTCGCTGCATTGTTCATATTATAATTAATTTATAAAATCTCTTATAATCTCCACTTGTACTCGTATGGAATATATATGGTATATATTGTCATTATCGTTATCATTTTATAGTGCCATCTTTGATATAGTGACATTAAATAAAAAGAAATTAATTTTGTTTCAATGTTGAAAACTATTTTCTAGTCAGATATGTACGACTATAATTTTCAGAACTAAATACATTATTATTATTAACTTATTAGAAAATTTAATTATTATATCATAATTATGTCTTGAACAATCAGAATATTACATTTTTCAACTAAACCTAGTGATTATAGCATAAATTTATTCATATTGTAGCACAAAAGATTGTACAAACATATCAATAATTGATAAATTGATTGATAGACAAAAACAGGTACATAATAACACATTCTATTATATACATAATTCGTGGCAGAATGTCTCCATCTGATTTTGGCAGTTGACGTCTAAGGTATTTTCTTCGATCTAATGTTTATAGGATTTTGTAAATCATATAAATAAATGTATATATAGATTTTCAAGTGAAAACAAAATAGTTAGGCGTAGAATGGCCGAAGAAAATGAGACTTCACAGCAGAAATGCGAGACTACTGAAGAGGTTACGAAAGAAATGGAGACAGATATCAGCCGCTATTTTGAAAATGCATCTCGTACGATCTTCGATGAGATCGTTTCGCCTAAAAAGGAAGATTTCTTCGACGTGCAAAGAGGTTCTGGGAGTCGAATCCCGGATTTTGAATTACTGACAGATCAATCGAACGAATTTTTAAAGAGTAGTTCATTGCTTGGTAACGAACGACTCGATCATAGTGGCACGAACGATGTACACAGAGATGCGTGGATACCTTCTGAAGAGACAAGGAAAATCTTACGAAACGTAGCCACGTCGACTGCTGGGACTAGTTTCCTGGATAGAGAGAACTTAACGATGCCAGGACTTGCAGTTCAAGGGGACATGCCCAATTTGATAAAGAATACTGTTGTAAGATTCCTAGGTGAAGATGAAAATATACAGAGGCATGTGCTCACTGCTTCTGACGTAACTCAAGACGAACGTGGCTTAAGGACATTAATACAAGCTGGTTGTTACAAAGCTGCAATAAATTTATCGGGAAGATTATTAGCGGTATATGCTCAAGGATATGGCAAGATAAATCAACCTAGTAAACATTCTCCTCATTCTTTGCAACTGTGGTACACGAGGCTAGCTCTTTTAACCAAGCTCAGGCAAATTGATATTTTAGAGAATGAGTCAAAGCCATTTGGTAATCTGGATAAACCAGACATGTATTTTACATTTTATCCAGAACTGTATGGTACCAGGCCAGGTTCTATGGCTTCCTTTTCCTTTAGACTACTTTTAGCTGAGATTCCAATGTATTGTGCAAAACCAAAACAAGCATTGGATAATCTTTATAAGATTCTAGCAATTGTGAACCAAATTATAATCAATTTTAGCAATGGATTTAATGGAGATGGATCTCGTGTTAAGATTAACCCTGCAGAACAAGAAGATGCTATAAGATTGTGGAAAGGCAGAAGATCCAGGACTTTTATATCTATTATTAACTGTGCTGTTAGCATGAAAAATTATGTATTGGGTATAGATATTTTAGGAAGACTTTGTGAATCTGCAGATTGGTCACCTGAACAAATGGATGCATTGAGATCTAGTATAGGTAGATTGCATCTATTTTTGGGAGATGTTTCGGCAGCAGAAAAATTTTTAATCAATCTGCATAAAAAAGAGAGTGGTCTTACTGTTCGAGAGTTAACAGACAGAGGATTAATGGCAGTAGCCCACAATTCTTTTCAAGAAGCATACAAGTGTTTCCAAGCAGCAGAAGCATTGGATCCATCAAACATAGCATTAATTAATAATATGGCTGTTTGTCTTTTATATACAGGCCAGTTAAAAGCAGCAGTGCATTTATATGAAAGTATGATAACAAGAAACCCTGTAAAAAGTTTACAAGAACCTATACTGTTGAATATATGTACATCATATGAATTGCATACAACTCATTGTAAACAACCAAAGTTACATTTACTGAGTCAATTGAACAGGTATAAAGGAGATGCTGTAGATATACAGTGCCTGAAACTCCCTTTAAATTGAGATCTTTCCGTTCGTCCATGTACAGTATATGATAGAGCGAGGATGAAATTTTAAACCTGTTATGAACATGGTTGCGCCGAGTAATGTATAAATTTTAACAATAAAAATCACTTTTTTAAAAGATCAGTATTCTTCCTTGTGCATTTTTAATCTAATCATAATTATTCAGTTATTTGATATTTTAATTTTTTGCATATTTTTTTAAATTAATAGATAATATTGCTAAATTATTACAATATTTAATCACAAACGAGCTGTAAAGTAAATTTGATACACAATGCGTTTTCATGTTTCATGTTTTGGAAGTTATCTGATACCTTTTTTTTGTGCCACACGCGACATTGTCAATTAAGTATAGTAGTGGCATCTAACGAGTCCTATCCTCAGTCAATGGCAGCGGCACAGATGAGGAAACGGGTGTAGTAATGGTAATGGCATCACTGACGAGGTACAGAATAGATGTGACGTGTAATCATTTTTCATGTTTCGCCACCGACGAGTTACAGAAGTCTCTATCTCTACAAGGTGGCATTGACTAAATACATAATAGATCTGACATTATTCATATGAGACAATGAATGGACTATGGACCTTACCTGCTCAGACAAGTAACTTAATCCCCTCCTCAATCACAATAGGCGGGAATACTGAACAAATTGGCTTCGTCTCTGAGCCTTAATGGGTGTGGTCATTTAATCGTTGACCTCACTATTAGTATCAATAGACAAAGCTATTCTATTATAATTTTGCTTCTAATATTTAATAATACATTTGTAAAAGTAGTTTCATTTTCAGCTATAGATGTTATCATCGCCTTTTCAGTAAGAATGCTGTTAACCCCAACAACATCTCGATGGATGGAGCTATGTATTTGATTCTGATGTAGTACATATTTCTAGAGGGAATAATATTTGATTGTATCTTCGTATCTTGATATACCAGTTATCAAACCCAAATCCTAAGGTACAAGGAATATATGTAAAGTAAAAAATGTAACATCGATGTCAAAGTAAAATAGCCTTTATTACATCGTGAAACGAGGACAATTTAATGAACGTTCAACAATTGCTAGAATTCTTTCTCTCACTTACTTTCTCTCCCTCCCGTTCTTCCTTTCACACACACACACATTCCTTCTCATTCTCTCCCTTCATTCATATCATTCAGTTTCGTCTGTTTACACATTTAATCTCTTTTCTCCTTTTTCGTTTCTTTTCATTTGTTGCTTGTTGTTCTCTCTTACCAACGTCTGACATAATTTCGCGTGCTCGTAATGTTCTTCGAGAATAATGCATTACAGGACACATACTTTGTCATCATGTCAAACATAAACTCGTTCGATCTATCCCCGTAATTAATTCCTCATATCCTGTCCCTTCTGTCCGCCCATAATTTCATCACGATCTCTGAGATCGTTAACGATTCTAACATTATACCCTTCCTCCTCAATCTCTTTGTTTCATTCTTTCTTTCTTTCCTGTTCCTTATCCGTGTTTTTCTATTAGTAAGCGGTACATCAATAGCATACATCATTCAGATCGATTCCAAAACTGCACTCTCTCTCCCTGCAGAAAAAAGGCACGAACTGGCGGAAAAGTCGGCCTAACTGTATAATATTTTCATTTATTTTATTATGGATGGAACTTCGTCACAATACATTATTTTTTTAAATTTCATTTTCTTTTTATCTGCTGCTTCTTTCCGCAGTGTGTAACAGGTTCGGCTCCCGTTTCCGTTTTAACCAAATTCATCGATTCGTGCTTCGAAAGTTCGCCGCGTAGTGCGCGCAGTGTTCGATCCTTCCAACGTCCTCCCTCTTCCATTATATTTTTTATTTCTTTCCTTCTTCTTCTTTTTCTACTTTGTTTCTCTATCTCAAATGCCCATAATCAACGATCGAACTTTTAAAAGGAGATCGTTTTGGTTAGAATAACATACTTTTAATTATAAGAATATATATACTCCTTCTCCAAAAAGTGATTGTTATCCTGAAATTCGTTTCGAATTCAATTTCATGCTCCTTATTTTGGTGACTGTATTGCAAGACGAAAAATAACTTAAAAATACGTCGATCTGAAACGAAACTGGTACAATTACAATTTTCCGCGATAAATTTTTGTTGAAATTTAGATTAAAATATTATACAATGCAAAGTGCTTATCGAGCTGTTTTGCAACCGCTCGCTTCAACACCACGAGATCATTTCACCCGGAGAAGGCACTGCATCCACTACGCAGCTGGAACCTTCCGGATTTTATATTTTTTCCCCCACCGTCCTCTCAAAGTATCTACCGCATATTACACTTCACTGTTACAATAACATCCGCATCGCTATTCCTGGCGACTAAATGTAACCTTACGAATGTATTACCTATGTACATACATGCTGTGCCGTGTACACACGTGTATCCACGTACACGCAAGAGATGCGTTCTTGTGCGTACACGTGCAAACCTCTCTGCATTTAGCAAATTTATCCTTTTTTTCACACTTACAATTTTTATATATATATTATATGTACTATTGTAATTAATGCTTACGCTCTCTAATTTCTAAAAAGAAACGGTATTATTATTGTCCTGCCGTATTTTATTTTCGAGTATTTTTTTGGTGTACATACACGCAATACACGCACACACGCACGATTCTGGTGCTTATGTAACGTAGTCATGGAAAGCTCGATGGCATAACCACCAGTGTTCGTCGAATACAATTTAAAGCGAATATGTTTGTTATCCCTACGTGCATCCCCCTCTTTAGAGAAAAATCACAATATATACTCTCATGGAATTCGTTTTAGAACACTTTTCAATCAAACACGAATATAGAGGTACATATACTCTACGTGTCGGTATCGTAGTGTTCTTTACAACTTTACGAAGATTCGTTTATGGCACGCCATTTACTCGCTTTATATTTATTGTCTACGGTTACAGGAAACAATCGTTCGACAGATAGGAGAGGCATCGCAGGGATAGCGTTACTTTCGACGAGAGAATTCATATCGAGATCGAATCATTGAATTTCTATATTATTTCGGTAACTAGGCAAGCTCGGTCGTTCACGGAAGGCATCGTACGGTGCTCATTTTTTTTTTAAATCGTTGCATCAACAATCATTAACAATTTTTTTTCTTCTTTTTTCCTCGTATTTCTCTCCTCGTTTTCTTATATTTCGTTTTATTTCATCATGCTCGTATGAGTTATTATTCACTTTTAGTTTAATTACTTCATCTTTTTTTCCTTGTTTTTTTACGTAGTTTTCACGTAATAGTTTAGGAAATAACGGAGACATAACCGATGCCGATGCGCGAAAGCTGGCAAAAATTACGCTGTAGTCTGTGTCTGTTATTTTTAATAGTACGTACATACATACATCGAGGCGAGCAGGTTGCAAATACTCCCGAATCAGAGCAAATATTTCTATCTTTATATATCTATATTAATATATTTATATATTTATATTTATATATATAATTTTTTTATTCTTCATTTAGTCACTTATACGTATGCAATATTGTCTTCGTAAATTTCCTGCTTTTTCTTCCTGATGTTCTAAACCCGTTGGTCGTGAAAGTATTCGAAAGTACAGAATCGAGGCGTTTTTTTTCAGAGAGAGAATAATTATATATAATTGAAAATCGATAACCGACGAAACTTAACGTACGAATACAAATTTTTGTGTAAAATCATAGAAAGGAAAAATACTTAAGGAATGCCGGTAAATTGTTATATATATCAACGATTAAGATCCTTAAAAAAGAAAGAAGAGAAATTATACAAATAAAAACAAATTAATGAGAAAAGATGGAGAACATAACACGTAATGATGAGAAATAACGAAGAAAAATAACAAAGCGATTGCACAGGAACGTTGAATTGTTTACGATCGAGTCTCAAAAACTAGAAAATAAAAATAGAAGATTCTCGCGTATCTGTACCAGCCGAGGAACAGACTCGTCGTCGCGGGTTCACGAATCCGCGGCGATCGATTAGTACTATATATATAATATATCGTGTCGTAATATTATAATAATATAAAAATATATTTCTTAACTATTAACACTATAATAAATGAGTATTAAGCATCATATCTGGATTTTTTCCATTTCATCTCGTAGTACGGACACGATGCCTGTCGCGGATAACCGGAGCTTCTAGACGCGGAGGAAATGCAACGGTGGCGCCCCGCTCGGCCGAACACGACATTACTTTTATGGCGCGGCCCTTTAAACGTTACACCTTTTCTTTTTTTCTGCCGTGTATCCCCGTATAAGTCGTCGTTTCTTTTTATCAATTTTTTTTATCAATAACAATATATATATTTATATAATATAATATATATATATATCACTTGTCACTCGTGGTACGTGTAAATAAAAAGAGGCATAAACCGTTATAAAATACAATTCTCGAGTATTATCGATCTGTAGATTATATATATATTTATATATATCGCTTACCTACGCGTCCGAACGAATAAAATCATAAAAATTGTGTAATAATAATTTTTTTCTGTTTTAATAGTACAGTATTGGAAGCATTTTAATATTATACTTAGAGTTTATGATCGGGGCCCGGATCTCGGTGAAGGGACTTTTTCTCAATGTTTTCCTTTTGTGTTTCTTTTTTTCTTCTTTTCTTTTTTTTTGTATTGCAAGGTTCTCGATGCCATTTCCCTTTCAGGCGCCAGAAACAAATGTGATGAGCTCGTCGGGTTCAATTAAAATCTCTTATGATGACAACGAGACCACATGAGCTCTACAAAAAGTACGAGAGGCCATGATCATATTTCGTGATCTATGAATAACTAAAAAAGGAGCACCGGTAGCGCGTTGATTTTTACGGAATGTCTAAGGCATTTGTTTTGTTTCTTCCTACGATGCGAAACATTCGTTTTTCTAAATCTTTTCTTTTTAGCGTAAATGGATGATACGCAGAGATTCAAATATTAAATAATAACAACGTTGAATAAATCAAGAAATACGTGCATTGCTTGAAGCTTAACTTACCGTATGTCTGAATAATTCAAGAAAATAAGGAAAATTTAACTTACAGAAAGAGAAAACAATGTACAAAATACTTATATAATTATTAAAATTGACACTAGAACTATATAAAATACAAATATATAAATAATTGTAATTAAGGTAGTAGGATAAAAATAAAGTACAAGTATATAATCGTATTTCGACCCAAATATACATTAACATTAATTTTATCAAAAGCTTTTATGTGTTTTTAGTAATGACAAACAAAAAAAAAAAAAGAAAGCTAGAAATGGTCATCTTAACATATTTGATAGTCCTAGTGTTAATAACTGAGAGTAAGAACTAATTTATATAGGATTGATATTATAAAACTATCGTGAGATCTGCAAAAAAAAATGAACTTGAAATATATGAATCTCTCACGTAACATTATGGAAATATACGAAGATGTGATTTGGATTTAAAGTAAGTACATAAGGATCGAAAGTTATTCGTTATGGCATCGATCACCGATAGATAAGGCCCAGAAACACCTCGACGCTATAATAAATCGTAATTTGGCCGAATCCTCCTGCATCGAGCTTGAAAAAAGCTTTCTCGACGGTGAGGATAGACCAGGGGACTAGAAATTCTAGTCTCCGTTCTCAGCGATTCATCGGAATTTGCGTTTAAGCTCTCTCAGTTTAGCGGTTTAAATTCAAATGTATTCTCTTTTTGTCCGGTGCTTCAACCTTTCCCAGCATTTACCTATGGTGTTCGTTCTTATCCAATTGCATGCGCGCACTTATCTTTTTTTTGTCTTTTTAGTAATATGAATTTTTATACTTTAAATTCTTAATATGTTTCAAACTTCGTGCTGTTCCAAAACATTAGTGAACGAAGGAATTAAGGCTGAAGAATATCATTCGATTGGATGTCTCAGAAACGAAAGATTATTTTTCCAACACTTTTAACTTTCCTTTTTTTCTTGTAAATTAATTATTTGGTAAAAATATCTAGAAAATGGTTTCTGCACTTTTTAAACATTGTTACTTTCCAGTACAGGATATTACTTTGAATTTTAGTTCATTCGTTATTAAATGTACAACTGCACACGCGCAACTCGGTCAAAAATGAAACATTCAAATCACGTCACCATATCCCTTCGCCAATTTGCGCGTCGCGACTGAATTACATCGCGTGCCCCGTGCGAACGTGGCTAACAAATTTGTACGTTAATTAGTTTCCTTATTATTGTCATGGTATATATAATAATCTTGTTAATAAAAATACTAAAATATTATGTATATTATATATAATATATAATAGATTATTGCATTATGCATTTTTGGTACCGTTGCATGTTTGGTTTCCTTTTTTTTAATTCTCGTCGACCCAAGGTCGCTGCGAATTCATTTTTTTTTACTTTTCACTTTTCTGCTTCCTTTTTTTATCATTTTTAGCTTCTTTCTTTGTTTCAGCGAGAACGAACTTGAGAAGAAACTCACGTGACACTTGGACGATGTTGTTTGCTCGAACAGGAGAGTCGCGACTATCGAGTCTCATTCGCTATCTTTAATCTTTTTAATACAACGTATCATTCAATTTTCTATTTTTTTTTTTTTTTTTTCATCAGAATGGCATTTCATTTTTCATTTTCCTTTTCGATCAACATGCGTTTCCTTCTCCAGTTAAATATATTTTTTAGGCTTTGATTATTATTTGCTGTGTTTAACGCAAGCCTTTTCACGGGTAAAATGCGTGCGCGAGATCGCGATTGGAAAAATTCGTCGCTAGGTGTACTTGCCGTTCTCCTAACGTGGTTCCCAGGCGTTTTATTTTATCGCGAGATATAATATTATTTCCCGTTTTTAAATTCGCTTCTTTTTCTTCATTAAATGCTGAGTCCCTTGTCGTAGAAGGAAAAAAAGGACCGTACATACTTAGCTAAGTCAGCGAGAGAGTTTTCGTTTCAACTAGCGGGAATACTTCTATTCTCTATACGGCTTGCAGTAAGAGTAACGATGATTCATGTGTTGGCTGTAGGAGCCGGAGTGAGAGAAGCGCTTGAGGCACTTGGAGCACTGGAAGGGCTTTTCGCCGCTGTGCAGTCGCTTGTGTTCGGTCAGATGGTGCTTGTGCTTGAACGCCCTTGGGCACTCCACGCATTTGTACGGCCTTTGCCCTGTGGATATTCATCCGATCTTTTAATATTATCTACATCATAGAAGACCAAAGTGTGGTTTGCAACCGACTGGCGGATCACCGAGCTGCTTTTTGGGTGGGTCGCGAAAAATTATCATTTTCGAAAATGGGTCTCGGCCTCTAAAAAGCTTGGGAAGTTCTGGTTACTAGTTGAATATTAACGTTACTAATTATTTTTCAAATATAAAAAAATAAGAATTTTCTATATGTTAATTTGTAATGTGTAGAAATGAAGAGAGCAACATTTAAATGCATACCGGAATGTTCATATTTATGCCTTGCTAGGGAACTGTGCTTGGAGAATGTTTTGTCACACCGATCACAGAAGTAGACACCCTGCTCGATCTCCGCTGCTGGCGAAGCCACTGGTTGACTCGCGTTTTCACTTTCGTTCTTTACATTTGTCTGAGGTTGACTCTGCAAATACGGAACTTCATAATATACTTAGCACAGTAATATTCAACATACAAATTATGCAACATTAAAATAGACGCATATAAAACATAACAGTAAATTTCTTTACGCCTCATCGCTTTAATATAACACATTTTTACTATCTTAATAATTATTTTCTATTTGTACTTTGTTTTTGTATTATACGTAGACTGCGAATTTTTATGCAAACTCATACTTTTATAAATACAAATAAGCAAGTATTTGACTTTAAACATTTCGCATTTAAAGTAAAGTACTGGATTTAAAGTTTCCACAAATGCGTAGATATTCGCAGTTCAATCGTAATAATCATAGTAATCGTTAGAACCAGCGTTATCATTACCTTCGGAACAATTTCTCCCCCCATCGGGACCGTACGTTTCGTTTCTACAGAATCGGTGGTCTCTTCGTCAATAACGAGTGGCGAATCCTCCAGATCATCCGCATCTTGATTATGCGACGGCGCATTATCGTTTTTCGGTTCAACGGGAGACGATGATGTGAATTTTGCACAGACAGTTTCACTGTCTTTGCACGCTGTCTCTGTGAGAACTTCTTTCTTCGACAAATCTAATGGTTGTTCGTATGCGGTCTGACTGGTCGGATTTGCCAATGGTACTAGAGGTGGTATCTTCGATTCTCGTCGGTCCCTCGCTCGGGAATTTTGGAACCAAACCTGAACATTAAATAACGTATTCATGACATGTTCTGAATGATTTTTTTAAAAGCATATTATTGCCTTACATTGCCATTATTTGTTGCAATAACAGTTTCAATTCAAACAAATAAAGATTCTATTCCTAACAAACTTTAGTTTCAACGCTAATTTCAGTTTCACTTCTTGAAACTGAACATTATTATGTATAAATTCGAACATGGGTAAGATTTTTTTGCAGAGAATCTTTTAAGGAAAAACATGCACCTGTACGACACGAGTAGGAAAATTGATGTAATTGGCGATCATGATGATCTCCTCCTTCTTGGGTCGAGGATTAATGGCATAGTAACCCTTGAGAACAGCCAATTGCTCATCATCTATCAACGATCTAGCCCTGACTCTCCTTCCGTTATCATTGTGCGTTTGTGTACCATCCTCCTCGTCCTCCGAGTCCGCCTCCGAGCTATCCTCCGCTTTTCTCTTGTAACCTGATTTCGCACTGGGTTGATTCACGTCCTCGAGCTTCGCCGCCAAACCTTCACTCTGCGAATCATATTGATCCGCTGCTGACCAGTCTGGATAATGTGCCATCTCGCTGGACATCTCGCTGTCTTGATCCTGTGACAATATATTCATCGTTAATTAAGGAATTTGTGTTTTTCTGTGGCTGAAATAGTGAATTGTGATAGTTAAGTCAATTATCAATTAAGGAGAGATCAATTAAGCGATACAAAGTAATCTGGAAGAGAACTCTTTAAATCTTTGTTATTGGTTTGATTGCAGAAATTCATGATTTTTTAAAATACATCATAAATTGTAATTTTTGAACGAACGTATAAAGCACAATACAAAGGAATAAGGAAATTTAGATTAATTTGAAGAAGATTCCTTAAGAATTCTTTCAATAAACGTAATTGCTTCAGTAAACGTAGCTGTTACAATATTTTTCTACAGACCATTAAATTGTAATAATCTATTCTTTATATTGATATATTTAGGAGAATTTATGTGTCACAATAATGACCTTCATATAATCTTGGAGTAACCTTACAAAGGGTTGGAGGAGTATCGACCTCATCCGCCTTATACTTAAACTGTTTATGACACTCGTCTAACGAGTTTACGACACGTCAATCAGCATTAAGAAGTAAAGAACCACGTGGTTAACAGAATTGGAAAGTTTTCTTAATAAATCACTCTTTAAAATCTAAACTCTTTCTTTCGTTTCTTCCCATTATTTTACAAACTCGATCGAATTAGAAAGATCTAATAATACGGTTACAAATTCTGGTTTCTTCGTCAAACGAATTTATTTATAGATAAATCTATAACTAACTTTAGAGCTTTTCGATATCTGTGCCCACTTGCACACCTAATTTATCACCTAATCATGATAGAGTAAATAGACAACCCACGAATGGTAGGTTTCTTTTTTTACAATTTTCTAATCTTTCGGCAAGCACTAACAATCGGATAATTTGTAATTTGTAAAAGCTACTCGTAGAATTTCATTTGTTTTATTAAACCAAACTTGTCATTGTTATGCAAGGATATCTATTAACATCTGTAATTCGTGACTTGTAAAATTTCACTAATAACGTTAACCCAATCGTGCAAGAACGGATCTGTGAAATTTAATCATTTCTTTAATTTTGCGCTCTCAAAATAAACTTCCTTCACTGTACAATATTTGTAACAATATAAACAATGATCTGATCTTACTTGATAATCCTCCTCGAACTCTCGTTTCATCGTGGCCGGCGAGGTGGACAATTTCCTCACGTTCGCTTCGAGCAGTTGCTTCGTGACGGAGGTGTTCACCGTTTCAAGGATACGTCGAACGGCGTCAAGACCCTGAGGATCAGTCGGTGCTGGTGATTCTTTACCCTCTGTGCCTTCCGTGCCCTCAGAGTCCGCTGTCGACGGGCTCATGAGCTCCCGATGAGATTCGAATTTCTCGGCTACCTCGTCCAATCTCTTGGAATGTAGCTGATTTAAGATCTTGCCCAAAGATGCCTGCAGAAAGTAGCTGCCGAAGCCCATCATTTGTGGCAGAAGGGTCGGCATATCGTAAATACCTGAAATCATTATTTTCTTCTGTTATAGATTTCCCTAATTCATGCGTCCATTGCTCTTTCAATACAACAAACAATTATACACGATTATTACAACTACTAAACCAATGATCTGTAGATTTGTATCTTCTTTAAATCATCCTCTCTCGTCTACATAACATTCCGAACTTTTTCGAACGAATTTTGCCTAATTGTAGGTTTAGAATCTTGCCATAATTTCTCTTAAAACATTCCATGTCTATTTAACAGCAAAAATAAGAATTTTTTTCATGATTCTTAAACACGGTTCAATTTCAACAATGTTAGTATCCAATTCTAAATAACATAAACTACGACAGAACTGCAAGCAGATTTACTGTCTTGCGTTATAATACGTCTTCCATATATTCTCTCCATAATTTGATTTGACTAAATACAAAAGCCTCAGAAACTTTCTATAAACGATTAAATTTCAACAACGTCGATATTCGATTCCAAATGACGTAAACTCTAAATAGGATTGAAAGCAGAATTCTGTGTTTCGCGTTAGGATTCGATTACGAATCGAGTTCACGGAGCCGGATCGTTCAAGGTGCACGACGACGATTGCGGTTGAAATAGAATGGCGTTATCGACCCTCACCCGCTCCTTCCCGTTGTATCTCCTGATAATCCGAGGGTGAAAGCTTCGGCAGAATAGGGAGGAAAGTGTTATTATTCGCCGCGAGCAGGTCGACCTCACGCCGCCCCGGCGGCAGGGGTTGTTGCGCCTTTTTCGGCCCGCGATCCACGTTGCTCACATTCGTATGCCTGGATTTTTTTAAATTTACTATCAGGCACTTCTTCGAGGTCATATGACTCGAATACGAGCCTGAATGGGAAAAGCGCTTGCCGCAGTTGTTGCATAGGAATGGCTTTTCACCGCTGTGAATGCGGAGGTGCTCCTGAGAACAAAGATAAAGATGAAAATCGAAATTGAAATTAGAAGAAAAAAAAAACAGGAAATTATATATGAATCGATGGTGCAATCGCTAGACCGTGAATTTTTTATCCATTCGATCGAATTTCGAAATTTCAAACCGTAAAAAAAAATGCACGTGATACGATAATATACAACATTTTTCTATATCATACGAAAGATCGAGTGATAACGAACGTTCTAGTTGATCTTTCTTTTCATTATCGATTCTATGAAATACTTTGAATTCTATAAAATGTTGCAAACAAAGGTGCGATATTTGAAACGAATTTAACGATCTGTTTCTTTGTATCGTATTAACGAAACTACGAATCTGCATAAATAACCGCAGTCTAGCGTGAACTAGCGTTTAGCAACTAAAAATGAATAAATATGTCAATCGATGCACACTACGTACAATATTTCTTTTACTTTCTCTTCGAAAAATAAAAAATAAAAAAAGAAACAAAGAAATTTGAAATTATATATAGAGAAATTCTATTTGGAAGAATTCATTCGTTTCGGTTACAGGAGAAAACTATATCAAAGTCAGGCAGTGCTGTGTGAAAATAGATTATGAAAAGGAAAACAAAGAACGGAAATAACGATGTACGAATGAGAAATGAAAAATAAGGGTGCACTCGTAGTACCTTGAGGTGATGCTTAAACTTGAAGGCTTTCTCGCAATGGGGACACTTAAACTTACGAAGCACGGCACTCTCATCATGGCTGATCATGTGCCTCTGGAGTCGGTAGACGTTAGCAAAAGTCTTGCTGCACACCCTGCAGGACTGGAAAAAATCTATCGATTAATTTCGTCGCGTTTATTCGATTTTTATTAATAAATACATATCTTTTCATTAATTACTTATATGTAAAAATTTATTTTATTATTTAAAGTTACTATTCAAAGAATGCTTATAATTTTATTTTCATAATTTATTTGTAATTTTGTTGAATTTTTAATAAATTTAATATTTCCTTTAATACGATAATTGTGATATAGTGCAAATTCTCAGTATAATTAGAATAGCATGAAAAATCTCTTTGTTCTTAAACCATAATTTCAATCGGCACCGTCAACTGCGAAGAGTAACAAAGGCAAGCTGAAATATCAAAGTAAAGTCAAAGCAGAATCGAGTATTTAATCACGAGCTACTTTGAATCTCATAATCGCACAGGTGCGCCGACCAGTGTACTGTTTTACATAAACTTAATGACGAATCGTGCATTCAGTGTGTATTACGTCTACTTATAAAGATAGGTAAGAAATAAACCTAATAAAACAACAGCGTATAAATATGTAATATAAAAGGCAATCTCAATTTCACGAGCTACTCGTTCATAAAACTCTATTGTCAACTACCTCTCAACATTCAACAACCCAATTCCCTTCCTTCTTTTACAGACCATTCTCCGTCATCGTAACCAATACCGTTCTTCTTAAAAGAAAATTAAAAAAAAGAAAGAAATAAAGAAAAGGGGGAGGAGGAGAAAGAACAAGAAGAACGGAAAAGAGTATCCATCTACGCAAACGAAGAAAGAATATCATCGACTACGTCTCAACTTCCTTCTTTTGCAAGCTATTCTTCGTCGTCATCTCATAACGAATATATCATTCCTTTCAAGAGAAATGAAAGAGAAGGCCGTAAAGGGCGAGGGAAAACGGTTTCTAAAGAGAAACAAAGAAAGAAACCATTCTACGCAAAGAGAAGATTCGTCAATCCTTTCGTCAACTATCTCTCTGTTCTCAAAAATCCAATTTCCTTGTTTCTCTCTTCTCCCATCGTCGTCGTTAGTATCATTCCTATTAAAACAGAATTTCGGAAAAAGAAGAAAGGCAAGAAAGAACAGCAAATATACATCGAAATTGTCCTAGAAAAAGCAAAGAGGGAATAGAAAGTACCGTACGTAAAAAGGAAGACCAAACAAAGCCAAAAAGGAACAGACGAGTAAAATGGAAAATTCGCAGGCCGCTCGCGCATGATCAATAATACACAAGGAACAATGGAGTCCTCTCGTCCTTGACGTTAGTTTCACTCACCACTTGAGGGAATTGAGCGTTGAGATCGTTCTTGTCGATGGCGTACGGGGTCTTGTGCGTGTCCTCGAGATGGAGCTGAAGCACGTGGACGTCCCGACAGAGGAAGCCGCACTGGGGACACTTCTCGCCACCCTGCTTCGTCGATCCGCCCTCGCCGCCACCGCTGCCGCCGCCACCACGGACGCCTCCTCCGCCTCCTCCTGTTCCTGTTCCTGCTCCACCACCGCCTCCACCACCACTACCGGCTTCGCTACCTGTGCCGCTACCACCTCCAACGCCACTTCCTGTGGTTGGCGCCCCGGCCGCGCAACCTCCGCCCACCTCCGCGTTCACGACACCTGCTGCCTCGTCCTCGCTGCAACCTGAAACAACAGCCACACACGTGCACTACGTTATATCTCGCTTCCACGTTATATCTGCCCCTCTCTCTTTAACCGACACCCCTAGTCCCTCTATTTTTCTTTTCTTTTTTTTGCCCTTTTTTCTTTTTCCACGTATATGGCGTAGTATATATTGGTGTGCGATAACAGACCATAGAGGCGTGATTGTATAAGGTTGTCATGGACGCGGTTGCGTTTTAGGGGTTTTCGTGCTCGCGAGAGATAGGCTCTGCCTCGTTTTATGGGTTTTTTCGTCTCTTTGGAAGCGTCGCTTTTTAATGGTTTTCGTTTTTGCTGCGAAGCGTGATAAGAGAGCGTGTGTATAGGCAAGTTTGTCGTGTACTTTGTATCGCGATTAAAAATTTGGAATTACTTTCTTTTTACGGAGTTCGGTGTTCATTGGATCAACGGGCTAATTTTATTGTCAGAGTGGGATTTTAGGGCGAAGGATTTTCGCGGAAATTTATATGTCTCTGGACATTGGCAAGGAGATTTTAATTTCGTTTTTGCCGGCAAGTGCGATAAGAGAGTGGTTTTATTGCAGTAGTAAGTTTGTTGTACAGTACCGTAGTTACGAGGTTGGAGTTACTTTTTCGTATAGTCGCTGCACGTGCGTTGCATCACCTGCTAATTTTACCATTAGAATACGGTTTCAGAATGGAAAGGATTTTTGTGCAAATTTCCACTTTTACGGCCATAGGAATAGAACAAAAATGGAGAAAAAATAGACCACGAATGGAGAGTTGTTTCAATTATTAAAAATTATGATTTTTGTAATCTTTATTTTGTATGTTATTGCATATAACATACATTTATTGAATATGCAAAAGTATACAGTGCGTAGTGAATTCGAAACTATTTTTAATAATACAAAATCGAATTCTGAAATCATTTTTTTTTTTATAAAAATCGGAAAATATGACTTACATTTTTTCTCCTGTATTTCCTCTTTGTACGCAAAGACGACTACACGAAATTGATAATAAATTTTTTATTTTACCACAATCGTGTAAATTCCTCCGTACTTGCCGAAACCACGTTGCTTCAGAAAACGACGTCAATCAAAGACAAACATGGTTACACCCTATTGTAAACCGGAAATAGAGCAATATGGGGCATAAAAATTTATACGAGCTCGATGACAAGACGCAAAGGAACGACGTCGGTAAAATCTAGAAGATATCGAATACCGTTTGTAACGAGCTTTAAGATATGATCAGTGTAAAACGTGAGACGCGAATGTCTTCGTGAACGAGACCAATTGAAGACGGTACCACTACACATTCTGCGTCGTTCGGTCGACGTTCATAAATATACATCCGCGAAATGTCCCGAGCACTCTTTAACCCGGGAAATGACGGAACATGCGTCTTTTTTCTTTTTTTTTTAAACGTATTAAGCGTATTTTTAATCCGCTATCAAACACACCGTAGGAAAAAGAAATATATCGTTGGAAGATCATGGGAGAAAAACATGATACGTACGCTTTATTGATTTTCTTATTTTATCGTCGCTTGATAATCAAATGGGAGAATGATAATATGACACAATGGAAAATGAAAATACAATGGAGGATAGAACAAAATTTTTAATCGATACATTTTTATATCAATTTTATACCAAATTATTCTATTAAAAATCGGTTACTTGTTATGGTAACGGTCGTTTATTCCGTGGAATTATATTATATTTATTCATTGTTCTTATTAAATATAAGTTCATTTTGTAAAATTATAACGTCCTTTTATTCTATAAATTTTCTTTTGTCCGCCACTGTAACTTGTAAACTCCAAGCATTTAGTTCCAGTTATTTTCGTCACAAGTGTGCCAAACTATCGCGGACGATAACGCCTCTGATAAATCGAACGAACGATTAAATATTCGCGGTTGCTACTGAAAAATCCCACAGCTCCGATTTTCCTCAGCCGCAAAAGCATTGCATAAACATCGACGATGCGAAGATTTTAACGAGTAATCGATACAAACACCGCGACGTTTCTTCCACTACGTGTACCGTGGTTAACCGCGTCTAAACGAATTTTCCTTGGCAGTCAACATGGACCGTGGAGTAAGAGGAATCGGAGGACGAAAGTATCGTTTCAGTTGAGAGAAAGCTACTGAAAGCTACAAGCGACGATTCGATATTTGGCAAATCGCCGGCCAAGATAAAATTTCGTCGTGAGTCAGCCTACATAGTCGAACACTTTCGCCAGCTTCTGCACGAGAATCGTTCGAACACGTTCACGAAAATTCCTTCTGACGAAGGTCATCGATGGTTCCAATTCTCCTGTTCGAATATTTTTTATCGCTCCAGGCTTCCAAAAAAATTGCAGGAAAATTCCAGGATACTTGTTGATGTTTTTTTGTTGCATTACAGTCGTTTGTTGAGTTGAATGTTTCAAACTTTTCCCGATACGAACGCTAAATTGGGGGAGAGGAATTCGAGACTGAAATTTCATTCGGAAATACATTTCGTGGAAAATCAATTTTTATTGAAAAGACGACGACTTCTATCTATGGACGGTTAATATATCGGAAGATGCGTGGATTTTTTGTTCGTTGCTCGTTAATGGTTAATTTATGAAGACGACTGAAGGCGAATTTAGATTATTTATTTTATAAAGAGTTACCTTGAAGACTGCACTTTATACGACTCAGATATACCATAAACATTTTTCTCACCACTATCTCTATATAAACAAGAATATCGCGAAATATTTTCAAAGGCCAACTATTGAAATAAATCTCAATTCTGCGAAATCCATGGCCAATATAACGTCATTCGCCAGGATTTAACAAAATATTTTCTCAAGCCATTATTTATCGTGTAATTTGTAATAAATTTCACTTTTATCGTTCCAAAAAATGTACTGATCCAATAAAATTGTTATACTAGGAGAACTTTGTTTTTAATTCAATTAATTGTACGTAACTTCTACCCTCAAGTTTTACTTTCACACAGAATTCTTTGCCACTGTTTCTATAAATCTTGTTGAAACATTTATCCGATAATCGCAGCTCATTTAAATCTACAATCAAATAATACATTTTGTACCGTACTTCGATAATCGTACACGTTAATAACACATAAACACGTTGATCTTTACCTTCCAAATGTTTTGCCAATATTTCCATAAATCTCTACAGACACCTGTTTTGTTGATGATCGTATATACATTAGATTGTCCCAAAAGTTTCTTTCGTTTTATAAGAAAATAATAAACGCACAGTATTTATTGCTTTATATTATTTTACTGAATCCATTCATTTTGTTCCAATAGAACAATAATATCAATAATACGATAACAATAAGAATAATGTAAAGAAAAACAATATGAAACAAATACTGCCATGCATCTATTGTTTCCTTATAAAACGAAAGAAACTTTTGGCACAACCTAATACATGTATATATGTACAATAATTAGACATACACACGTCAATCTTTGTTTAGCCTTCTAAACATCTCCAATGATATTTATTCGATTTCACAGCTCACAAATTTCGAGAATATTTCGCGATTTTTGAAATTTCCATCGCGCGTAGAATAATAAAATAAAAGAGAGGAAAATAAAGGAGGGCAGAACGTTCGGTGGAAAAACAAGAGGCGAGAAAACGGAAGTCACGTATGCGTGTAATCTCGTTCCACGAAGCGCGGACCAGTTCGTGCACCGCGAGACGCGAACTTTGCTCGCGTAGTAGGCCGATAAAACGTCGAAATGGGTCAGAGCCGTGACCTTTCCTGCCTTCCTCCTATACCGTTCGAGGATCTCGATTATGTTGGTGGAGGCTTGAAAAGCGGCGTACAGATCCCGTGATCATTGCCGCGGATGATAAAGAATGACCGCGATCACGTTGCGCGAAACATCGTTACGAAACTGGCGACTCGATCGTTATTTTCGTGACTTTTCATAAAACGAGTATCTAGAATGTTATCGAATTCTAATAAAACGTTATCAAAAAGGCAGGTTTATCCCCGAGGTTAACATACTTTTAATCATTTGTCGTCAATGACGGAGAATAGCTAATGTTGCTTTGCGTTTAACTTATCGACTCTTTACGTATGGTATGATTTGCAGCGTTTCTGCTTCGAGATTGTAATCGTTGAATAAACTATTATCGTACAGATATCTTGAATGTAGGTATTCTTAAAAAGAAAAAAGAAAAGAAAGGAATAAACCTGCCTTTTTCTAATCATTGAGAATATACAATTTTCTATTAGATAAAATGCAAGATACGATAAAACAATGTTGATTTTTACAGAATGCGGATTATCGAATTTTTGATTTTGTTTTCCGCAATAGAATTTCGATGGTGCAGTCGATCGAAACACAACAGGAGAAGGCACTAAATACAGTTTGTAGCGAGATGGTCGCGATTTTCCTTCAAACTGTCCTTCTAAGAATAACGAACGTCGCGTCTAACGAATAAATAAAAAGTTAATCGCGTAGCGAGAACGTTTAATAGTTCACAACGAGGCTATCGTAGTTCACGAAAAGTTCGTCAGAAGTTAACAAGTTTCAAAGTGAAAGAGGAGCGTCGATATTGCACACTTTTACAAATTCTCATTCTTCGTGTACTGCACGAAACAAGCGATAAACCAGTGTCGATTTCAAGAACAAAACGAGCAATAAATACAAAAGACGACTACGGGAACTGGTTTCTTAAATTCGTTTTGAACGTTACAGACCTCTTGAAATGATCAGAACAGATCGATCTAGGATAGGCGAACGTTATCTCAGGCGTGGATCATCCAAGTGATCGAGACTGCGTGCAGATGCGTATCTCTCAGCGACCGTCAGAGCGAGGGAAGAGGATGCGCCATCAAGTGACGTCAGCGGAATGCAGAAACTGGCCAAGCAAATTGTAAGTAATATCATGCAATCTCAGATTCATGCGCCTCGAAACATCGAGGCGATCAACTCGATCGTCGATCTCGTGATCTGCAAGATATTCATCTGATCGATGGAATTTTGATATGGCAGAATGGGATTAGGCTGTTGGTTCGTGCAGAAGGTAATATCAATCAACGTCATTTTCTAAGCAACAGCAGTATCTTTCTGTCTCTGTGTGTCAAGCGAACAGATATCGAATAGGACGAAACGAAGTAATTTAGTCTAGTTGGAATTATTAAATGTGTATAATTTTGCAACGTAATATTGCAGTTATTTGTGGGATTTTATATTTTCTAATGACGTTTCTCGATGAATGAAATTGATATTATACCCGTTTGAAGGAGGAAAACAAATTAATTAATAATTAAAAGAATTAATGTAACTGTTTTCTTTAGCATGCAAATCAGACTAATAAAAATAACATTTCAGTTTTTGTACTTAAACGAACTCTCCAGTCTACGTTTCTCACTTGGTACCTACCATTTATATATCGGTTTCCGTAAGAACTTAAAGCCGAATATTAAATAAAAGATAACTACAACGACAAAAATACTAATTAATTCTTAACTCATTAATTCTGAGCTGTGACATCGAATTTTGGTTTAAATTCATCTTCGTACACACGTATTTTCACCACTATCATAAACGTACTTTCTCAGATATTATTTAGAAATATTACTCATTAGGAAATCGTTGTTATACAATCATTACATATTTGTAATAACGAAAACACGAACTCACATTTTTCCTTAGCCAGCTTATCAACCAATTCTCAGAATCCTTAGTAACCAAATCAGGCTAATGAAGCTAACATACATATTAGTTTCCCTTCTTATACAAACTTTCTAATCTACGTTTTCCGCTTTTTATCTATAAATATATATCAGCTTCCCTAAACAAATAAGAGCAAATATCGAAACAAAAGGTACTTCGAACTAAAGCAAACGAAAATATAATCACCGATCTTTAACCGTAATATTGAACTTCGTGTTGAATTATCTTTATACGGACGTCAATATTTACGTCATTACCATGGACTCTAACATATCATTTAGAAATTCAACGCGTTAGAAAAAATCGCTCGTTATACAAGCATTACTTCGCGCGATAGTTCACAGAAATACGAATCTGACTTTATCCTTAACGGGATCGAGTCAAAATAAACTCGTAAACAAATAAATAAATAAATAAATAATAGATAAAAATACAAACGTACGTTTCTCCTTCTCTTTCAATTTATCAATTGATTCTCAGAATCGGAGAAACATTGGCGGAAATAAAATCCGGAACGTCTATTCGCCATTAAATTCGTGTAAATGGAGCAAAACGTTTCTTCATAGATGGACCCAAGGTATTTGTAGAACTGTAACGAACGCGTACCAAAGAAGAATCGTAAATAGAGGTTTCCTTGGTACGCAGGTAAACGGCTTTAACGACGTCGTTACACCGTTCGTGGCGAGTGTATCAAAGGCTTTTCCCTCTGATGCGGCTTTTATCGCAAGGCGCGCGCGAATCGACTGCGATTCGAACACAGCGAATCGGCGACCTGCGGCGTATTTTATTTTTATTCGCGCGTGCTTGTTCTTTCTCTTTCCCTCGTTAAAGAGTGGAATGCTGCACGCCGTTACTGAAAGGTAGAAAAATTCTCAGTTGAAAGCCACAAAACGATGGCTTGTTTTTCTTGTTTTCGATCGCAGATCGCGTCGCTCTTTGTGCTCTTCCTGCGGCGAAATTATTTTTGTTGCCGGCCGATTATGAACCAGGAATACAATGCGGCAGATCCATGTCGATATCAACGTGGATATCGAGAAACCATTGCACCGGTGAATCGAGGAATTGTTGTTTGCGAGGAGACGGTTCCGTTTTCTGGCGATCTGAGTAAACAGAAAGGAAGTGCAGGATATTTAAATCGGAGGGTCGATTTAATTTTTAAAATGAAATATTTGTTCTTCAAACATGTTGTAGGTTTATAGTTGATTAATATTGCTACATGGTATTTGTTTAATATATTGTAAATTCGCAGTTAATTAGTACTCATATGTAGTCGTTCTTTTTAAAACGTTTCATAAACTCATAGTTAATTAATATTGGCAACGAATTTCTCCGTTGGATATTAAAACTGTCTATTTCTCAGTTTTGATAAATTCGATTTAAAGCTACGTAGCCGTAATCTCGTTCTTTTATTGATAAAAGATTTCCTATTATTAATTCGCTCGCCACTTACATATCTTTTTATATTTTATGGTAATTTTATAATTTTTCACTCCAAGTATAGATTTCTTTGGGTAATTAGGATATGTACAAAATATATATAATAATAGCTGACTTCTTATTGCTTCAGTCCCCTTTCTTTTCGTATTTCTATGATATTTCGTTATCAGAAAAAGAAACTGGTTTTGTGATTCTCAGCTTGATCCGTTTACGACAATCAAAAAGTTGTTCTTGCGCTATTCTATTGCTTCATCTGTATTTATATTTAATTCTCTTATTGATCTCTCGTTTCTCTCTTTCTTTATTCTCGCGATTGTTCTTCGTTCGCTTATAGCAATAGTTAGAATTTAATTTCGAGATGTTGCGATCCATCAGACCGCAACAGACGTTTCCGGAGATTATCGTATGAAGTGGCAGCGTGTCGATTGCCTCCGGAAAGTGGGCTTTCGTCCGCGAGATCAATTGTCACGAGAATTTCTAGGAAATCCAAGAAATCTCGGTTATGTTCGCGATCAGTCGCAACCGCGTTCGTTGATTTCGGTGAAATCATCTTTGGTCAGAAGCAGCGATAAGATGTTGAGACACTTCTAATCGCCTCGGACATGATTCGAAATTTAAAACTCATGAAAATCTTGGTGGTTTTGGAAATCTTGAAAATCTTGATAGGTTTGAAAGTCTTAGTCGAGTTTCTCGATGCGGTTCGAAAGTATGACGAGTATTCAACGCTTTACGTTCATTTTGACTACTTTTATCTATGAAGTATCATCGATAGAAAATAGTAAAGAAAGCCTGAAAAATACCAGAGAAAAGACAACAAAACACGATCAAATTTCTCGCGATTGAAATACGATCCATTGCTCCGTGCCACTGCTGCATCATTTATCTTATCGCGGTAAAGGAATATTAAGAACTGTGTTGCAAAACACGGAGGCAATGTGCGCTACATTTTTCTTACGTCGTAAACGGTCGGTGCAAGAAACTACGCTTCCTGTCGATAGCGAAATTAATGACATCTACCAAATTTTACGCTCGCCGTAAGATTCTGTATCTTTCGTCTTCTCGATTACCTCAATCGATAGACAATAGTAGATACTAGAGAAAATACTATAGATAGGTAAATAAACATTAAAAACTATCAGAAGCGACCAACTCCGCTTTCTATCAATCGCTTGATTTCATTAAAACAAGGTTTACGACTAACGTTCGATTTTCAAGAAACAAACGGCTCGTTTCGATAAATTCACGTGCCCCAAAAGGAGACACAAACGGTAGTAGATTTTACGATAAATTTGAAAAACATTCAATTTTATTGTCTCGCGACCAAACGAATATATTTAATTGATCGATTTACAGAACGCGATAAATCTTCGATAAAGTTCTATTTTTACAAAAAGGATAATCTCGTGATATTCTCATCATCTTCGACTACATTTTTCATAAATTTCGACAAGATATACGCTATGGACAGAGTTTCCTCTGGCTTTCTATCACAAATTAAATGGAGGGCAATTTGTCACGTGGCGATGAACGCTTGCTCCTATGCTCTCTCCAAGCATTTCGAAGAAGTCACGCTTGGCGCGATAATTATTTAGCGGAAAGACACGTGTATCGGTTAACGATCGTACGAATTTCTCTCGTAATTCCTCGGTAAAACGACTGGTTCGATTCTTTTAGTTTCTCTAGACTGTAGACGACGTGCCAATGTCTACCGCTGCATCAAACCGCGTGTCTCATTGTTTCTATTTTTAAAGATCGCAGTTACGTGGTCCGCGTTCGAGCTAACTATTTATCAGAGGAAACGAGACCGATCGTTCTCTTGGTCTTCGAGGAATTTCACCTTTAGTATCGCGGTATTATGATTCGCTGATAATTAGCGTAGATATCGTGGAATACAGCGTTATTTTACTGAAAAAAGATTTTAACGTTTCTGTATGAGAAACGTGAGATTCGAATTAATTCGGAGCATAAAGATAATTTGGGTATTTAAAGATGATGTGATTAGTAGAAAATTTCCAGAAATTTCGTCTTTACTATCCTGTTACGTACGTACCGCTATTCGTTGATAAATGTATATTCTTTTAGACTCCTTTTTACAAAAAGTGACTTCTTTACAGTGAATTTTGTATTATTTAATTTTAATTTTAATTCGTACGATATCGGTTCCAAATTTTTAGAAGCAAAGGAGCTCAAGCGTTTTATATTCTTTTTACAAGTAACAACAAGAGACTTTCTAGTCTCAAACACGTGATATTTGTCATCATAATCTAGCGATAAAGATACGTTTTCGCGCGTGAAGATAGGAAGGTCAGATTTCTGTATAGAAATGCTTCTGTTGAATTAGTGTCTTCGTAAAAATCATTCGATTAGGACCGAGAATGTGAACTTGGAAGACAGGATTAACATCCAATCTTAGCATATATTAGGTTGTCGGTAAAATTTCTTTCGTTTTATGAGGAAACAATAGACGCACAATATTTTTTGTTTTATATTATTTTCATAATATAAGACAAACTGTTAAGATAAACACCGCGACATTTCACAGACTTGGTGTCACGTTTGTGTAAAGGTGCACTACTGTAAATAACATGAAAGACACCTTCCGGACAACCTAATATATACGTACATCCATGAAGATCAATTAGGTTCGGATCAGAAAAGCAGACAATTCTAAAAAAAAAACGACTTAACTTAATCGAATCAGAAGAAATTCCACATCCATGATACAAACATTAAATGATTCAATAAATGCTTCACAAAGCAAATGAAACTCGGCTAACAACGCAAAAAAAGAAGATAATCGAATAAAAATAGATACAAAAAAACCGCTAACGCGGGATATTTAATCAAAGCGAAAGACGTTCCAAATAATGAAGACGAAAGGGTTACAGAAACAGAAGCCATGATGTATTCGACGTACAGCCACAAAACGGAGGAGGAACGAAGAGAGAAAAAAGGGCCCCGATGAACTTTAGGTTTGGGCAACACCTTGGTCGAGGGAGAAGGATGAGAACGCGCTTACGTCACTCGAGCAACGTGGATCACACACAGGCCATAAAGGCGCGTTCGCACGGCGCCGAAGATGCGGCGCGGCGCGTCTATCCCACTGACGCCGCCACCGCGTGCGAAGTAAACGATTTGTCGGAGAGGTCATTGAGCCTGATAGGGCGCGGCCGCCATCTTCCACAACGTTCAAACCACTTCCCGACGACTTTCGTGGCGACGCTCGCACCGCGTGCCCGACCAGAAACGATCCCTGTACGAGCTGCTCTTCGACGAAGATTGCTCTATTAACGCATCGTTGGTCAGCGTGTTCCAACGATACGACTGTGCACGTGATGCCGATGATTCTCTTCATTTTGGGTTCAATCCCACATGGACATCGCGCCATCTTGTCGGCGTTCACTTTGATTCTTTTATTCGAAACACTCGCAGGCCAAAGCGGTTGACTCCACTTGATTGAAATTTCTTGAATTTGAAAAGCGCCGGAGCACTTTGATCGATGCATATCTTACGTAATCTCATCAATTTTCTCTTCAGCTTTTTGTTTTCTGCAGATAACAATATGAAATTGTGTAGGATAAACATCGGAGTGCCAGAGTGCTTTGGGGTTGATGTTTTAAAAAATTTAGAAAAGTGGCAGGTACGCGACACCTTTGAGAATTCCCGATTTACGACGAAGTGCGTTGGCTTGCGACAATGTACTTTGAATATTTATCGTACAATAGAAACGTAGGATGTTCGTATTGTATTGTTATATAAATTTATATTCATTTATACGTTTTATTAGTATACATAGCGAGACACGATTTGTCGTGATTGTATCGATGAAATTTGAAAGCAATTTGAAAATCTATGTATAAGTATAAGTTCCCTGCAAATACATTTTGCACAAAATTAGACCTAAATGTAGAATTAGTGCCGAAGATGGTCTCTGAAAGTAGAACGAGTCATTCGTCCTAGTTAATGAACAATTTGATTCTTGACATATTTTGCTGACTTCTATGAAGTGCATTATCGCAATAAATATCTTGTATCTCCTATATACATTTTCACATCCGTTTCCGGTTCTATCGGTATAATCGTGACGGTCGTCTCATCGATGTTTCAAAAGGTCAATGCCAATGTCTCGAAATGTTTCGTATAACTGGCAATAATATATTGGCAAAATCGAATCTGTTACACCTTTTATCTCGCAGCTTGATTTTCTTGCTAAATTTGCATAAAGATATCGTCAATCTGATCGTCGATCAAAAAACTACGTTGCTTCTACAAACGTGAAAGATCGATCGTGAAGCGAAAAAACGTTGGAATCAACGAAGCATAAAATACACCGTTTTGCTACGGTATATCAAATAGCAATTTGCAAACGATGCTGGAAAAGAGACGATCTGAAAGACGTGCATCATCGATCTAAGTATTTATTTCCACGAGCGAGAAGGATGAATCGTGCTCCGAAAAAAACGAGGAAGCAGCGAGGCATTTTACAATGGCGTATTAAGTAGCAATTTCCAAATGACGCAAATGGGAACAACTTCGATGGCGGTAAATCTTCGGCAACGTTCGTGATTGAACACAAATGGCACCGTTATTCCACGGTATTATGTGTACGCACCAGCCAATCAATGGTACGCGCGCACCAATTGGCCGCGGGCTAAATGTCGTCCAATCGGTCGTATCAACTTCGTCGATTAATTCGAGAGAAACGCTTGAAAATCGCGTAATGGTCAACGAAGAAAAGTACATGTACCAAACGCACAGGATAATTCGCCGCATCGAGATTTATACTAAAAGTATTTCGCGTTTTTGCGAACAGGACGTGGCTCTATTCCTAAAAATTTCGAATATTTCCTATCATCGAGACATTCTCTCTTCGATATCGACGATTTTGTTCTTATCTTTCAACCATTTTTTTACGATAAATTTTGTTGTTCTTTGGATCTGCAATTGGTTAGCCACGACGAGAGACGTGGATGGTGTTGGAATGAAAGTTCTCTTACAAAAATCTCTGATATTCTTGCCACTTTCAGCGGTGTTTATCATTGACGCGGCGTTAAACGTGCAACTTATCCGCTACCATACACCATTTACGATTTCGTACTTCTTAAGTTATATACATCGTAGTCAGGCTGCCGAAAATACTATGTTACTTTAAGAATTGAACGTTAACGCTACAGACACCGTAAAGAGCGATAAAATATGTTTTGAAATTTGGAGTGAGGGCAAACAGTACAATAATCACGGAAAACAAAGTCACAGAATGTTTGAGAAAAATGAAAAATATAGTCAATTAGACGTGTACACAGAGTAAAATTATCGATCTCCTTTTTTAAACCAGCTCTCGATTTTCCAACGATATGTACCTAAAAATAATCGACCGATAGGATAATAGCATTGGAGGAGGAGCGACTTGTTTGGAAAGTGGGTAACAAATAGCCACGATTTAACGGGAACACTGGCCAAATCGACGAATGGCGTGGCAAATGGTTCAGGTGGAGTCGATAAAAATTCGCTACGGCCCCATTATTGGCCAACGATTACTCATCCAAGATATCGAATACCATCTGTAGAAGTCAATTCTCGATGAACCAATGCTCGTGGATCGTCCACGTGATCTTTGCGTCGTCGTTCACGCGGCCTCGATATATCGATCGTTCAATAAGATTATCGTCCAGAATAACGCAACTACAGCGAAACCTCGAATCTCAAGGGAACAGTTTAAATCTTCGAGTTACGGTGATTTTCACTCATCGAAACTTTCAAGTAAAACAGACTTAACGAACGAAAATTCAACCTACACGTGCAAAGCATACAGATTTTCGCTTTCGGATGGTATCTACGGGAGGAACAAGCGCTAGACAAAAGACGATATGTATATACATGGTTTCCGTGGAAGAAAGAGAGGTAGACAGAGGATGGTACATGGTAACTTCAACTTACGAAGGTCGAGCTTCTCTAAATTCGAGTTACAGAGGTATAATGACGCGTGCGAACGCGCAGAGAATAATTCCAGTTGGATGAAGTTTATATTCCCACAGAGATTTTTACAGCGAACGAACAAAATTCTAGTCTTATAGAGGTTTTCGAATTTCCAGTTCTACCGTAATAATAAGAGAAGGGAGAAACTATTCGAAATCGTGCAATTCGGATTATGGATGATTCAGTGGACGAATCTCTTTATCAAGAAACAATGGGCTATTGGCTGCAATTACGAGACGATGCGATGCCACGATTATCCACATGGAAATATTTTCACCGAACGAGATTTAAACCGCGATAATAACGTTTGATGCTGCGTTATTCCGTTACGCAGATTGATGTGCGTGCCTCGTTGCTTTTTCAGCCACTCATTTTGGCTAGTGTTCTTCGCTCTCGTAAATCACGTTTACGGAGATCCTTCGGACTTTTGATAGTTAACGTTTAAGCATCATTTTCACGAAAGGGCGAGTCAAGTTGTTGTTCTTATCCTTCTGTCGATGCAGATACTCTACTTGCTGTTGTTTGATTACAAATTTTTACGCGTGTACCTTTCGTATTTATAAATCATATAGAGGAAATGTTTAGATAATAAAGATTTAAGCATCATTTTCACGAATAGACGAGCTAAGTTGATATTATCAGAGATTATTGTTTTTATTTGCGTATTAGCTTTGACATGTGTTTTCAATTTCTATGAATCACGTGGAAAAAGAAAGTGAATCAGATTGCTCTTATCGCTCCTTATAAGACAGACACTCGAGTTCCTGTTAATCATAAAACAAATTTGCAGATTTAAAGAACGAAATGATTTCCCTATTTGCAGAATTATCATTCTCTATCGTGTTCGCTAAATTCTTTAAAACGTTGGAGCAAGTTGAAAGGGACGAGATACTGGAATGTGGGTGAAACGATAGTGTTACTTCCCTATCGAAAAGAGAAAACAATAATTACGTCACATTGTATTATCGTTTTACGTTATAATAGCGTGAATAAATTTGACGCCACCCGGTTGCTAGTGATCAGCTTCTTCCACGAAATCAAACGTGTACCGTAACATCCCGTTCCATTCGAGATTACGGACAAATTTGCACTCTACATTAAGTATTAGCGCAATCCATCTTAATTAATCTATATTTATTAATCTATATCCTAATTAATCTTTATTTTAAGTAATCTATATTGTCTTTTAAGTTTCGATTTAACATTTAACGAAGCATAAAAATAAAAATTCTTTTCTTTTGTTTCGGGATAATTTCTTTGTTCCAGTAAATTTCGACGAATAAGGTTTTTAAAGTTCTTCTTAATTCCCTCTTTTATTAACATGTTGCAACTTGGAGAGTACTGTAATAATTCAAAGGAAAGTAAGAAAACTAAATGAAGGTTAATCTAAAGCGCACGATACATAGGACGCGTCAAGGTATAAACTACAATGAAACAACCGAGTAAATACAGCTACAGGGCCGGACCTTGTGCCATCGAATAGAGTTAATTACTCTTTTGTCGTGTGCCGTGTTTGAGAACTTCGCAAATACAGGCAACCATGCGTGCGTCTAAACGTGCTACGCTTAAAGATATGTGTATATAGTTCTACTTTGGCGCAATTAATTCAAAATTAGAACCTTACGAGCTTAACCAAACCAGATGACTGGTTTGGCATGAGATGACTGCCTGGCGATATTGGAGAACCTCCTATATTTTATTACCGTACGATCTATTCCAGATTTTAGTTCCAGAAACAATTCATTTTTATTCATCTTTTTTTCGTTTTCTAACGTAGATATAGCATAGTCTTTGCGATTGTTAATCTGCTTGTAACAATTTATATATTGAATTTTTATATACTTAATAAATTATATTATAATAAACTGTTGTGTAATTAAATATCTTTTTTTTTTAATTCTGACTGCTCATTAAATTTAGATATCCTATAAATGCTTTGTTCCTGTTATATTAATCTTCAACGCTTTTAGTGTTGCAATATCCCCTTATTTACTAGCTCGATGAAATATGCCATTAAACAATACAGCAAGTCCTCAATCTCACCAATACATGTACTAAGTCATAATGCGATCAATTTCTTCTCTTCCGCAAAACAATTTAATCACGTGGAGATAGAAATTATTAGTATGATGAAAACAGAAAACAAGAGAAATTGTATACCATGTGAACAGAATATTAGAATATAGATACTATTGTATTAAATGTATATTGTTATTGTCACATTTTATATTTGTTTCTTTTCTTTCAATTATCAACGAGTTTACAGCAACTTTTTCAGAACAAGTATATCTACTCTTGTTTCAGAGATCTGGAAAAAAGTCGTTGATTAAAAAAAAGATTAAAGAGTATTAGCCAATGAACAAATTCTGTGGAATTCATAAACCACTACAGAGTCGTTCCCTGAGGCATTATTAGCATTTCAAAGGGGAAAATCTTATTTAATTTTCATTTATTTATTTATCTACTTCTGCTCTCTTTCTTTCTTTCCCTTTTTCTTTCATTTTCTTTCTTCTTGCGATCTTCTGTCTGAGTAAACATAGAGTAATCACTAATATTATTCACCTATAAATCCTCTTCTAATCTTGTTTGCTGTATCGAAAGGATTCTCACGAATTAATTAAATGATTAAGAAATTAAATTCCGCGAAACGGGTCCGTGTTGACCCGTATTTGAGAAAGTAAAAGGGAGATCTGTACAACAAGCTCGGTCTAAAATTTTCTATTGTACGCGGCGGAAACCGGACATTTTCGCAATCACGTCGGCGGTTCGCGTGTGCAAGTCGATTATTCGTCCGCGTTTCGCTGAAAAACGGAGAAACAGACGGAGTACCGCGATAACCGGCCGCAGCGGGAGATAAACGGAAGCAGAGAGAAAGAAGAGGCCGAGAGGAACAAGCGGGCGGATGACTTAGTGAACTGCATACGACGCGTGCTGTCTCCGATACAGTAACGTCATTCATCGTGGAATATGGGGAACGAACGAGTGGCTTATCTGTCCACAAGAACAATGTACACTTCGTACGCGTTTACAAAAGAACAAAAGAATTTTCTGCTCGAAAAAAACAGACCGCAGAAATTCGGCGTGACATAGATTTGGCATTCGTTTCGAGGATTTGATTTACACCTATGCAGATGACGATTTAGAGGCAACTAAATGTCGCGTACCAAAAGCGTGACATTGTTTTCTCAGGAAACTATAAATATCAAAGTATCATCTTTTTTTAGAAGATTCAAAGCTGACATTTTTACATGTGGTTAGTAATAGTTCGGAAATAAATATATTTGTAAATAATGACACTTTAAAGTCAGTGTTCGGTTACAAAGAATCGTAAAGAATGCTTTTTAAAAAATAAAACGTATTAATAACATATCTACAACCTATTTCATTATATTTTACATTCATTTTATATATTCATTGTATTCCACACATAAATCACTGGATTTAATTTAATATTATCGATAGTAATAGGAATTACACATTCTATCGATCTTAAAAAGAATTAATAATAAATAACATTAAATTATAATTAATTAACGTTTCATAGTTCCATGTCCTATTATCTTATCATTCGACGAAACGCGTTCTTATAATATACGTTACATAAAGTAGTTCATTCAATATTTGCCCTAACAATAAAATTTATCAATACTAATAACCAACAGTACCACAAATTTCACATCGTGCCACTCTGAAGAAAAATAAACATTAAATTATAGTTACTTAATGTTTCATATTATTACACGTATATTACCTATCCAATAAAACATGTCCTCCATTATATGCTAACCTATAAAATCGCACATTAACCTAGTCAATATTCCAAAGGCAACAATAGCAATACAAATTATACACTTCAACAAGCTGAAGAAAAACAAAGAGAGCCCCTTTTGTCGATTAACAAACAAAATTGACGACAAGAATACGGAAAATAGTCTAGGACCAGTTGTTCATTCGCGTGGGGTAAATATTTACTCGGAAGCAAATCGGTGAAGAGCACGAGCGCGTTGCGGCCTCGATCCATCGAGGGCGGTGGAATCGATTGAATGGCCGTCGCTGAAACGACGAATCCTTCCCACCGACACGGTCCACTCTTCGTCACAAATAGAGTTTCTCAGGGAATCGGTTTCAAATCGGTAAATATTTTTCTACGTTCATTAAGGATTAAATCATACGATGATTATCATGTGTCAATTATTAACCTTGACCCTTTGACAGTGTCATAATAAAATAACGAAGAATTCAGAATGAAGGATTTAAAAATAAGACTGCATTCCTGAGGCCAGATAGAAAAAAATATGTACTTTCAACTTTTTAGTAAATAAATATTAATAATTGTATTAAGTATAATGATATTTAATCCTTCATAGATAATTGATTGTATAATGTGTAACAGAGCATTTCACAATAAGTATCGTAAAACTTTTTAGATTCTTTGAGATTTTCTTCTCATGAGCTACACTACCGAAGGATTAACGCGAAGAAATGATACATACACATATACAAGCATGATCTTTTGGGCTTCTAAATATCAAGTTACGTTTCTGATGTACGGAACCGGTCTGACTATCGATATCATTTGTAAACTCATGTAAATTAGTCCATCACAGAAGAGAATTCTTTTGTATCTTTCGAGTGACTGGCAAGATGCCACAGGATCTAAGAGCGAAATTTTTTTACGGAGTTAGTACTCAAGTTGAGACTATTTCGTTTAGATTGTGGCGAATGAAGTCTCGTTTCGATTGTGGATGACTAAACATTCGGATTCTACATCTAAGGAATAAATTTTGTTTGAAATAGAAATAAAAAACTTGTTTCAACTAATTTAATATTTTTATTTCAAAAGTATTTTAAACATTTCCCTAGGTGTATGATATATATAACTTTCTATATATTAAGTACTATATTTGTAGTACTATCTTGTAGGTTATTGATTAAACAATGTATTTGTTTTCAGTAAAACCAGTTTGATATTTTAGAACATTGTGTCTTCTTTGTAAGACCATCCGAAATTCCAGGTATGTACCTACTATTAATAGGAAAAGAAAAAAATTTGGTTATGCCAATTGATCGAATACTTGTTTGCCTTGTCGAGTACAAGAGCATTCTACTATAAGTTCAAGAACAGCATTTCAAAGACTCTTTTGTTTCACATGTTATTTCATTCTGCGTCAATGGCCACATACAATGTTTAAATATCTTATTTGAACTTCCTTGTTATAGGAATATGTATTTTGGTCTACATTTGTGCATACATTATCCTGCTGTTTAAAGAAAACATGTATTTCGTACTGCAAATATAATTATTTAAACATTCAACTTCAACAACTGATAGTCAAATGAAATTTTCATTCAACTAAATCTGTGACCCTTCTTATTACAGAAATAGCAGTTCAGACGCCTTTCAAATATTCTTTACAAATAGTCTGTACCTAGTGTGTGATATAACAGCTAATTTTTCAAGCCCAATTTTATCACAAATGAAATCTCCAACGCAATTTCGTCATTCCTATCTTCCATATTATTTTGAGCCATAAAATCTCGCTGACTTCAATTGTACCACGAATTTAACATCTAACGGTGAATGTGCTGCTCCTTTTTGTGTTAATTATTTTGGCCACAGTGGCCGTGTTACTGCGTGTCGGAATTTCGTAATGCTACCTATGAAGTTACACCCGTAGCCAAGAACAAAGACGCAGTCCTACGTGAAAACGCGAGAACGATACTCGAAACGAAACAGCCGTCGCACACCGACTGCCACATCTGAATTCATTTCGCACATCCGCGCCAGGAAAGTAGTACGTGTCGGGTCTAAAGTTCAGCCGAACGCACAAGCTCCTACCGGCCGTGAATCACGAAAAACCGTCGGGGCTCATCGTTAGGTGACGCGACGCCCGTATGCTCGTGTGCGATAAAAATTGTCCAACGAATCAAGCAAGGCGAACGAAGTTGCGAAACCTATAGATCACGAGTAAGTAAAAAATACTTTTTCGCTGGACGAAAACGCCCGCCGATATACGTTAACACGTTGTCTGCCACGGTGGTTTTCGATGATTATTTATATGTTTTAAAAATTTGCTAAATTTGTTAGAAATTTGCCGTTTTTTTACTAAATTTTTACATTTTGTTAGAATGATGAAAACAAGACAAATTTCAGGGACTAAGAAGTTGACTTTAAATCGATAAAAAGAAATAATGCGAATGATTTAGATAACATTATCAGAGAAAAAAAATGCGTAAGTACAATATAATACTTTGCAAAAATTACATATTATCGTTTAGCATATTTCAATCTATTACGGCTCCCGGTACAAAATACACAAAATTCGCGTGCCAGTCAATATGTTAAGGTTAAGATGCACGCGTGTCCGAGATTTGGCGTCCAACGCTTTTCTCTGATGACGCGTTCCTCGGATTATTTACAACAATCTCTCGGAAGTTATCCATTAAACAATAGGCTCGACGCGGAATTTTTATTGAGAAATAAATTGTGTGATTTATCGGTGTTGACCTTTTAAGGAGTATTACTTTTCTCGCCAGCTAATGTCACGTGTGTGGGTAATGTGAAAATATATTCTAGTTGGTAGAGCGTTATTCTTTTTAATTATTGTGAGTTAATTTGAAGCATAGAAAATAGAATTCGATAATGTAAATTGATAAACAGAAATTACGAATGAAATATTGCGTTAACGCAACATTGGACCTTAATGATTTAATATGAAAATATATCCTGGTTTCTTAAATATTATACTTTTCAACTACTATAAATTAGTTTAACCCCATAATTATCCTCGAGCTATATTCCATGATTAATTAGTTAATTTATTAAATGAAAATTCTACTCCAATGAACATTTTTTTAATGTGGTTAGTTTTTAAACACTTGGTTCCAATATTCATTATATGCACATATTTAGATCGCACTACTTTTTATGTATTACACACTTTTCATGGATGAAGAATACCAAATTTTGGGTAGAAAATATCTGAAGAGAAACGAGTTCAAGCTCGAAGAAAAAATAAACAGGACAGCAAGATTAATAAAATAAGTCAAATGTAGATGAGTGAAAATTATAGCACTCGCTATCCTTATTGGTAAGGTTGTACAAAAAGGGATAAATTATTTTTACTACAAAGAACACATTATTATGTTCTATTTAATAATCTTTATACTAGAATTTTTTCTTTTTTACAAAAATTTATATCACTATATTTTGTCTTTTTCTATTAAGACGCACATGTGTCGCAATGTTATCAAGTGACAAATTTCGTAAGGTCTAAATATAGAATATAATTACGTTATATGATAAAGATTTAAATTTACCACGTTAAAGAATACATCGAATTTTTTCAATTTATGTAAAAATTCCTATTACGATTTACTGATATACGCCATCGTATCCATCGGTCCACAAAAAATAGGTGATATTTTCATGAATATAGCGCGCATGCGTGGAATGCACGTGTATGTTATACACAATGCGTATTCGTCTATGTCCGCACGCGCGCGGATACAGTCGTATTTATGAAGCACACGCAGAAATCACATGTGTGTAAATATTTTTCGAACTTTATGAATTCTTAAACGAAAAACTCTATCATTGAGAAAAAATCAATAAAACACAATCTCTGAAACACAAACGTCAACAACATCGTGAAGTACACGTAACGTTACGTTTCTAAATGTAATCATACGTTCAAAGTACATTTAACTATCACTCACCATAGAAATATAGAAAACGATATTATGAGTATAAAACTATCTTTTGTATGCATAAAATTCTCACATATGTTAACATCTTTTGCAGATGTATGTATTTTACAGAGTAATAACAAGGTACATATTCAAATCATAACAGGTTAAGTGCCATGCTTACAAATGACCGCCATTGCCAAAATGAATTGAAGTATTCGAGTGAAAGAAACAGTCATATTCGTAACATTTGTAATACTTTTAATGTTATAATACCAATGTAAACTACTAAATGCACCATAAAACATTTAAACAATCTTATTCTTTTATACAATTACATCCAATGCTATGTACAGTAACAATATACACAAAACGTAACAAAGTGCAATATAACAATGTAATATAAAATTTTAGTCAACATGTTAGTACCTAACAATGTTCAGAATTTATTTAAATATTAATGATACCGCAATGACATATACGCAATTGTTATGAATGCGAGCTGCGAAGAACGACAGACGTTTCACACGCACACGTATGTAGATTACAAAAAATATGAGCTTACCTTTGAACGTATTGCGGACGAGAGTCATGCTCATATTCGCGTGAGCGCGAGCCAGTGCTCCCCGAGGTACGTCTTGCGTTTCTTCGACAATTCCGCCAGGTTGAATGCTTCGGTAGCAGCAGCGCGTCTTGCGATCCCGCTCAAGAGTTCGTCCAGCGTGATCTGTGACGTTTCAAGGTACAGCGGCGACACATGGTTGTACCCTTCCTCCCCGTTTCTCCGTTGAATCGTTCGATAAATAACGTACTGCCAGTACAAAGCAACGATAATCGGCTGTTCTAGTGTCGAGGAGCATAGAGATACGAAACAGAGGCTTCAACGTCCGTCCGTACAAGAGTTTAATCGGACGACGGAGAAAACTGGACAGCGTGCGTTCGTTACGACTATTCCAAGTGTTATTGTTATTTCACATCCACCAACGTTCTAGTGCACGGCTGTTCAGTATCATTTCTTATTCTATCTTTCGTTTGCTTTTAGGTTACGTACGATGGTAACAAGACTGCTTCGTACGTATATGAAGGATCGAGCGAGTATCACCTTTGCGTCTTGATCATAGATGATTGATTTTCGAGTCTGGATATCCACGAGGTGGTGAACAGCTCAGACAGTAGGACCAGAACCAACGACCAGCACTTACCGCGGCCGCGATCATTAAAAAGCAGCCGTGTCACTCGCGCGCACAACGAGTTCAACGAAACACGGGAATGTTGATCACGTTTCTTCTCTTCGATGTGAAATAGACGAATGAAGTCAAGTGTTTGGATACGCGAGGGAGACAGAGAAGGAGCAATAGAATGATAACAGGGACTGAGAGGTGAGAGGTGGTGAAAAGAGAACGGCTCGAGAGACGAGAGAAAGAGAGAGGTTATGTGGAGACGACGACAGGAGAAATTCCAGCGGGCGGCAGCGCTGAGGTCCACGGATAGTTCGTCCGTTCCTTCGTTCCCCTCGTCCGATAAGTGATGATTCCACGACGATGATTCGAGAGGACCGATTGGGTGGGACGCGTTTTAGCCTCGTTGGATCTTCGACGTCCGTTTCATCGTGTATATGCCACAGACCAATGATTACGAGTGTATCTTAAGAACTTGGAGGATTTCTTCGGACGAGGAACAACGAACGGGGTAATTAAATTTCGTTTATTATTTTATGTCCCAAGGTATAGCCTGCTTTATCGCATGTATATTCATTCGATCTCATGCTTTGCGTCTTAAAGACGGTGTTTGATTTGCATCCACGCAAAGAATCTTCTTTCGATGATATCGTTTCGTGTCTGGACCGCTTCTTCTTGCTCGCTGTTTGAAGGATCGCTCGATGTCTCGAACGAATCCGTGAGTATATTGAGGAACGAATTTAAGATATGGGTGTGATGCACTGTTACGACTTCCTAATTAATCACACTATATATCACTCTCTCTTTGACGAACTAGGATAAATGAAAAGAACGTCGAAAAACGGATAGGAAGACAGCGCGCACCGGTTATATCCCTGGAAACGATTCGTGCGGAAAGCGATACGCTGTTCTTCTTCTGCCACCTCCTCCTCCACCGCCTTCTCCTTTTCTACCGATTCTTTTCATTCGCGTACGCATACGTTTTCCCACGCACCGAGGCAAAAAACCACACACTTACGGAGACTGACTGGAGGGAAAGAATAGCGGGAAAAAGATGGAGAGAAGAAAGGAACGAGGGAAGAGCGCGACGGTGATCGGGAGTTGATGCTAGGGCATCGCAGAGAGCGGGCAAGGCAGAAATGTCGGTGTTACTACCAGCTTGGAGTAGCAAGCACCGGTAAAACACGGTCCTAACTAACACACATGGAGACAGATTGGGGACTGCTGCTTCGGAGTTTACTATAGGATGGGACGGATGGTGATGGCGGCCGTAGCAGAGCAGCCACCGCCCCCATGCTTCTTCTCTCTCTCTTCGTCTCCCTTGTCTTGTTCGACCGCCACCCCCACCACCGTTTCTCACTGCTATTTCCCTCCACTCTCTACTTCTCCCCGTAACCGTTCCAACCGTTCTCCTATTCTCCCCTCTATGCGTTATGATGGACACGCTGGAACTCCCCTCTTCAACATCCAACTTACCCCCTTTCTCTCCTACTTCTCTTGCACGCTTCTCTCTACATTTCCTCCTCTTCCTCTTACTCTTCACATACAGGTCTCTGCTATAGCTTTCCCTGGGCTACGAGATGTTATCCTCGAGCGATTCGTGCGTACTATACATATATTCGTCTACCCGTGTCGTCGCCACATCCCCTACCTGCGTCGCATCTCGACGTGTGCGTTGGCCGCAATCAAGGTCAGGAGCGTAACCGGCCAGCTATGGCACCCCGCTCTATCGATTCTATATACCACGGTTTCATCACGATGACGACGTCGATGACGATACAAAGGGGGTAGCCAGAGGAAACTTATACATATGTAGTCGAACAGTGTTGTTTTCACTAATATAGCGGTTTATGGATCGCGGTGGTGTTTCGTTATCGTGGCGCATTCGTTCACCGGAAACCTGGTATCTTTTGGCTCATTGGTTCACAGATGTGATTACCTCGTTATTTATCTGCTGAAAGGAAGGATGCGTGTTGCGCCGATATTGTATTTACTTTTATATAGCTTCCTCTTCACGTGTTCTATGCGCATCCTCCAAGATACTTCGCTGAAATACCAGTCGAATGGGGGTGTGTAAATCTACGAGAATGTTGCTATCAAGTATATTCACGTCCAATAAATTCCCGTAGCAATTTCGTAAAGGAAAACAGCTTTCGTGTAAGACGAAGGTGATAAAACGAAAAGACGTTAGAAAGATGAATTAGTTTCTTCTTGAATTTTTTGAGGTCGTTTGTCAAGTCAATTTGTCAATTGAAAAATTCAATATCGTTTCGTGATGTTTATACATATCACGAGATATTTTGCAATCACGACTCGAATACCTCGGACTCTCCCGGAGGGGAAACGAGATAACATTCGGTAGCGCGTGCGGTTATCTTCGTCGATTCCCTTGACTTTTCACCGCCGTGAGGTATGTAAATACGTTTTAAAGTAGACAAGAAGCTCTTATTCGCGATGCAATCTACGTAACAACGTCGCATCGGTATCAACGAAATTTTCCATTCTCTCCTCTTCCTAGCAAGAATAGTTCAACAATAAACAATTCTATCATCACGAAAATATATACAATGGCTAAGAAAAGTATTTGTATATATATACCCTTATTTCATGACGTATCTTTTTATCAGGTACGTATTAAATTTTCATACTCATGTGAGAATATTCATTACTAGATAGATGATGCAAAATTTAATATACTTGGATCTAATTAATTATTACGCAGATGCAATGATGTAGATCGCAAATTTTTTATAGTCACTGTACATCTAATTTAAGACATATCGTTTAATAAACGAATCGCGAATAATATCACCTTCAGTTCATATACTAACAACGTTAAAAACATATTAAGTTGATTATTAGCCAATAATAATCGATTTGAAATGGCGATCGGTAAGACTTATATCTAGCAGTTTCTAACTTCGTTTCCAGACCGCGGTTTCCTTCGAATAAACGTCAGATAAACGTGCGCGCACCGCAAGAAAGAGAGAACGCAGGAAAGCGAAGTTAACCCACAGGCTTGGTCGAGCTACAAGGTAGCTTATCGTCGGCAACTACGATATTGATGGCTAATGTGTACGTACAGTCGCGACGAAAGCAGAGACGGCAAGCAGTGGCGGCAGTGTCCGATACTATTATTAGTGTGCAGCTGCCTGCGAATTACTGAATGAAAGGGAAGGACCGCTTCGAAACAATATCCGAAAGAGACGGGAGGCACGCTGCATCGTTTAAAGCGACAGCCATCCGACGATTATTTAGAGTCAGATTTACGCGTGTACATCTATGTATGCGTGCGCCATCGAACGAAAGCGTCGCGCGTAGTCGTCATGAATCGATTGATTTGTAAATTAATACATATTCCTTCGTACTTGGATTCAATCAAACCTTGAATATTACATGAATCGATCAACATGAAAATTTAATACTGAACTTATTGTCCAATGAAGCAAGGTAAGAACGACCGTAATATATTATTTTGAAAGTCATCTATCACACGTTCGAGTATACGTATCAGGTTACGAGAGAAGTATGGACAATTATTTAGCGTCACGTTGATTGCTTGCTTTGAATATCAGCGAAAGACTGGACTGAATTTTCTCTGATGAGTATAAACGTTGATTCACATACGAGCAGGGAATTGTTCATGAAATTAATTTGTGAGATAGTCATACGTTTATTTCAGTCCTGAGCCACATAGGAGAACAAACATATTGTACATATGTACTTACGTATCATTACGTACTTCGCGTTTAAGACGATTGGAACTGCATCAGGAAAATCTTCTGAATAAACAGTTCCTTTTTTGACTCTTATATATACATTTTCTTACACATTTTTTTATTAAGAAAATTTATTGCAATATTTGAAATTTATCTCTTTCCTGAGGTATCTTTAATAAAATGATAACTTTTTAAAATGAAAGCGATGTGATAAACTTTATATAAAAATTTATGTTGTTAGGTTTAAAAAAGATGAAGATACAGCATATGATAGAAGAATACAAATGAAAAGGGATCATCGTACACAATTTTCTTGTGTTCAAGTGTTAAACGAGAAGCGTCGGATTGTGATCGTTTAAAGCCGGACTTATATACCAGCGAAAGCATAGCCGGACCATCTCCATTCAACGAGTACTGGCAATTAGAGCCAATAGTTGCCGACCCCTTCTCCCAAAGGTCTTGTCTCGAGGTGTTGAATTTCTTGGTATCTCACCAGTTGAACCATCATCGTTCTACCAGCATTTCAACAGAACGTTCCAAATCGTAAAAACCTCTTTCGGTTACCTATACGACCCCCAACATTCCAAAACCGATGAAATTACCCTCTACTTTTTTAAAAACAACGAAACTTCTCAATGTACATCTCAAAAAATTTCCAGTATTATTAATATGTAGTAGCTACAAGAAGTATTCCCATACTACTTAATGATGTACAAGCATACTAAATTTCGTATCATTTAATAGTACTTTCATATGAGTTTCATATACTATGAAAATAAAATAGGGTAGAATCTGATTAAAAAAAAAGCCGTTTCATTCATACTTGTTGTAGCTACTGTAATCATGACAGTTGTCATGTTTCATTACTAGACTGCAGATTTTTACGTAAGTTCGTATTTTTATAAACTTAATTAAACAAACGGAATCTAAGCAGAATATTATTATAAGGACTATAGTTTGCGTATTTTACATATTCTTGCATATTATATGCATTTTTACGATTTTAGGTTTTCTATAGATGCATAAAAATCCGTAGTCTACTCATTGCAGTGCAAAGAAATTTCAAAATATTTTATACAACTCGTGCAATATTGTATAAAAGTTTGCCATGTTAAGTATTCAAGTACATTCACGAGCCACTATATATAACGTTCGTATCATGTTAAAATCCCTTAAACAAGGATTCCAAAGGGATCGTTAGTGTTTCAGTGATAAGAAACGTGCCTAAGATTGGAATCTCCCTTGGTGGATACGGTACTGCGCGATCTCCGGCGTGGCGGGTCCAGCAATGACGCGGAGATCACCGAGCGTATCCGAATTCGGCCGACTTTAATCGAGTGGGAGTCGAGCATGGTGCATGGTGGGGAGCTTGTCTCCTCGCGGAGGGGAATTCCCCGATGCCGGTGCGGTGTGGTGACCACACCGTGTCCCTTTTTGTTGCCGCCCATTAGGCGCCACCGCGGCGTGATTCGCAACCGTGTTTCTTTATCTTCGCCGTAGCCAGGCTAGACTCTGCGAACGCGACCGACTGCACGCGTTCTTGCCTATCTTTCCACCCTGTCTCTTTTTTCTGTCCTTCTCTTCCTCCCTTTGGACAATAGCAGAGTGATTCACCGTAGGTACAATGTTTCCGATCTCTGTGTAGTATATGCGCGCAGATAAGTTGCCGCGTGCCACGTTTCGAGTTCCGTCTCTCCCCACGCGTTATGATCACGTTTCGACTTTTGAATCGTAGAGAAAGATACAGACATACTTCTCTTGGGAGGATTTAGTGGTGGAGAAGAATCTTCCTTATTGGGAACTGGGATGGTTTATATGGAAATATTTTAGAGGATATTTTCGTTTCGTGTTGTTTCGGAAAGATTTATTCTTACAGTATACTTTTCCCTCTATTGGGTTGTTCGAAAGGTTCGTTTTGTTTTATTATGAACTTATATCAAATAATGTAATGTTTGATTCCTAATGAAAATTTGTTAATGAAACAGATTCCTTTCTTTTTTCAGTAAGACCTCGTATGTTCAAGGAATTCTGAAAGTTGACTAGAACGTTCTCTTGTGTCTGAAAAACATTTGCAAGAAATTAATTGAACTACGTAACCATATTCTAGAATCTAAAAGACTCATAAAGCTACAGGTGACGAAAATTTTAATTCTACTTAAATTTTAAATCTTTCTTAACTTCCGTTACAAACTTTCCAAACAACGTAATATATAGTGATATATGGCTTCATTTTTTAAATGGTACTTGAGATCTTGGAGGGTTTATCTCGCTTATCTCGTCTCAAAGATTGATACCTTTTAAGTGTACAGTATAGTTGGACGCTTTTATCTCGAGCTATATATTAATCAGCGATGATGGAAGGAATAAACGTCTAACGAGGGTTCGACTTTTTTTTCTCCTTGGTCCGTTCCAATTGGAGGTAACCATTTTTTCCACTTGTCTTTTTACGAGTTCAATGAGTCACGTTTCAGGGTTTTATATTATGAAAAACTGGACCAGATTTTTATCTTCCGTGGACGAGATGGGGTAACTACGCGGTGTGGAATAACTGGATGGAAAAGCCAGTCGACGCTTATTGTTCTAGGGATCATCGGTCAATTGTGTTTTACCAAAGATTGCGCTTTCTTCTTATCCACATAACGCGCGGTTTTATACTACCGTCTTTCACGGATGACCGATGGCGTTGGCTCGCCTCACTGCTTTTTCGTTCGATACATCGATGAGTTCATTGCGACCGACTGAATTTTTCTATGATTCATGCTATGCCAACTAAGCTGATCATGAGTTCTAAACTCGTTCAGAGAACTCTTCTCGATAAATGTAATCTATAGTTTCTAACCATCGGTAGCCATATAATTGCCAATGAGATCAGAATGGAATTGGTCGGAGATCAAGTTAAAATATTAGTATTAATAAATTCTATTTTCATAGAACCATTTTTCGTTGAGAATTTATCGTACTTCTGTATTATTTTTAATTCTTATTAACGATAAGAAATTGAACTATGGCAAGTTATCTTTCATTGTTACGATATTAATTGATAATTTTTATTATCTTTCCCTATTAGAGTTTTATTTTCTTTTCAATTAGTTCTTTCAATGTTTGTCGTTAGAACTGAGATTATGGAAATTGGGATTACGAAAAGTTAGTTTATTGTGTCTATTTTTCTTCTAGCACGGTATTAGCTATTCGTGTTTAAAGAAAAGCGAAGGGTGACTTATCGTTGTGTCACGAAACCGATGTTCTTTATCGTTTCTCCTGGAAAGCGTAAGTTTTTTCCTTTGGACTGCTCAAATTTCACCGTATCTTACAACCTTTAACCTGGCCACCTATACAAAACGAAACGTAAACGCCAAGGTTCGACAATTTGTTAGAACGAATGGGGACTGGCTGTTGCATATATGTGTACTTGTATACAGACTGATTCATTCGTCTGTCTAACGAAGTTTACGTACTCGATCTTCGAACTACCAGAAAAATTCCTCTTCACAGGCTGTGTAATTTCCAGAAGAGATAATTGAAACGGATTCTTTCTTCCCAACTTTGTCTTTGTTAACCAACTCTTGATTCTTAATTGAGTTAAATTCTATAAATTCTACATCATTTAGTGACAACAAGTACAATATCTTTTCAATTTTACCACGGTATATTAATATCTTTATTTTACTTCACTCTTCCTCGGTGTTTATTTATTACTTGCTTTGTTTGTGCTTGCTTTGCTTTATTACTATTACTTATTATAGTACCAAGGTCAGTACTGCCCTTTTTCCTGTACAATAAGAATATTACAAAATCGCGTACCTATGGAAAAAGATTCTTCTTCAAAACTCTTCGTTTCCACGAATAACAATAAAAAATATCTCCAAACGCAATAGTAAAAATTGGCTGTGAAAAGAAAGAAGCAACGTCAAAAGATACAATTCATCAAAATTATTTATCCCAATGAACGACGATAAAGAATATCTTCGAACACGATTATAAATATTGTCTCTGTATAATAATCAACTAGCCGGTAAAATTTTATGCTGCGACGCATCCCCAATGCCAAACATTCGCAAGATTTCATACCAACGTAATATCAATCCGTACCCACAGAAACGTTCTGACGATACACATTGTCCCCCAATTCTGTCATTCCATCCATAGAAACAGCCCCGGCTATAATCCCATCGAGGAATGGAAATGTCGCGTTACGTGGATCACCCTGTATATAGATATAGAGACATAGAGAAACTCGGCCGGATCTGTAAAACTGAAGGCTCGTGGACAAAAACCTGACCTCTCGAACAACTGTGCACCATGTGTGCGCCACTTGTGCGCCTCTCTTCTCCCCATTCTCTTTCCATCCAATACCAGGTCTCTCCCTTGTTCTCTCTTCGTTTCACGTTACGCTGATCTCGCTGCCATTTCTCTCCGACACGCTTCCACAGGCTTCCCGATCGCGATTAATCAGGTATATACGGCGAAAAACTGGCGTGGAATGGAATCCACACACGCGAGCATTCTTCCGTGCTCTTGCTTCTCTTCTAAGAGCAAAAGTGGGAGGCGTCGTGGTTCTTCCTGCTCGAGGCACGAGAATAAGAAACAAAGACGATCTTGAGAAAAACACGATCGCCGCTTTGTACCTTTATCCTCGTTAGTCAGTTAAATCGTCACTTTTACCATTTCGAAATATTCGACAGAATTGATGTTTTATCATCGGATCGTGGATGATTACGGAAATTTATATTTTTACGAATATCTGAAGGTGCAAAGATGGACAGAATATACGTAACTTGCAAATATCTTAATTAAATATCGAGTTTCAATTTCTGTAATTATATGCTCGTACACTAACTCCCAAATAAGAAGGAAAAACGTCAACTGTGAAACCATGCGAGTGAACAAACCTTTCGATCAAGGATTCCAAGAATTTGAACTAGCTTCGCGTTACGAGAAGAATTCCGTTTAACGAGAAAAGCAAAAGGGAGAGGGAAGAATCTTTCTTGAAGAAAAACGTAGAAGAAAAACCCGTGAAGAAATAAACCGAAAGAGAAGGAGAGAAGAGGAAGAAGAAAGCGAGAGGATAGATCTGTCTTCCTTAGCTTCACGTGTTTCTTACCTTCCAAGCGACTATATGGAAAGAATAATAAGACGTACTTTTTACACTTCACAGCAGAACAATTTTAAACATTTTCAGTACACTGTCTATTAATCTTATATTTGACAAATTATCGATTCATCAAACTTTGCTTCTTAAGATAAAAGAGAAAAATCAACGACTCTTCGTTTTTTCTCTCAAGATTCTTCTAATCTTTAAAAGCGTTCCTTCCTATTAAACATTCTCATAAAATATCGACTTAATCTATTAAACTTAAACTATTGCAATCGTTGCGTCGACATTTTTCCAACGTTAATGGTCGAATCCTTCTATTCATTTAATCTCTTTCAGTTAAAACTCAAGATATAGTTATCTGTTATAATACGTCGATGATGATACATAAGTTCCATTTCTTTAGTTTATAAAAATGTTCTGTAAAATATTTCCGCAAATTTGCATAAACATTCGCAAACTAATTACACGTATATCAGCCATCCTTTGCTTCGTCGTTTCGCATTGCAATACTCAAGCTCCGTATCGTTTTACAATGAAAACACTACATCATCTTACACGGAAAGATAAAAAAGACAATCAGCGTCCCAATTATAGTATCGTCTTCTGAAATTGCAACAGTATATCCATCAATTACATGCAACATTCAACCAACAATGATTAACCATGGCTGAGAAAAGAACACGTCAGAGTCAGAATATTGCAATCAATAATCACGACGTGAACTAATACCCCTTATCGTGACGATATAACGAAAGTTCCAAGGTTTTTAATACGCGTGGTGGATAAGTCACGGCTAGTATGTCCGAGCACGAACAAAGTTAAGCAGTCAGGCGGTATAATATAACCAGGGCAAGCGGAGCAAATATTTGTTACGTTCGAATTTCTGTTTACCCTGAGAGTGCCGCTTGCAAAATAAGATAGGCACCAGTCCTGGCTACCGCGGGTTTCCCTTGAGCCAATCGGCAACACGGAGGAGCTGTTTACCCTCATTGTAGGAATCCTGTCGATAAAAACGATTATATCCAGATATTAAATAAGGCAATTCAATTAAAACGCGAGTGTATGTTTTGAAAGTTAAATAAAAGATAAATTGAGGTTTACAAGATGGAGAATAGTTTGTAGGTCATAAATAAGCTATGGATTTCTATGCATCTGTATAATAAATTTTGAATTACAAAATTACGCAGGATGCACGTGTATGAAGTACTTAATATATTAGATCTCGAAGTTTCCTTCGTTTTATAAGGAAACGATAGATGCGCGACATTTTTTCTTTGATATTATTTTATTGAATTATGTTTCATCCATTTTATTCCATTGAAAGAAATGTGCGTTTGTTCTATTTGATGTTTTTATATCATCTTGCGGTGTAACAAATGGATCATACATAATTCAATGAAATAATAAGAAACAAAAAATGTCGCGCATCCATTATTTCCTTACGAAACGGAAGAAACTTTTGGAACAAGATAATAATATTCAGTGGATTATAAGTAAACTCCTACTTGGATTCCATTTGTTTAATTAGTCCTATAAGAGATACTGATTTATATAAAAATCCGCGATCTAGTCATAAATATTGCGTTGGATGGAACTATTTGGAAAATTGCAGTGATATACGAAAAGCTGGTTGGGAATTTTTGCTTTGGAATTATGAAAGCTTCTCGAACGGTATTTCCAATTTTTCTAATTTATATCAATGTACAAACGTCACAGTAATTCTACACTTAACTAAGAAGTCTTTTCACCAATACTTTAGCGATTCACCAACAAAATTCTAAAATCTTAACGTCGTCGCTGCTTCGGAGAATATTTCACTCAATTTTTAAAACAAAATTCCAAGCTTCTATTTTTACTTCCTACCCCGGCAATCCATTTAAAGTATGATACAAATTTCACAGCATCTCAGGATCCAAGCAAATTCCTCTCCCTATCGCTATACTTTAAAAGCATTAAGAAACAGGCTTACCATAGCAACACGCAGCCGCGTGTCCAGGTTACTCTGTATAACCTGTCGGCCCATAAAGCGTGACATATTAACAACTCGACCTCGGTTCACGCCCATGGGGCAACCGTTTTCTTGCTTTTGTTTCGACAATTCCGCGTACCAACTTCAACCCTTTACTGTACGCCTTTACAGTCGCCATACAGAGGCTTGATCGGCTTCTTAACGATACGAGATATCGAATTCGCCTGAGTTTTTGCTGTCAGAAGCAAAGACGAATCGCGATAGAAGAAGGATCGTCTCGACACCCGTATAGGGCAAAAAGTTTTCTGATGAGAACAGCGAAGAGGAAGCTGGAGGTCTTATCGATGGGAGATTTCATGTTGGGGAACGCGAGCGTAATTTAATAGTGATTGCTTGGCTTTGGAATATGATAGTTTCTCTTTTGAATGGAATTTGTTTGAAACAGCCCTTTGTAAACTTAACTCGATGATCTTCGATTTTTGCAGTGAAAATATCGCAAAAATCACATCGGATTCTCCAGGCATTTTTTGGTCGAAATTTATACAACATTTTTTAACCGAAAAATAATCAAATGCATACACAATATGTACATACCAAGTAAATATTTAATGCTAATTTATCGATCTTTAAAACGATTAATTATGTAATGATATCTTTCAATAAATCTAAACATCAATACTACCAGGAAAATTAGTATCAGTCGCTTCGATCGATTGGATAATTCCAGCGTTAAGATTAACTTTATAAAAATCTTAAAAAGATTCTATCCTCTTCTCTTTTCGGGTAATGTCGCTTTACTCTGTTCCATTAGCTACAAAATTTTCTGTATATTACGCGTAACGCGAGTATGTCATTCGTTGAAGAAAATTCCACTCTCAAACATTCTAAATGTTTACTTAGCTACCTGTACTTTAGGAAAGAGTCTTTGAAAAGGGAGGGAGCCTTCCATCTGCTTCGGGGCTCGTCAAACTTTCGAAGACGATAATTTTTCATCATCCACTCGTGCGATGTTTAACTGAATCGAATTTCGATTATCCGTCGAATGATTTTGGACGAGTAAAATTTTCCCGATAAACAGCTAAATTATACTATCTTATATCTTGATCTTGCTTTCCACTATCATTTTCGACGCAATTATGTTTCCCTAACAGGAAGGAATACCTTCGCATATTTCAATTTTACGTTAAATCTCTGCTTACAGCATTGAAAATACTTCCTGCTTGCTAAAACGGGAACAAGATTGAAATATGAAAATTTGATGACGGGTCCCTTCTTTCCACCATCCACGATCCGAGTTTTCTAACGCTAAAAGATATTTTCACAGTTCGTAGAAAATGTGACAAGATTGTTACCGCTACCTGTACGTTATCTGACCCCCTTAATTTTATCTGAAACACCTTGAAACATAGCAAGAACTTTTTACTCGCTAAAACGAAAGCGAGATTGAAATTAAGAAATTGTAGGATCGTTTCTTTTTTATTATTTGTTCAAATTTTACAATTTGTCCAGTAGGACATTTGGTAAAATATTGTAGCTTAAATATACATAGCATGTGGATGGTTACCCCCAGCGGGGTACCATCTTCGTGTTCGTTAGGTTATATCCTTTATGAGATCTGCTGGGTGTTTCCTTTTTAGTCTTCATAATTGTAGAATCGTGACAGAAATCTCAGTTAACGTGACTACGTGACCTATCGATGGACCAACCATTTGGAAATCGATGGTCTGCTCTCATCAGTATCACGTCGAGCCGAATGTTGCAGGTCAGAGTTCCTGCAACGACAGATCGTGTTCCATGGGGAAGGTGGAGCTACGAACGTGGGACAACACAAACGATATTCTCTCTTTCTCTTCGAGACAAAAAGTACAAAAGTGTGTGCTTGTTGGCGTAGTTTACCTATGGACTCGACGTGGCAATAACGATGTTCGCCATATGGGCGACAGCCCGGGGGTCCACAGAGAGCTGCTCACCTTCCTCTCTTTCCTCTTTTTCTCTCTCTTTGCTCACTGCTTAGGTGCCCCTTATGCGGGCCAGATTTTATGGGCTAGGTACGTATGCGCTGCTTGCAAAAGGGCCGCCTCTACCGCGAATTCCCCTTAGGCGGAACGATTCTGCAAAAACGTGGCGGCGTCGCGAGATCGCACGCGTGACTCATCGATAAATTCGACCTAGAGTGGCACAGCCAGTTCCCACGAGGAGATCTCGCTCTCCCACCTATACCACGTGCCTCCTCTTCGGGGCACCCATTCTGCCCCCGTTTAAACGACGATTGGACCAAGGAATAGGAAATTGGTCGAGGTATTGTGTCTTTAGTTCTTCTTTTTTTGTTTCTAACTCGTTAAAGATCAAGCGAATAATACGAAAAAAGATAATAATAAAATGAATGTAGAAAAGTTGCGTGGGCGGTGACAGTAACAGTTTAGGTAAATTTTAAAATTGTTTTCCTGTAAAAAGTAGACGTATGATCTATGGTGATTCTTCCTTGTGGTTTTTTCTTCTATTTATTTGTAAAATTTCGTTCACGCATCTCTTACGTTATTATTTCTCTAGCTGATTCTCGATGAGGCGGAAAGAAAAATGAAACGAAACTCGAAAACACAGTTGGCCGGTTAATTCTCCGTTGTTAATCTCTAAGCTTTCTGTATTAAAGAATTAATATCGTTGAAACGCATTTCCAAGTACGTAGGTAATCATCAGCCACCGTTGATTTATCGTCGGCATTTCATCGATACTTCGTCGACATATCAAAATTATCCAGGTCGCGCGCTGTTAGCTCGGACGTAGACACGCGGAACCTGTTTCACGCGTGTTAATTCCGTTTTATCGGAGCCATCACGTTGACGTTTCGAAATTTCGTTTTAACAGGCAAACAAATTGGATCGTCTGTACCTCGCTGTCCATTCACACATTCTTATACGCTCACGAACTCGAAAATTTCATTAATAAAAAAAAAAGAGAAAGAGAATCAACTCATCGAAAACGTAAAAACAAACAAAAAAAAAAACGTGTCTCGTTGGAAGCTTATAAATAAAAAGAAACCCAATTCCATTCATTGAGAATTTCAAGGATAGAAGATGCAATAAAAGAAGAGAAACAATAAACAATTCCAAGATAAAATAATTTAATCGTAATGATACCAGTGGAGAGTTAGAAATTGAGAAAATAAAATCGGCGAAATGATCGCGCGTTAGAAATCAGTGTGTCAAGGGTAGAGATTTTACAGTAGTTTAAAGGTGCTCGAAACGCGGGTAATTGGAAGGGCGCGTAAACGAGGTGCGAAGTGACCATAAATCTGTCCATTAGCCTCGTTACAATGGACACATCGGCCGTGTTTTATCGCGTCCGACGAAAGCCCCTTGTCGCAAAATAGATTTTTCGTCGATACGTGACGAATCGTGGCTACGCGTATCGCGATAAACGTGGATTTCCTCGTGACGCGCTGCTCTATCGCTGTTCCTCCGGTAATTTTATCGTATTTCCTCCCACATGTGGCATCTATCGATACGTCCTGCAACGCCACAGGCCGAATCATGGAACCATGGAACTCATGCAACATCGATACTGCCTCTAATTCAATCATTTATATATACAGACTCGCTGTTCATTATCGTGATTAATATTATTTCCTTTGTACCGTTGTATGTCTACTGAATCGGCTGCGCAGCTTTAATTCATTTAATATTCCGCTAGTAGTATTACAATAGTCTGTTAATATTATTTCAATACTGCAAATACGAATAGCTCCAACGGATTTGATGCTAAATCCGCGTTGTGTTTAAATTCTACATCCGATTAAATGTAACATATTTAATACTAAATTTACGTGCTAGTTAAATGGTATTTTTAATCGATTTAGTAAAACAAAGTTTAATCAAATTGGAAGAGCATGCGATTTCTTAGACGTTCATAACAAAATTTGACTTGCAGCAGAAGTATGGGGTTGGAACATGGAAGAAAGGCTGGACAGGATAAAAAGAGGGTACGTAAAATGGATCTTAGGTTTAGACAGGACAACACCAAACTACATACTGACAGAAGAGTGCAAGATAGAAGAAATCAAGGTAAAAGCATTAAAAAGAGCAGCAAGGTATGAGGAAAGAACTGTAGAATCGGAAAAGGAGCTAGTAAAAGAGTGCATAAAGGAAAGAGAGAGAGAGAAGCTGGGGAAATGGCCAGGAAGGGAAAAGAGCAAGAAAGAGAAAGAAGGATATAGAAGAGGTGAAAAATGGAGGGACACAGAGGGAAGCAGAAGAAGAGCAAGAAAGTTGGACAGGAGACCAAATTGTAGAAGGAAGAAGGAAGAGAGGGACAGAAGAGAGGAGGAAAAGGATAAGGGAATCCAAATACAACAGACACTACAGGAACATAACCAAAGATGAAATGCCAAAGTACTTGGAGGGGAGGATGAGGTGGAAGGACAGGAAAGTTACAGCCAGATTGAGGTGTGGAAGCGAGACCAAAGCGGAGGAATACTGGAAAGAGGAGAGAGACAAAAGGTGCAGATTATGTGGAAGGGAAGAAAAGGACCTGAGACATGTAATAGAAGAATGTGAACTAACAGGAGGATCAAAGGACATGGAAAAAACACTCAATGAGACTGGAGAAGGATTAATGGATTTAAGAGCAATAATAGAGAAAAGAAGGGCAAAGGCAATACAAGACGGGGTGGACTGTCAGGAAGGTAGCACAGCGAGGAGGCAAAAAACCAAAGTGGCAATAATGTGTAGTCATAAGTTGCAATAGTTTGTAGTCATTAGTTTTAGATGCTAGAGGTAAGAATATGCTGAGTGCAATACAAGAAATGTAAGGATTGTAAATCGACAGTTCGTCCAAAGCAGAGAGGCACGGACCAGAATAAATAATAATAATAAGAAAATTTGACAGATTGAAAGACTTTCCTTTCTTTTTTTTCTTCTTCTTCCTTATATCCCTTTTCTTCGTAGTTTCATCGAACGAGAATTTGCGTGAAAATTGCAATTCTATGTCAGAAAGGTGCAGTGTCATTGGCGCATCTAACACCTTTACGTCGACTAACTCAAAAATGTAATATCGCAAGGAACTAAGATAATTCGATGTCTGTTTTACTTTTACTGTTATTCTTCCGTTCCTCTTTTAATGTCCAGTACGTTTGTATATCGATAAACGTAGAAGCTCATAGTTTCGTAAATCGATAATTTTATCCGAAACGTCTTGTACAGATCTTCTGGTACAAGTTTCATTCGCGACGTGAAATGGCACGTGTCTCAGGTGCGCGACGCGCAGACCACGTTTCGCGTAATGAAATACGATCGCGTGCATGTGCATTCGCAGGCAGACTACTGTTTACAGAAATAATTTATGCTCGCACTCACGTCCAAGAGATAGATATTTGACAGATATTTCACGGGGCCGTGGTTGTATCTCAGCGAACGTTCCGATTTTTCGATCCGCCGCGTTTGTCAAATCAGCCGTGATAATAAATTGAATTATCGCTCCTATTCATCAGCAACATGCGTCCAAATAAACCACTCTTTCGACGACCAGAATTAATAGTTCTCGCGTACAAGGCTTTCTCTTACAATTGTTAACGAGCCACAATTTTTTACAATTTATAATCTTCGACTGTCGAGAAATCACAAGACAAATAAAATTACCCGTCTAGCTGACGTAAAAACGTATTTTACAAATACTTTTATCGTGTGAAGCGATAGACGTGTCTTTTCATGGCCGAAAGCTACTCAAACTTTCGATATTCATCAACGACAACCTAAACTCCCCTCCTTGTTTGCAGTGGTACGAATATTTAAAATACATAGCTTCATTCTGTAAATTTCAATTTTATAGATCGTTTGTCTGTCGCCATACCATACCATAGATAAGAATATCCGAGAAAAGAAAAAAGACAAATAAAACAAAAAAAAAAAGATGTGAAGAATGCCAATATTTACAAACTAGCTGGCCCCTGCATGCAAAAACGTTCCGTTGCATTTTTCAATTGCGCCATAAAATCAGCAATCCGTCGAATCGAGCGTGGCATCGAATCGGCAAACAAAAGGTTAAAGGGATTGCGGTTACGTGTTCTGGGAAGGTGCGCGCTGCAAAATGCAGCCGCGGTGTCGATGGATATTGGATATGGACGATGGGGTGGCTGCGCATCGTGCACGAGCTACGGGGTAGCAAAGCTAAGCCAGTAATGCAATAACTTGAATAGATGGCTATGCAGGCGGAAAGAACATAACCTATCCCTCCCTATCCCATACTCCTCCTGATTCACCCTGCCCCCTCCTCCACCTACCCCCAAACATCCATTTTGGTTCTTCCTCTATCCTTCATCCCCCTACACGGTGCTTCTCTATTCCCTAAACACGTAGGTACATACGAATCGGCGCACGTAGAGCTTGGACTGTGCCAGGAGGGTGAATCCGACTGGGGTGGTTTCAACCCTGCCTCAAAAGTACCCCGAATACAGTCGGTTACGTTAAAAGGCTTTTAATATGCGCGCTCGTTCACCTATTCGGTATCGAGCTGAATCGAAATGGTCCTTTTTTCTTCTTTCTTTTAATTACCAGCCACTTTTGTCACGAGCTTGATGATCGATGAAATTGGATTTGAAGGTTTTTTACAGCGATTACGATCAGGATCTTCCTTTCGGTTTTATACGAACCGTTCGTTTGCCATTGATCGATTGACTCTGCGAAACAGGAAGCAGAGAAAACGAACGAAGTTAAGTAAAATTTGTAAAAGTCCAATTAATCGTTTCGGTCTGTCTTGTCTTTTCTGTTTTTTAATTTCGTGATTTTTTAGACTCGTGATAAATGAAATCGAATATCAATTTTTTTTTCTTTCGGTGATCACGGCTACGATTTTTCTTCCCGTTTCACAATGTTTGTGTAAACGAGTAGATTTGCTCGCGTGTATTTATATCTTGGAGAGATGAGAAGCTCTCCTATTGCGTATAATAGTAGAACGAAGATCGTAGAATTATACGAGTGGAGATTGAATCGCTGTAGCGATTGTAATTTCTAATTACCTCAACTTCTAAGATCGTAGAATCGAACGACGAGTGAAATTTTTGCGGTGGTTGGCGACTGCACATTTCCTTTTCTCACGTGCCGCGACAGACAGAACGGAAATTGTAGAACGAGCCGATAAGTTGAAGTTAAATTCCAACGGCGGTTGCAATCTAACTTGACCATTTCGATGTCTCATATATTTTTCCATCGCACGTACGTTCTGCGCAATTTTCCGTACTTTCAAATTCCTCAGAAACGCCAAGTATAGAAAGCCAAAGTATAGTCTACGAATTAAATGGACCACGGTCCACAACCAAAAAACCACCGAGCGAACGAAAGAAACTTCCAATGAAGTTTTCCAAGTTGACGAGAGATTAAAACAGAAGAGAAGATAGAAACCACGAAGGATAAAATCCGATAATCAATGATCACGGTACAGGCAAAAGTCATATTCCGACACAGATTCGACCGTTTACGGTCACGTGAAATCGAAGGCGAGTCGAATGAACGAAGGAAAAAGGGGGATGGTTGGCGACGTGACTGGGGGGTTACATGGCCCAACGAGAGGGTGAAATTCGCATACAATCGTATACACGTGTATACGTATATACAGGAGACAGGCAGACAAACTGGGCATGCTCAGACGCACATATTACGGCGCACGTCAGTATTTAAACACGCTTGATGGGAAGGTGGTGCACGAGGGTGAAATCGGGATCCCATTGTGCTCAGGTGTGAGGCGTGTGCTCGCAAGAGGGGGAGGGTGGATAGAGAAGACTATGCACGAGCAAGAGAAAAGGGATGTCTGCGTGAGAAAGAGAAGGAGAGAAAATGGGGAGAAGGGTAGATTTGCACACGCGGCACGAGCCGCTTCAACAAAGGGATGGAACAGATTGGAAGCCATTCATTCATTCGGTTGCCCTGTATTTTTTCCCCGTGTTTGACTGAGAGAGCATCGTCGACCACCCTCCTGCCGCTTTTCCTCTCCCCCTTTGCTTACCCTCTCTGTCGCGTTCTCTTCGCCTACAGGTACGCTCAATTACTATTCCTTTCCCTTTCTTTCCCTTTCTTTCTTTCTTTCGCTTTGTCCCTTTTCTTTAACCCTTTAAGACTCCAATCACGTTACAATAGTTCTTTCTGCTGTAAGTTTTAGGCTAAATACATGTGCAGATTGTTTAAAGAATATATATTCCAATAAGGAATATTGCTAGCAATCGTATATGTACTCTGGTTCTATTGTAGAAGATATAAAATTTGAATAATTTACATCATTTTTGTTTCCGCTGTTTATTTTGCCTATTGATACGTTCAAATATGAAGTGTCGCATAGCTCGCGAGGTTAAAGCATTCGCCGAGAAGAGCAAAAGTTATCTAATTAAAAATTTGAGGTCGCAAAGCGTCGCGCAAGGATTTCGAAAGATTCGGCTTAAGTCTCTGTTAACTTAGAAAGTTCATTCGCTGAAAATGCTTCTGAAAGGAAGAAAACGTTTTTTATACCCGTAGCATTAATTTTCGATGAATAAGAAAACTGGCAGAACGTTAAAATCGTAGTAAAATTGCAATGTAAAATCGATCTAAGTATATTACGATTGGCGACGCTATTTTAATATAAATTTCACAAAAAGGATGGAGTTGAAATGACGAAGATGATGGATGTGATTTGCAAATAGATTTTTCAGATAAATCACGTGGTAGAATTTGTGGAGAGTGAAATTTTGAGTTGAAAGTCAATGAGGTGTTTGAGAACGAGGATCTGCAAGATGGACCTCTGGCAAGAGAAGATGGGATGCGATTTAGGAGGATCGTTGGTAAACGTTTGATATATGGGATGGTTATACATCTCATGGATTTTGCGAAAAAATATGGAATTTCAAAAGAAGAATTTTTTATACCTATATAAATACTCTTTTCTTAATCAAAGCTATTTTGTTTCAAATAAAATGAATCTTCTCCCTGAATAAAAATTATACAAGTAAATAAGATCTTTAACGGAGAGACATTCCGTTTCGACAAACTTTTTTCTTACTTTCAGCAATGTTCTAAGAAATTTCATAATATATTATAAAAATGTTATAAGAAATTTCATAATATATCATAAAAATGTTGTAAGAAATTTCATAACATATTATTAAAATTTTTCAATTTACTTCGACGTACAAACTACTTCGCTACTCGAACCTCATTTACGAGTTACTTTAAATAAACTCTTCATAGTTGCAGTTTCGTAAAACTGGAACGAGAATAGTCGAGTGAAGTTATTCACTCTGATTCGCGAAATAATGGATTTCCGCAATACCATTCGCGCACAACGATAAATACGCACGACAATGAGTCCTGTGCAAGTCGTCGGTCGCGGTGGATTCGGACTCACCATTGGCTCGTGTTTGACCTCACGAAAATCAATATCTGTCGGCAAACTTAAGTGCGTTCGAGGGGGCTGTACCTTTTGATATTTTGTATCCAAAGCGAATAAACCAACTCCTCGAACGTTCATATACGTTCCTCGATTACTAATGCACGCTTTTCATCGAAGAGTCATCGATTGATTTATCAGTCTACCTCATCTTCGTTCTGTCGAAGAATGTTTGAAGAAGAAGGCCGAGAAAAGTCACGAACAATATGGACAAAATATTGGAAGAACTTTATCAGCAACGTACGAGCGTGTATTAAATAAGAAAATAAGAAAATTCGTACTTTCACATTTCTTCGGAATATTATGATATTCGATTTTTTAACTTTATTAAGTATCGGAGTCTTCTATTCTGCCTTCGAATATTTATTAAATATCGAGAGAGATTAAGGAATTTGTTGCTTTTACATTTATTAACAACGTTAGAATATTCCGTTTTTCTACCTTATTGCGTATTGGTATTTTAAAACGTAAAGTTTATTATTGTAGAAGGGAAGATTATATTGGAAGAATATAGGAAGAATTTTACAAAGAACGTACAGACGATAAATTACTTAAAAATTCTTCATATTTTCACGTTTCTTTGAAGTATTGCACCGTTCAAGTTTTTTAATTTAATAATCCTTTTACCGATCAAGATAGCAAAAACGTATAAAGATTGAGATAAAAACGCAATCGTTAATTACGTTCGGCTACGCGGATAAATTAGGATCTTGACGAGAAGAGATCTGAAAGCATCTTTATGCTCGTAAATGCGATAAAAACGGAACGTGGACGTAAGATCGAGTTGCCCGGTTAAAATAAGAGAACTGATGAAAGGATGTTGTGGCCGGCGAAGGAAATCAAGTAAAAAACGATAGCGCTATCGGTAAACCGAAACTCCACTAAGGTGAGACCACTCGCATAAATAAAAATTATCAAATCGTCTATCGAATGACGATATGTAACGTCCACTGATATATTAACAATTTTATTTGAAAGTTCACCATCGATGTTCACGCAATTTTATACTTTTACAAACACGATTAAACAAATGGAATTTAATAGAAATTTCTTTGGCCCGCAAAATATCGTAATAAATATTCATTCCACCTTAAATACTTCATATATTTCTGCATATTACACTTTGTAATCTTAAATTTCTCAAAAATGTACAAACATCCGCGCTCTATCAACGATATCTAAAATTCGCATGGTAGCGGACGTGTTAACGAAAGAGAACACTATTTATCGTGGGAGACGTGTATCTTCCGGTTTCCTTTTCTAAGGGGTTCAAGGTACGAGGAATGGTTGGTTGGCCGCTGATTGAACGCGTCAATTCACGTTAAAAGCAGAGAATGGCCTTAGAAGAATTAACCGGCGACAGTCTCCGATAGAATCCTTCTTTATCGCGGATCTAAATTCGGCCTCTTGTCGTGACTCACAATTCTCTGGATTGAAATATGTGGGTCCACGTGGAACCTGATCAAAGGTTGTACGCGCTGCTTACTTCTCACAGAGCCACCTTCAGTCGTAGGTAGAACACACGTATCGTTCTTTAACGAGCATGCGGGTTCAACGTTGGAAATTCCACTCGATTTAACCGTAATTGTTTAATTAAAGATCCTCCTCGCCGGAGACGCTTGCAACGGTTAATTGCTGACGCGAACCGCGCGCCGCTACTTCCACCGCGTTTGAACCACAAAAATTCATCAGATACCAGTTCTCGTTTGAATCTAATAGATTTGACGATAGGAACTATCGCTGGCTTGTTGGAATGAGAAATTTGATTGTCATGAGAGAAAAAACTTTTTTTAATTTGACCCCATGTTTTAATTAATTAAATATGTATTTTGTTACTGAATAATTCGTGTCAATATGTCGTTCGTGCTACTTGTTAGTGGCTGCGTTGATTCACAATTTTTGACGCTGGATAATGTTACACTTGCAAGAACACCGAACAGGGATAATAACTTTATTCCAGCAGAAGCTCGAAACGCGTGTAAATTACAGCGAAACGCGTAGCAGAGGAAGATCGTAACGATGTTCTCAATTAATGAAACTTGCTATGGCACACGAATACACGGTACCTACGTAGTGTAAAAATACTGAGAATCTGTTGCTTGTAGATTCGAATGATTTTTCCAAAACATAAGGATACAAGCTTATTCTACCCCCGGTATAATTAACTATTTTTTCAAAGAATAAATATACAAAGGCACGTTCGAATCGACTTCTTCTAAAATACAGCAAGATTTTCTTCCCGATACAGTTCATACTTTTTCATAGAAACTATAGATATAGAACGATATATTTGGGGAAGTTTTAATGACTTTTTCTAAAATCTATGGATAGAAGCGTGTCCTGCCATTCGTATTATATCTTCTACTTTTGTCACCGATAGTTCTAGCGTTAAAAGTGAACGAACACGTCGTTATACGGTTTTATCGAAGGAAATTCGTACCCTGCCGTGCGAAATCGTCTCGAACGAGCGATCTGGATCCGCTCGGACTGGCAATCGGTCGTACGGGGGTGAAAATCGTGGCACGTGACCCGCGGGTACTCGCTCACAGGGGGAAGCTGGCCCTGCACCACCGGCCCTCTTCTTTTCGAGTTACCTTTACTGCGTTTACTATTCTCCATTGTACATGACTACCATACGGGACCGTGTAAAGGAGGCTGCGAGAGAAATCGTGTGAGTCATCCGTGCCGAGCCGTTTCCATTGGCGTAGAACAATTCCGCAATACTTTCGTTGAAGTATCAACGAGATGTTCCTACATACAGTGAGATACACTGGCTCGCGAAAGTATTTTCGCCATACGAAACTTTTACGCGCACATCGTACGTGTCGAACGAAACGTTTTGAAATTTTCATTAGCGCCGTAACGAGACACGATTATTGCGATTACATTGGTAAAATTTCAGACCAATCTAATAACGCATGTAGAAGTTACAAAATATTAATTACAAGCATATATATAGTAAAAAAATTAGTATGCGGTATAAATAGAGATGATTTCTTAAAATATCGCGAGTCATTCGTACACATAATGAATAATTAACTGTTTGGTAATCTGTATGAAGTGCACGCTTGCAATAAATATCTTTATCTCGTTTGCAATAAATAACTTCTATATATGCTTTCAGATTCATTCCAATTCTATCAGTATAATCACGATAGACGATCATGACGAGTCTCATAACGGTGTTAATTTGTAACACACACGATATACGGTTGCTTATAAATTTATCATTACATTGTTCATAATTTAATTACCAATTAAAATAAAAAGGACACGCCGAAAATACTTTGAAACGATGGTATTTCTCACTTACAATACATCGATCCGATATTCCAGCAATTCCCAAATCCGTCCAAAAATAAAAGGTGTAAGAAGAATCTTATCGATAAAGTTCAGAGACAAACTATCCTCCTATCAAACTCTCAAAACGATATCGTTACTTTCGTACACTTTCTCACATCCCATCCAAAACATGCACAGAAAAGATTCCTTGCTCCAGTGACGCTATCTGCGAAAGCAGTCTGTGACGAAAAAAAAGGGAAAGAAAAAAAGAAATGAAAAACGAAAAAGAAAGAAGTCTTTTATGAGATCCATTTTCTAGAAGGTCGATGGAATGTCGTGTCGCCGTTGGTACGCCGCTTCACGACGGTAAGAATTGTATTTCATTTTAAATGGCCGTTTCATCGCGCAGCTTCCTCGATATTACGACTCGCGGAGAATACCCGACGTCCTAGTAACGATTTCCTTTGTTCCATCGCGAGATAAAACGACCCTTGGTCACCGTTCACCATTCTTCGTGCGATCGTAACGTGATCGTTAAGGAACCAGCTTCGTTCACTTGGTTTACACGTTAAATCAAATTATGTAATTCGTTGCTACTGGTACCGATCATAGCAGATATGCGGGCGCTCTATACGAATTTTAGTAGTCCCATCATCGAGCGTGACTTTTAAGTACAGTGGGGAAATTCTTTTTATACGCGTATCTTTTTACGTATAGAAATTTCCTTGCGTAACGATCATTGTGGGAAAGCATAGGTGAAAACGATCTTTTCTCCTCCTTTCAATGGAATAATCATTGCGTGTGATTTTTCTAGACAATGGTAGGATCTCTTCTTTTACACGTGTCCTTCTATTCTAATATATAAATTTTCTTTATACAACGATTATCGCGCAGATAAAGGATTTTTCTTCTTAATGAAATAATCGCAAAAGATGAGACTTTTGTTCATTTGTTACTAAAGCATATAAAAATTTCACTGTTTTCATCTGAAAAAAGGGAATACATTGCGTCTCGTGACTATAAAATCTATCAAATAATCGTCAATTTTAGTAAAATGGTAAAGCAATAATTTTGTTCTTATTTCATAACTACAGCACCAACCTGACAGAATATTTTGCAGAATATTTTGTTTTATATATTGTTTTCTGATCATGTCCTGCCTATAAGAAACTACAATTTTAGGATGGTATTATATTCACGGGACACGGCGTATAATATGTATACATATCCATGTGGAAGGGAAAAGTTTGATGAAAATCCTCGGTTACCTACGTCACTGTACCCCAAGACTCGATGCATCAGTCCAGCTTGCATCTGTATGTATTTAAGCTGGGGGGAGCCCCTATGTGACATCATCCCCCTCCATACGTGCGGCCGATTCGTTTCGCTGGCTGACTTCTGTCGCCTAACTCGAAAACACCCCTGGACCCTGCCACCTCCCTTTACCTTTAATCTTTATCAATCCATCCAGCCGAGCCAGAATCGAACCAAGGAACGGACGGCGCCGCGCATTATTCACGCCCGATAGCTCCTCAACCCTCCGCTCGTCCTTCGAGCTTTACCTTCCACCACCGACGCCACCCCTTTTTCTCACCCCCTCTCTCAACCTAAATACTTTTTGCAGAGTTCACCAACGACTCACTTTAACGACTCGATTCGCGATACTTGTCACGATCGGCTCCACTAGGCGATTTTGTTTTTGAAGATTTCTTATTCGACAGAATCTGCAATAGGATTGACAGGGTTGATTAAAGGGAAGGACTTAGTGGAATTGAGAGTTGGGAAATCTCTTTTGCGCAGGGTAATTTGTGCGTGTATCGATTGTACCGGTAATTATGAAAGTGATGTAACTGTATGATGTAACAATTTTTGTAAAGTAGTGAAAATTGAATCTTTAGATAGATAGTTGTGTCATTAAACATAATTTGGCTCAAGCGTCAAATGTAAAACTTTAAATATCTCGGAACGAAAAATATAAGTGTGATTTAATTGTCTTACCATTTTCATCATCGTCAGCCCAATTATCGATTATTAGATTTCGGAATTTTTATGGGGAATTTAAAAGTGCGAGGATATGCATAATATGAAAAAATATATGAGTAATAGCGCGTTACTCGAAAGTAATAGTATAAATATTCGCAATTTATTAATTGTTAAAAGTGTGTAAAAAGGAGGAAACAGATAAACCGTTTATTTGATACAATTGTGTATTTTTCATAATACGTATGTCACACAGTATAATATAGTAATAGAGAGTTTTTAAAAAATTTGTGAATTATTCCTTAGCACGATAACAATATTTCTATAGTTTTGTCAATTATTTGTTATTGTACCCTTAAGAATTGTTTAATATAGCAATGCAACATTTTTCAAAAGTTTGCGAATTACTTTATAGTAGCAGTATTTTTTCATAGTTTTATTAATTATTTATCGTTGATATCTTAAGCATTTGATATTTAAAAAAACAATTCGTGACTAATTTTTGTAGATATCCAAGTATGTTCTAACGTAAAAATTATATTAATATAATTATATAGAAAGAAAATAGTTAAATCAATAATATTGCTACCCTTAAATATTTTGCAATTCTCCTTTAAAAAATATATAATGTTCAATGAATATTTATCATAAAATATATCATATGTTTTATTAAATATACTCCATTCTTCGAATCGAATGACATATTTGTTTGATTAGTATACATTACCATAATGAAATGCCTGTTCGTTTAGAGGAAATACTATCCCAGTTTAGAACCGAAATAGGCGTACAGGTAGGTGGAGTCTTGTGTATAGGGACAACCAATAATCGCCACACCTACCAGTCATCATTCTCTTCCGTTACTTTTACCTGAAATAGGAACAGGTAGGTTACGAAAGGCAAAATAAAGATCTACAAGATATACATACACAGATCTAATAATATCATTACATGTATCGTACACTAATCCTCAATGCATTCTAACTTGTCTGAAACCTATAATGTATCGAATAAAAAACATATTGACGATTGAAAACTAATTTATTATTTTATTGAATTATTTATCTTTATATTATGAAATATTTGTAACAAATAAATATTATGATAAATTGTACATTCTTTTTAAACAGGTTATTTGTATATTATATATACAATTTGAACTTACATTAAATTTTTATTATCTCTATTAATGTTGATGCTTTTTATAAATAAACGAAGTGTATAACACAATTTCTCTACATAATTGAAAATTCTTATTGTTCGAAGCAATAAGTGGAAAAAGAGGAAATAAGTGAACAAGTAGTGGAAATAGATAAATTTCGTTAAATACAGCTTATTTGCACAAAGATGTAAATATTAATTGCAATAATTTACTAAATAATCTATATGTATTATAAGTATGTACAATAAACATAACTTAGATATATAACATTAGTGCTATTTCAATAATTAAACTTCGTTGATGCTTACTTTCACTATCTGTCCACTTAATTTTATCCCCGATTATATATTATCATACTTGTTATTATAATATCATAGAATATTCTGTTATCTTCTTTATTCTTCTCGTCGTGCCCGCCAGAGACCTTCGTGAATTTCTATTTAAACTTATAAAAAATCCAATTTCCGGTTATTGCTTTGTTTTACGCAGTCGTTCCGCGATTACGCGTTCCAGAAGACATCCACATCGCGTCTCATTTATGCCACCTTTTTCCTTTAACCAATGGAAGCCGAATCGGGGTTCGACCAATCAGAAACACGATCAGCGGTAAACATTTCTAGAACTTACTTGAAAACTACCAGTAGGAAAACTTTTGTAAATTTTATCATGGATCTCGTTCAATTTTGCATATTCACGAATTTTATTTCTCTTTAAAAAAGCGACGGTATCTACAAAATTTATAAAAACCGTACATTCGAAAGATTTCTAGGATACTTTCGGCCGAGCCAAAATTAGCTCGCTGAAAATTGGAAAATAGTTAATAAATATGAATGTTCGAATGGACCTATCAGCGTTCCGCAAGCAAGACCCGTGATTCCTTGCGCGTTGGAGTTCAGATCAAGGATTTCTGATCGGTCGTCGTAGTTTGAGGAGGTGAAAAAAAGTGTGGAGGTGCTTTTATTCGATATTCTTTATGAGATCTTACATTTAACGGTTGGCTCCTGAATTTCTTTCGCAGCCGTAAGTAACGAGAACTTTATTATCCCACAAAAATTATTCGCGAGAGTGTGATACTGATTGCGACGTATACGCAAGGAATCGAGGCGATTCCAGGCGAACGTCAGTCTTTCTGTTCCTCGTCGATGCCAAAATGTCTAATCTAGCGTGATCTATTGTAGAGGGTACAATACCTCGTAACTAAATACGTACATATTTAATACATCATTCGAACCTACGATTTTTTATTGCGTATTCCGTTGGAAGTAATATTTTTCGAGGCTACACCCCACCCCCGAACATTGTCGTTGAATTAATACCTAACCCTCAATAATCCATTGTCAAGCAGCTTCAAGGTATTCCCAGAGCCCACTGATGATTTCACTACTTCCTGCATAGCGAATAATTTTTACATGTTTTTTTTCAGCTATGTTACATCTCGTTATTAATCAAATATATTTTGACCGGATTGGTCTGATCGCATTACTGCATCAGTATCATAATTGTTATTTTTATTATAGCATATTTCATCTATCATACTACATGTATCATACTGTGTACATATCTTATAGCGCTATATACAGTACTAACAATTGTTTTTTGTATCAAATATTGCTGATATTGACAAGTAGGTCGAATATGTTTGCAAATGTAAATTATTATTTTTGTTCCAATAAGGGTAATTATATATGCGCGCGCGCGCACACACAAACACACACACGTTAATTGCTTAATTTGGAAATTTGATAAGGGAATTATTTTCAAACATAAGCGCTATTTTTGGAGTATATAGCAATTGATAAAAAGATTTAATAAAAAATTTCTATAATTTAATATGTTAATTATACTTAATGGCTAGTCTTACTTTTATATGTGTAAAATGATTAATTTTATTAATAAATTTTATATTTCTTTCATATCTTTGATTATATAGAAAAATTGAAAGTGTTACATAATAAACATGAAATTTTTTTAGCTACATACATTAACTTTAATTGAGTTATAGTTTTAATATTGTGCTTAATGTATTATGATTGAACTATAATATTAAGACAGTTTGCAAATATCTTTTCAGATGTCAGCCGCAACTACACATAAATATCGTTACAAAAATGTGGGCTTGGACTCACAAGAATTAAGACGGCGTAGAGAAGAAGAAGGCGTTCAATTAAGAAAACAGAAAAGAGAACAACAGTTATCGAAGAGGCGCAATGTTCCTAACATAGTTACTGTTGATGATGATATTGTTACGACAAATGAATCTGCTTTTGCTGCACCACAATCAGTAAGTTCAAATTATGAATATAAAAATAACAAATTCTAAATACTCAAACATATCTTGTTTCTTTTACAGAAAACCGCCATTATGGTACTTGAAATGGTGCAAGAATTGTATAGTCCTAATCCTGAAGATCAATTGGCTGCTACACAAAAATTTAGAAAAATGTTGTCTAGAGAACCAAATCCACCGATAGACGAAGTTGTAAAAACTGGAATTGTACCTAAATTTGTTGAATTCTTGCAGAATAATGCAAACTGTACGCTACAGGTTAGTAGCTTGAAAATCATTCTTGAAGCAATAAATATTTGGTATGACTTTAGTTTGAAGTTACTTGGCCTTCGAATTCTGTAGGAAGCAATAAATATTTGGTATGTCTTTAGTTTGAAGCTGCTTGGGCTCTAACAAATATAGCGAGTGGAACGTCTCAACAAACACGTGTGGTAGTGGATGCGGGAGCTGTACCTATCTTCATATCATTACTTGGTTCTGAATATGAAGATGTACAAGAACAAGCAGTTTGGGCATTGGGTAATATTGCAGGAGATAGCGCTGAGTGTAGAGATCACGTATTAGACAATGGAATCCTCACACCTCTTCTGCAGTAGGTTTCAAGCTTCAAGTTTCTTCGCTTTCGTTTATATATAAAATTATACATAAAATTAATTCGTTTTTCTTATTCCTCTATTTTAGATTACTTTCTAAAGCAACACGTTTATCAATGACACGTAATGCAGTGTGGGCATTATCGAATCTTTGTCGAGGCAAGAGTCCACCACCAGAATTCACGAAAGTCGCGCCGTGTTTACCAGTTTTAGCTCATTTTCTTAATCATACTGATAGTGATGTTCTAGCAGATGCTTGTTGGGCTCTTTCCTACTTAAGCGATGGACCGAATGAAAAAATTCAAGCAGTTATCGATGCAGGTGTCTGTAGACGTTTGGTAGAGTTACTCATGTAAGTATATGATTTGTAGTTGATAACGTACCATTTTTTATTGAAATGTTAATAATGTAAGAGATCGGTTTCAGGCATCAGCAGGAAAATGTAATCAGCGCCGCGCTTCGAGCAGTGGGTAATATAGTTACAGGGGACGACGTACAAACACAAATCGTTCTTAATTGTTCTGCGTTGCAATGTTTGTATCATCTATTGAATTTGTCACTAGAAAGTATTCGCAAAGAAGCTTGTTGGACAATCTCTAATATTACAGCAGGAAATCCTCAGCAAATTCAAGTTTGTATACACTTCTTAAGAATGTAACTTTTAATGGTAAAATTTTTTCTTATTAAAAAAACAGGCTGATTTCGTTTCAACAGGCTGTCATCGATGCCGGTATATTTCCCGTCCTAATTGATATTTTAGCGAAAGCTGAATTCAAGATTCGAAAAGAAGCCGCATGGGCAATTACCAATGCTACAAGTGGTGGTGCACCTGAACAAATACGTTATATTGTTGTTGAAGGATGTATTCCGCCGTTGTGCAATTTGTTAACGGTAATGGATCCTAAGATCGTTCAAGTTGCATTAAGCGGATTGGAAAATATCTTACGTGTAGGAGAACAAGATGCTGCCACGAATAATGGTATCAACCATTACGCGGTGCAAATTGAGGAATGTTTCGGTAAGCATGAAATTAAAAGACAACTAGTTTGATTACAATTTCATAGAAAGATTCTACTGTAAACAATTACAATGTTTCAGGCCTAAATAAAATAGAATTTTTGCAATCTCATCAAAATGTAGAAATCTATCAGAAGGCCTTCGACATAATTGAACGATATTTTGGATCTGAAGAAGAAGATACGCGAGTCGTACCAACTATTGACGCGCAAGGACAACAGTTTCAATTTAGAGCGCCCGATTCATCTCAGCTACCGGTCGAGGGTTTTGAGTTTTAATCGACTAGTTTTAATGAGACCTCCGATTGTATCAACTGATTCAACCTTGTTTCGTTCGTTGTGTTTACAACTATTTTTCCTGCAAGGGACATTTCCAAAATGGAAGAAAAAAGTTCAGTCAGATACAAAACAGTGGTATAATTACTACGTATATTTTGAATTTGTTTGTATCGATCAGAATATCAGTAAAAACAAATCTCGAAATGATCAGTTTTTTGCTCGACGATAAAGATGAGTAAAATGTTTATACGCAGTTATTTTAAGTGGTTTTCTCTTATTATTTTAGCTACACCATATGCATCGTTCTAAGTTTACTACAAAAATGCGATTGTGTTTATTACGAACCTATGTCGAATTGTGACAATTCTTTTAACTGTTAAGCTTTGAGGCAATTCAGATAGATTCGTATTTTCGACCTCATAACATAAACCATATTTAGTATGAAACGTTTAGTTTATTGGAATTAACAAAGTAAACATCTTAGTGCTTAAGTAGAAACAAATAATTACGGAAACAATGATCAGGACAATTTACTACTGAAGTAATATACTTCAAACGACGTACGACTGACTCAGAATTACGAAAAACTTGCACAACTGGCAAGACATTAATGACTGAAGTACGCGACTACGTAGCCAACACGGACAACTTTATGCAACGCGTTACTCACATCCTTACTACACTAGGTAGGAAACATGACCAATTAAACTTTTTTACTGTAAATACGTATCTTGTAATTTTAAGGCCATTTTATACAGAATGTCCTTAAAATAAGAAGTAACATTTATGTCAGATTAATGTGATTTCTATTCTTTGAAAATACATTATATATAAATGCATATCTAATATTTTACTGAATCTTGACATATAGATATTACCAAAATATTTTGATCACTATAAATTATAGAATAATTTTAGTATATTTCTTCTAAATTTAGAAGCTTCGAAATTGTGAATGTACATAATTATGTTTAAACTTCTTATTTTGCTATTTAAGTTTTCCATATTTAAGAATTTAATTTTTTAATATTGAAATTATAGTGATAAATATTTTAAAAATATATTCATATTTTCTTATAACAAGAGAATAAATTTTTCGTACATATCGTAAAAAAATCGCCCGTAGTCGCGATCTTATTAAATTTTGGACATTCTGTATAAAAGGTCTGCGACTGTATAAAATGTATTTATTATTTAGGTTTGACGGTACCATGCTATATTATGCAAGATATATAAATATATATAAATATATATATATTAACTACTTTTAGTTACGGACTTATTACGACAGAGGAGGACTGTATTATAAGCAACTCGTAAATGATCATTTTGCTAACACGATATTTTAGCAAGGTGCATTACGAGCATTTGTTGCCAATTTATAAAATGCATATTAAATAGGATATAAGCATATTGAGAAAAGAATTTTGCCATCTTACGTTACGCACGCTATTCTTAAATGAACAGTGATAAAAATATTTTAAAATATTACTATTAAAGAAATTATATGCAAATGCTTGTTTCTACAGGTCATTCGGTTTCTTTGATCTTCCTCAAATATATATATATATAAACGTATCACTTATGTAAGCTATTAAATTTTGATACGAAGTAATTATTATATTTTATAACTTATTTCAGCAATACATTCAATAAGGAAAAGTACGTGGGGAAAAATTTTTTTGCATGAGTTTGCAAACATATATTACATGTTTTTCCTATATAACTAAAAATAAAAAGAAAGATTGTTTTTCTACCAATGCGATTCCATTTGTGGTACAGCATAGAAGAAACGCATTGTAAATTGGCAATTAAAGACGTTAACAATACGTGGACGAGGACCGACATGTTACACTATTAAGATACAATCACATGTATGAAGTAAATCTATTCATTGTACTTTACTTTAAAGCTGTATAAACATGTCATTCAAGAGCATAACTGAAATCATGCCAGAGGCATCGATTTTGTTGTTATATTTTTTGAAAATTTGTAGAAACCGCCAAATCCATTGGAAATCTTTATCTGAGAATGTTGATTTTCTGTACTGTCATTTGACGTAATAAAATAAAGTTGAATATTAATATACAAAACTTTTATTCACTCTCTTAAATACTCTCCATGATACACTCTACAGTAGCAAAATTATATATTACATCTTGTTAATATTCTTATAATTTTTTATTATCACAATGTTATATTAATTAATTACATCCCCTACGTTTATTAAAAGGTTATAACTTGTTGTTTATAGAAAAAGAACAATCTGCATAATTGAAATTTGTATTTGTTTCTGGTAAAATGGGTACGATAATTCCATCTGTAAGTCTAGTTACTAGTGGATCTAGAATGTCTTTGTGCATATAATTTGATAATCTTTTAAATATTTGATTTTCAATAAATTCTAATTCCCTTTGAGATGATTTGTACCCATCAACAGTCACAGTTATTATATATATAACATTCTCAACTAAAGGCTTTTCTCTGTCACAAAAATTGTGAAAAGCTTTTAGTGCTTCAGTGTTTATGCTTAATAAATCTTGTATTATCTGAAAAAATATATTTTGATAGAAGCTATTGCTTTTAAATGTAAATTTTACTTAAAAAACAAGAGTAAAGGATCATGTAGATACTCACTATTACTTTTTTTTGTGTAATTCGTTTCCTTAAATTATGAATGACTTGTCCAACATCATTTGGAAAATCTTTTGGTGTCAATCTTAAATAATCATTATTACCTAAAATTTTGGCACTCAATTGTCCAAGTAATTGAGCTAAACAATTCAAGGTTTTAGTTTCATTTCCAAACAAAATAATAATTGAAGGTTTTGTAGGGAATAAGATTACATCATATATTCCAGCTGATATATCATTCCAAATATTAGATCTTTGATTATGAAATCGTGTCTGAATTAGCTGTATTGATTTATGCAGTAAGTTATTTATATCAGTAAAATCTGTTTGTTTTGCTTCAGTAGCCCCCTTCAGATTTTCATGAGTTTTTGTTGAAGTATAAATAAGAAATAGAATTAAACATAAAATAGCAACACAGAAAAAAAATGTGGTATATTTTGGAAAAAACCCATCTGCAGGTTGTTTTTGTGGTTTACATGAGAAAGAACTATTAATGTTAAAAGATTGATTTCTATGAGGGTTATGAGAGCTTCGTTTATGCATCTGTGATCCTATAGGAGAATTAGATGGAGTATGAAAAGATTCTTGTCGTATACTATCTCGTGAAGTATTTACGTTAAGACACCGTTTGGAAATGTTGTAATTACTATTATCTTCATCATTATCATCATCTTCTTCATCGTCATCTTCATCATCAGTATATTGGATATCAGAAATATTACAAATTTCTGAACCTTGTTGGTTAGTTCTGTATATGTTTTTCATTGCCAAAGAATTTTTAGAGTTTTTGAAGGAATCGATTTCTTCAATTACTTGTACATTAGTGTCTCTTATGGAACGACGTGCTTTAGGAACAGGTGGTTTAGAAATTTCTATTTGATCATTTGGCTGAAAAGAACATTAACAATATTTCAAATACATATATAACCTTTTGTTATACACGCAAATGTTTATATTCGCTATTTAATCAATAATTATACAGATTATAATATTATAGATTTTTTCATATTTTATCGATCAAAAAATATGTATATTATGAACGATAAAATCAAAGATCTTATATTTTCTTAAAAAATATTTGAGCTACCAAGTTTCACTTAATACCACTAATTTATAAATACACTTTATTTAAATATTATTTTTCAGAAGAGCCACTTGTTGAACTAATTTAGACTATACCATTGTGATTGTTTAAAGGTAAAAAGTTTTATAATTCTAATTATTTATAATGCAGTTTTATACCACATAACCTATAAGAAATCATTTATATCATACAAAATCATATAGAAAGTATTTTGATTTTGTTATAAATATACTGAATACTACATTAAACAGTTTTATAGGTTATATTGGTCACCCTGTTACTAAATACATTTATGAGAATAAAAAAATTACAGCATGTAATCTGTAATGATGATGACTGTTATAGGAATAATTACTTAGGTTTACAATGCATATATACTTCTACAGAAAATTATTATAATACTATTTAAACAGATTAATTATTATATATTTTTCTGTTATTACATTATATTTAATTTCCTTACTAAAGAAATTGACTGTAAATTTTATTATCACAAAATGACTTAGTAGAACTACCTATGACACTAATTTTATAAAATTATTTATAATAATGGTAAATAAAGCGGCAAATACGTATTGAAACTTTGTATGTTCAAGCTCTGATTCAAGTAGGGGAAGATTAGTCGGTAACATTGTATTATACTATTATGTAAAATACATTTTTATCCTGTTACTGGCACAAAATTTATTTACAACGATGAACACATATATTTGATGATTCATATTTTAATTATGTTCTATGTACCGGAATATATTGATTCATAATACATATATCAAAATTTATAACAGGTTTCTTATATACCAAAAGACAAGAGTGTTACTTAAAAAAATTGAACTTGACATGTACGAATTTTCTATTAAGGTTTGATAAGTGTATTAATTACTTTATAAAATATATATATTTCTACCGATGAATTATTATACCGTATAAAAGGCATCAATCTTGAAAAATATTCGACATTGGTGCCACCACTGATATGCTGTGCCAACATATATGAATCGTTACGGGATGTGTCGCCGAGAAAAATCTATTCCTACTGATTTTATAAACGATCGCAAGCATTGTTCGTTCGCAGGCGTAACAAATACCTGGTTTTCAGGATTCGAGGAATATTTTAGGATAGTTTTATGGTGACGGCATGTGTGTCGATCCGTTAAAGAAAATATGCCATTGGGGTCCACTCACTGCTCTTGGTAGGTCTTTTATCGAATGCCAAACAATTGAACATTTTTGCTATTCTAAAGTATTAAAAGTGGTAACATACTGTTTCAAATATAATCAGTTTTAGACATGTTACCACCTATAAGAAGAAATTCATCGTAGAAATGTTGTGGGAATAAACTTGACAGATGATTGCTTCCATTTTGTTTTACGTACATTGCAATAAAGTACCGCGAAATTTGAATGCACTTTTGAGATTTTAATTACTTTTCATAATAATTTTTGTAATATACCGCTGTATATACTGTAATATACTACTGAATATATAAATATATTGTTTGAATTAGTTTATGATTTACATTTATTTATATTAATATCGTATTCTTTGACATATTTTTGTGTTCTAGGAATTATAAAGATAATTACTTTGATGACAATACATTGTAGTAGACAGTGGTGGCCACCGCAAGAAAGTTTCTTTGGAGCAGTTAATTTTATTCTTTTCTTTTGTCTTAGTGGCTCTACTCTCTTCCATTTTATTAGTGCTATTTACGAAGGACCTGGATTTCTTCCATTAAAATGGATGCCGGTACCATAATACATTTTTGGATACAGTACAATTTTTTCATACAGAATTTAAAGTATTTCTTTTTTTAGGGGAAAGTGACAGACACCCAATATTTACAATATTGTTCAGTTTGCGAAGGGTACAAAGCACCAAGATCTCATCATTGTAGAAAGTGTAAGATTTCATATCATTAAATGAATCTGATAGTCTATGTAACATATTGAATTTAGTTTTTATTTGTAGGTGGTCGTTGTGTTATGAAAATGGATCACCATTGTCCATGGATAAATAATTGTGTAGGACATTACAATCATTGTCATTTTACAGCATTTTTAGCAAGTGCAGTTGGTGGGTGTTGTGTTTCCACATTTACGCTAGTTTCTTGGGTGATGACTGTATTATCATTGAAACCATTATCATTTCCACCACCTTCTATATTTATTCTGATATTAGTTATCTTCAGTATTGGCTTGTCAATTGGTGTTATTCTTGCTGTTGGAACATTGCTTTATTTTCAAGTAAGATTATTATATTCTATGGCTAAATTGATATTTACATAAGATCATTTATGTTGTTATGATATTAATTATCTGTATTTTTTACAGCTACTATCTATAATAAAAAATAGAACAGAAATAGAAGCTTGGATTTCAGAGAAGGCTCATTATCGAAGATTTGGAACTAGAGACAAATTTGTTTATCCATACTCAAAAGGATGGCGCTTTAATCTACGGCAAGTTCTTACATGGGATTGTACACCGGTAGGTGATGGAATTCATTGGCCTGTTGTCGAAGGTTGTGACCAGTATACTTTAACGGTAATGTCATATACATTATTTTCGAAGTAAATATATTTTTTTATTGTATAGCTCATAAAAATCTAACACGCGATTGTTTTTACAATATTTCAGCGGGAACAATTAGCTCAGAAAAAAGATAAACGAAAGAGAGCTAAGACTTATAGAGTTATAGAAGAAGCATATGGATCGCGTTTACCATTAACACATGGTTGGGGTGTACTTTGTCATCCACCTTGCACTGATGAACCCCGTATTAAGCTCAAAGTTGGAGATATCGTAATCGTAACGCGGTGGAGAAAGTATGTTCACATAAAAAATTATTATTACTTATGAAAAAGTTTAATCGATAAATCTTGTAGATACTGGTTATTTGGAGAGAAGAAGCAAAACGAGGAGAACGAGAAGCAAGTACGAACTCGTGGTTGGTTCCCACGGCCTTGTGCCATTGAAGTGATTGAGAACGAAGCATATTCCTCCGCCTTAACAAAATCAGATTAAAACATTCCTTCTTTGTGTAGAGATTTTATAGAGCATTTACGAATGTACCATTGAACAAACGGGAATATTTTTATCTAGTGTCTTGTATGTAAGTGTTTACAATGGATGAGTGTCTTTAAAAATTGTAATGATTTAATATGGAAGAAATTTTCTTTAGAACAACTAACATTTGAAGTACCAGTTACTATATTTATTACATAAGCGAAGAGATTAAATTATGTTTAAAGTAATTTGCACAAAGCAAGATTTCATTGTACTTTTTCATTTCTTTTTTTTCCTTTTATATAAATATATTTGTGATAACGTGTATTTAAAATATATGTAGAATGTAAAATTTTATTATATTTTTGTATATGAAGGTTTAGTAACGGGAACTGTGTTTAATATACAACTACGTGTGAATATTTTGCTATCGGTATTGCTGTTGTAAATAACACTTTCGTTATTTGTGCAACAGTGACTTATCCATTTATCGAGTGGCATTTTTTAATTCATCTGGTACAAAGGATTTCAATAATATAAATTCGTAATTTGTAATTCGTAGTGATTAACTTATTCTTCGAATAATTATAAAATAGTACATTTTATCGAATTACATTTTTATGAATTTTGTAATCAATGAATAAATGTTTCGCTGAAAACCGTGTTTACGCGACTTTTATTTTAGCAAAATTAGTCGCGTATATTTTTATACTTTACATTGTGTCGACCTAAGGAGCTCGTGGAAAATCAATAACACTGTGAAAAGTAACACTGATCGACGGAGTACATCATAGCTTTGTACAAATACTACGTTAAGCTGCGTGATACATTTTTCCACGAATCAATTTAATAGGGTACAAAAATGACATGCGATGCAGGCACGTGCCCCTTGCACATTCTCCTATGTGTTTTATTACTTTTAATCGATACAACTCGAAGACCGTAATACGCAACGTTACAGTATGCAATATTTCTAAAGAGTTTAACTACGATTCAACGAAGTAGCCTTACTTCTACAAAATTAAAAATACTTCCAAATGAAAATATTTTCATTATTCACGAATAAAATTAGGTCACTGGAAATATTACCTAACGGGATAAAAACAGGACATTCTTACTTTGGCACAAAATTAAATATATATTCAAATAGAAATGTTTCTATTACTAACGAACCGATTTTTATTTGATTAAAAAATACATTTTCAAATATTTTTCACTTGTATCAAGAGATATTTTTCTAAAAGATATAGCAGGCCAAGATATCGAATCGACGAACACGTGAATCCATAAGTTTTACATCTCCAGCATCATACTTTCGAAAATTTGTAACCCACTGAGCTGTTCCTTCGAAAGTGGGAAGGATTAAAGGCGAAGGATATCGAAACACGATTCGCAGTCAGCTGCAGAATCAACGAAGGGATCGAAGTGAAAGTGACAATTAGCAAAGGTGAATTGTGCCAGCCTTTTATGATTCTATGGTGGGATCTGGCCACGTTTGAGTTACTCGCAGGAGGTCGAGTGGTGCAGTTCCCTTCCAGTCATTCTACCTCCAACACGATCATTTTTAATTTTACGTCTTTTTCTTATTAATCTAATCGTAGTAAGTGTCTTTCAATTACTTTCCTTACTTTTTTCCTCAAATTATCAAGGACAAAAGGGGTACTTAAATACCTAGTGCTCCTTTTTTCTTCTTTTTTTCCAAATTATATTGTCTAAATATTTTGTCAGACGTATCAAATCATATATCTTAACACATCTGAAAATAATTCTAACAATTTCAAAATAATAATTTCAATTCACAAATTCTTCATTAATGCAAAAATCTAATACTGTCAGGAGCGCAAGAGGAGCGTCAAAAGACGAACATGAGCTTGATCAAGAGGAACGTGACGTTTGGTACATTGGTCGTGCTTTCTTTGGTGTTCGTCGCGTACAGTTTCCCTGACGGTGCACCGGTGGATACTTGCGTGAAGCCATCGAAAGCCAACGAACCTAATCATGGCCAAGCGAAGTCGCAATCCGTACAATCGAGTCCTTACGCTTTTACCGCCTCGTCGTCGCAATACGGTCCTGGATCTCAGATTACTGGTACGTTCTCCGTCTCTTAACGAATCGTTCTTTACGCTTTTGCACATTTAAAGTCCCCATAAATGCGCAAATTACTACGACTCGACTAATTACCACGTAAATTGGAAAATAAGAAAAATAAGAAACAAGACTACAATTAAACAATTTTCCTCCTATTTGTAAAAAGAATTGCACTGTTCGTCACAAAAGCTGATAAACTACTTTGCGAAGAAGGAGAAAATCGTTTCTTCAAAAAGGAAACGAGAGGATCTTATTTCCTTTGAAAGGGGTGAAAAGAGATAGTTGGACGTTTCGTCGCAAACAATTTCCCTTGTATTTTGTCGGAAAATTAGCGATACAGGGCGAGAACGATCGAATAGGAAAAGAATAACGGGACGAAGCCGATATAGGGAACAATCGATCCAATCAACGTGGATAACTCGTGGATAACTCGAAACGCGTCTAAACGCTAACAATCGCGTATTCTGCGGCTCAGTCCGGTTCTGCATGTTCAATCATCGGAATAATAGCGTGAATCGTCTACGGGTGAAAAATACGTTTCTATGTAGACTTCGTCGAACACCAGCGAAATTACGTGCCTAAAATCCCTCTTATTCAGCCAACATGTCGTGTGACGAAACGTTAGATCAAACTCGCGTTCGAGTTTAACGTTTACGCTAAATTTGCCCCACCTTCATAGTTTATCACGATTAAATGACAGTTTCCTGAGTCACAAAACCGGTCTTCAAATTTCCGATCTTTGATGGAAGGAACGCGAGAGAAATTTTTAGCTATGGTACCGTAGCAGGTACTTCATTTTTTACTATACAAAGTTTAACGTCTGCGAGACGAATATTGATAAAATTCTCGTCGAATAACGGGCAGAGGATTTGCAGCGGAAGTAAACATTTTTGCGGCGCTTCATCGAAGATTTCGATCGAGGATCAAAGGGAGACAAACAGTTTGATAAGAATTTGTTATATCAATGAATATTAATCGTAAGAACTAAGATGTGGAGAAGCTTGGCGAAAGCTTGTTGGAATATTTTAATGACAACGGCGCTTCTATAACGATGTAGACGAATCGAATAAATAAATTGAAGATCTAGAAAAGAATCGAAGAAATGGCTAGTGTCGTTTGATCGAACTAATCTTTAGGGTAGTTGGGTATAAAATTCGAACTTTTACTTTTTTATTGTTCGTACTACTAGTAAAACACGTGTGATAACAACGTACAATTTCACGAAATAGAAAGTAACAGTAAAATTCCTGAAAATGATTCATAAGGAAGCTTACGAGTTGACAAGAATTTTTTACCCTCAGATCGAGAGTCTTGTTAGCAGGTTGATTAATTTGCCGAGTAATTTCGTGCACGTACATAGAAACCGGAAGTAACATATTTTGCAACCATGCAGCTCGATAAGTAAGGAGCCAGGCTAAGGTTTGCAAGGTTCCCCAGCTGCAGCTTTCTCATTCGACTTAACACGCTTGCACGAAAAAAGAAATACGCGCTAGCCTGACCTGACTTTGCCTAGTTAAATCTAAAGCACGCATTCTAGAATGCAAGCAACTCGCCTACGTGTCCTTCTATTCGCAGAAGCTATGTAGAATGCGAGACTGACTTCCCTCACGTTTAAACAAAATACAATTATACGACGATTCTTCTCGTTTCTCATCTTCCATTTATGGTTGAACGATCGAAGAGGAATTTTTACACAATTTACGATAATTTGTCGAGTAATTTCTGTTCTTTTAATGCTTGTTGTTTACTCTGAATGTTTTAATTTACACGTTTTGAACGCACCTTATGATACATCGTTTTATTTGTTATATAGCGACAAAGAATAGATATCTCCAGTCTTCTGACAATCGAATTTGCTATTAATTACTTTTTATAAAATTGAATGTCACTTTAATATTTATTTACTTCCATTTAGTTACCCTTCAATGGTATTTCAATCGTTTTTAAATAATTTTAAACTTTGTATAGCGCGTTTCAGTAAGTTGGTCGATCGTTACTTCTATTACTTTGAAAATAAAATACGCTTTTGAAATACATAGCTTCGATGATCTTTTTTTTTTATTCACTTTTTAATTCGCTCTTGTTACACACTGTCTATTGTAAATTGAAATTAAGTTCGAAACCTCGCTCTGTACCGAACGACCAGCGTATCGTAGCAACTTCGTCGTTTTCTTTTTGGTCATCCTAATTGTGTTCTTTGTACAACGTCGCCTTTGTACACCGACTTTAATACCGTGTATCGATCAGAAGCGAAAGAAGAAAAAAGCTGTGTGTGGACAGAATAGAAGATTACTGTGTCGATGGAAAGGGAGTGGCACGAACACTACATTCTAATTTTGCCAATCAATATCGAAGTTATTTATCCGATTTACTATTATATACAGTTACTATAGCATATAGTTATTTATTATTCATCAAACTTGATATTCACGTCTGTTCGTAACTTTGTGATTTTATCTTTAGCATGAAAATCACAAAATTTAACGAAAGATTAAACAATTATACAAAACGTATGAAAATTTCGTTCGTTCATTGTTCCAATAGAGTGCAAACATTATTTTGTTTTCGTTCGAAAGACTGTAACTTACTCGACAGCAAAGATTTTGAATTTATTCTAAATTCTGTAAATAAATAGTACATTTCTGTCGGAAAAAAGCATAACGTTAAAACGTTAAAAAGAAAAATATCTTTTATTTATCTCACTTTGCTGATATTAAATTTATATTTTAAAAATGAATATTGCATTTTCTGTTGAGAAGGAGAGAAACGAGGATTTCAGATTAAAATAAATATTAAATTTATCTAAATATTCAAGTTGTCGTTTAATGAACAGTGTTTCATTTATATCAACATTTGTATGTTAGATTGAACGTCAGAAATCATTCCATCACAATTGATGAAACAGAGGGGAAGAGAACGAGGGAAGATAACGGGGTTCGACTAAGAATATAATTGAGGTATTGACCTTTCTCTTTTATCACAAGCAGAGATATTAAGGCGATTGACCTGCGACTAAACTGGTTCCTTTCGAATGTCTTGGAATATTCGAGAATGGGGAAGCCGGAATGAAATAGGGTGCAGTGAGGGAGGCATAAACGAATAGTGGTCGAAACGAATCCCAAGGTCTACGTCCTGTTTACGTTCTCGGAGAAAATAAGCTTCCTGCTTCTTACTGCTGAAAGTTTCGTTCACGTTTTCCTTTTACTTCCTTAGCAATTTCCTCAAGTTGTTTTATAGTATCTATTCTCTCTTTATTTTCTTCTTTTTTATCATTGAATCTTATCGATAAATTTAGAATAATATATGAATCACGGTTGCGATTGTGATTATTCTTCGTCATTCTAATATTCATACTATGCACCTATCCTCTTATCTTCAAGAAATTTTTTCACACGGTGTGCAAATGTTAAAAAGCCTTGAATCGTAAATTATCAACGGACTTCCTTTTTTTTGGAATTTTTATATTATATTTTTATATTGTTTCTATTTCCCTTACCTTCTATTCGCTATGAATGATAAGCTAGCAACGAACACAGTATCTTACAGGATGTAATCGATTTTTTCATTCTACAAGTAAAATTTATAAAACAGAATCTCCCCGATCTTGGAATATACCCCGATCTAAAAAATACCATCGCGTTAAACTAGAATTTTTATTACATCGCATTTTCTTAGTATGATAATAACACAGTATGCCCCGTACATTCATTTTGTCCACTTCACGTATACATACAGTTGGTATGCTAAGCTTCTAAAAATTCCGGAAAAATTTCAAGCTACCTACCAACGTATCCGTTTTATCGTCCAACGCAATTCCTACGCAAGTTGTTAACAGATTTCCTTCATAACGACGAACCATTTATTCAAGCAGCAAAATTGAATGTTAAACTTTGCTGGTGTATCCAAATGGAGCCATAAATGCTAGAAAAAGATTGATTTAAAAAAAAAAATGTGCGGATTAATTGGTCCAGCTACAAGAAATCACATCCTCCAACATCCCTTCTTACATTCGTCGATCGTTCTTTCTATGTTTACTTTCCTCCTTTGTGTTCCTCAACAAGCCAAACTCACCGACAATATTATTAAACTGTCCCTGGAGATTGAGTTCTCCAGTGAACCGAATGTTTTTCCAGTGACCATCAGCGGCTCGTCGTTTAAGGGATTCTTCCTGCAGGCACGTGACCCTGATACAGACAACTGGATCGGTTCCTGGGCGCAAACCGACAACACGAATACCCACCCTGAGTGCAGTGCCGTGACACACGCCGATCCTTACGTGAAACAGCACGCCACTCTTATCTGGAATGCGCCACCGAACGCCCGTGGACGCGTGTACTTCACGTGAGTGCCAATTTTCTTCGTTCGGAGAAGATAAACCGCACTAACGCGGTTTGCTTTGCAAATCGATCGCTTTGATAGAATTTTAGAGCCAGCTTCGGAGAGTCAGGTGGATGATCTTCGGAATTGCGGAGAATTGCATTGCGTACGTTTCGTATCGTTGTACTTGGCATTTCGGCAATATTCTCATACGTTGAATTAACAGTTGCAGGATGCTTTTACAGTAGAAGTTTTTGAAATCGAGTTTCGCGACATTTTGAACGAGGTGGAACCTTCTGAAACTAAGTTACTGTGTATTTTTATAGAGAAACTTTCTGCAGCCGAGCTTCGTAATATTTATTGCAGTGAAACTTTCTGATGGCCAGTTTCGGAAAGAAAAGAATCATCGCTGTTTTACGAGTCGTTTTGTATTTAATTTGTAAAATTGATTTGTTCTAGTAGGAAATTTTGTTAGGGTTACGTAAAGGAATTTATTTATCTAGCATTAATTTGTAACCTGTAAAATTTCGTTAATCGTGGAATTATTCGATTTTAGTCTAATTTCATAGTAATTTCTCATAATTATTCTATGTTAGTTGATATATGAATAAGTCTCAATTATGCTTCATTCAAACGTCACGTACTCTATCATAGATTAGCAGGAGAATCGACATAAATTTCCAATGCTGTCAAGTTTAATTTAGACACGTTTATTATAAACGACAAGCATGTGCCGAGTATAATTTATGGTAATTGGTTGCACTTTGGTGAAGGGAAATATTTGTAAATTCTTCCCCGTGGAATGCAATCTACTCGCAAGATTGCGTCACTCTTATCGTAAACGAAACGATATCATTTGTTGCGCTTAAAACGAGAACGGGTACAAGCCATTATAATATAGTTACAAAATAACATGATCATTTATTCACCGTACTATGACTTCTGAATATTTCTTAATCCCCGTATCGTTCCTTTAAAAACTGTTTCTCTTATCGAAGAAATATAGTGAAATTATTATTAATATCCTTACTGTTTTTATTGCCTGGATTTATATTAAGAAGAAAATTAAATTGTTATTTAGTATTAATATCAAAAATTTTCATATATATAAAATCTTTGGATTCTTCTTCACTCACTGTAAACGAAAGATCGTCGAACTGAAAAATAAATTGAAAAATAAATAATACAAACAACATGAAACAATTTTAACAACTTTATTGGTGCCAGAAAGTTCACGACATCGGATCACAAAATTAGAAGGATAATGAAAGAGAAACTAAAATCGGAGTGGTGATTATCAGCCACACCCTCTAGGGATAATAATACCTTGTGCTGTACTTAGTTTTTGATGTCTGTCAAAGAGTTCACTTTTGCAGTCCTCCAATTAGATGTAATTGTTCGCCAAGTCTTCATTTATGAGAAACGCGTTTTACCAAAGCATTAGACAATATCAGACTATTAATTGGGCTTAACCGTATCTTCGTTCTTAATGGATAGTATCAGTTTTAATAGATCACAGACTTTTTAATAAATTTATTTATCCAAGTTATTTATAAAGTTATTTATCCAATTCCCGAATTATAAAAATGTTCGTGTAAAATAATTAAGAAACATCGAAGAAGATAATTTTTATCGTTAGTTTCTAATTATCGTTTAATATTTCAAATTTAAAAATTGAGCTTCCGCCTGTCTGTAAAATAGCCGACAGAAAAATGTTAATAATCTTCATTGCTTATGTGAATTTTACAAAAATTCTACTTGACGTAATGAGAAAAATATAGAAATTTAATTTCGTCATGTACACGTACGTTGCAGTTATTTTTTAATATTCCGAAGTTTCATTTAATTGAGTTAGCGCGCATCATTCATAGATCACTGACATTTTAATAATCTCCATACATTGCGCGTTTCTTCCGTTAAACATTTTTAATATAAAGATTTCATTAAACACAGTCAGAAAGATGTAAAAAAAAGTAATATGCCTTATAAAAGTCATATTGCTTTAAAATTTCTAATTATTTTTTAGAATCGTTTATTTTGTATTATTTCAACTTTGACGTTCCTCTTTTTCAATTCATCTGCATTTTAGTAATTGGTAGATCCCGATAGCAACTGTTGCAAATTAAGCCATTCTATGTGAATATTTAATACAGCAAGCACCACGGGATTCTTAGCTTCAAAAGAAATTTCTTTTGCTTCGCAAATAATTAATCTACTGTGACAATAATTTACGACCAATGTCCCCATTAGTTACCAGGGGAACACGTTGGTAGGAAGCGTTAAACTTCCAAGCCAGGCTAATTAATTAATTTTAGCCACGGGTTTTTACCCGTTGGGACTTGAACAATCTACTCGCGGTTTCCTGTGGTCCAAATAGAAAAACTTCCATTTTTCTTCAGTTTCCTACGTAAGTCGCGCACTCAAAGTCATAAAGAAACATTCATTTTCTCAACATGCAAAAGAATCGCGTTGAATAAAGTTAAAGGGAAAGAATTAGTTGATTTGATTTTAATTCATCCAGAGAATTATGTTCTGTTAAATTGCAATTATATTTCTGTGAAAAAGTACATTATCTAAATAGTAATAATTTATCTCTTGAAGCAAATTATATTTACTCGTTTCTCTTCTTTTGATTCATCGGGAAAATTAAATTTGTCGAACTGAAATTAAAAAAAAAAGATCCAACCATAATCTCGATTCTTTAAAGCTTCTGATTCTGATCGTGTTAATTCGTAAAACAAAGTTATATTCGTCAAATTGCGGTATATCTATTTCCTTTTTCCAATTCATCGGGAAAGTGAACATCTTAAATGTTTGTTTATTATTATTTACTAAATTACAACCCTTTCGTTGTACACATTAGCCGAATTAAAAGGAAAATTTCCATAATTCTGTATTTCCAATTTTCTAAATTGCAATTACTCTTTGCAATGTCGAGCTTCTGTCGAACATCTCTTCACCAAATTGCGATGCGATCTTGTGCATCACATTCCGAAATTGAATTAATCCAATTAAAATGTAAAATGAAAAAATTTGTGTCATCGATTATCCTGGGAAACAAATTCCAATATTTCATAGGAGGATCTCCATTAATCTCGTATTTGCAATTTCCTAACTTGTAATTCCTTTCTATTCGATTTTGACAAATTTACGTTCACCGAGCTGCAATGATCGTATATCGTATTGCGAAATTATATCACTGAAATCGAAATCGAAAATGTGGCCTTCATTAGGTACTAATTATCTTGGAAAATAGAGTTCACTAAGTTACGACGTGGATGAAGGATTTCCATTCGACAGGGGATAACGTAATAAGATTAATTGTATGCTGCTGGCCAGTGGAAATAATCGTTTCCGCCGCGCGATTGCTCGCGAATACGCGTGTACACGGCAGGCTTGCTAATAAACCATCGAATTTCCAGGGAATATTACAGGTCAGAAGGTTCGCATGCCGGGCTGAAAGGTAACGGATGAATCGTTCTAGCTCGTTGCGGTCCCTCGTTTGAAATACCACGTTGAATCGTTTTACAGCACAGAAACTTCTACTTTTTTCTTTTTACCTTTCCTTTACCTTTTTCATACGAGCATGGGAAAACCCGACTCGTAAGTGGTGTAGTTTTAAATTTGTTCTTCACCCTCGTGTATCCCAGCAGTATACGGATTTTGAAAAAAGAAAAAAAAAAAAGAGGGAAAGGACGCGTTCGTTCAGTGAAGTTTAAAATATCAACTTCGAGCATTTTCTTTTGTTCGATCAATATTTTACTTGTTACGCTTGTAGCGTTAATGCGATGTTTTCGTTGCATCCTATTCATACGGTTAGTTTATTCAATGTTATCGATGTTATTAAGAAAAGAATTCTGTATTTTTAGTATTTTATTTATATCTTATTATATTCTGTATTTTTATTATTTTTAGTATATGGATGTTACAATTTCAATTATTATTTTATGTTGATATATTATCTAAACACAGAAGACAGCTTCCTTAATCATTATTCTGCACATCGGTAAATACCACTTATTTTCTTAATTTTCTGCCGCAAAACGCTATTGATATTAATATTAACGATTTCGTTTTCATTCTTTGGATCTGTTTTCATTATTTCATAGGAACAGTTTTGTTGTTGGATTAATACCTTTCTTAGATTCTGAACCGTAGGAGTAGCTGACGCGTGGCTGATCATTAAAGACCCAATCTCCTTAACAGTACCTCTGATACACATGTTTCGAAGACAATAAAAGAACGTATTTCCATTGATCTTCTTATTTTTATACAGCTCAGTGGTTAAAAAATCGTAAAGATATGTATATATAGAATGTAAGGATACTTTAAGAGATATGATAAATTCACGAAGTTTTCTAAAAAGATCAATGGTATATAGCTAATCTTGTGGCAATCAATATTTCTAAAAATATAAAAGAGTATAATTAGATTGGTGTGAAATCAAGATGGATTTAATCATAAAAAGAAGTTTGTGATAATACAAAATTGATCGACAGCTTATCAAACGTACTAAAAAAAAAAAATTGCTTCGCTACTCTGTAAGTAAAACACGTGACTTATGGTATTTCTCCTCCGGCTTGCGTGTTATAAGTATAATATTAACATTAAAACGACTGGATCGCGGCATTGATTTTGCATTTTATTAGCTATCGTTATACTTACGATCCTCTGAATTATATCGCAAACAAAATGATACACGACACGATATTTTACGTGTCAAACGTGGATGCTATAAACTCGCCAAAGAATGCCGAGATATCTCAATCTAGAAGCGACTAAGACGTTAACCTTTGATCATTTACTTTAAATTACGGTATTTAATTTGAAATTTGTGATATTTCTGATTACAGAGGCACCATTTTGAAGGAATACGCGACTTACTGGTCCAATCTGGTAGCCACAACGAAGAATTGAAGATCTCTACTAATTTCTAAGTTCAAAAGTATTCTACTCTGGAACTAATAATTGTATTCGATTCTTCGAAAGATCTTGCTTTTGCGTTGAAAGCATAGTGATTCATAAATGAACAGAGGGAAGTGGTGACATCGGAACGCCCTAGAATATCGTAAAATACGAAGAAACGTGTATTTTGTACTATCTTGTATATTGTATATTGATCTATTTTATTGTAAGAAAGAAAGAACGATTTTAAATATAAAATCAGAACAATTCACGATTTTGTATATCCTAGCTATATTAATCTATTTTCTTATAAGCAGAAACTAAGATATTAACTGTCAAATAATAAAAACTTTTTGTGTTGCTTATGTATATTGACCTATCTTGTAATAAGAAAAAACGTTAAATACAAAGTCATAAAAATTTACACGATCTTGTATATTGATCTATATTTCTTCTAAGAAGAAATAGTTTCTAATATAAAATCGCAAGAGTTTACACATTTATGTCTTTCTTCGCCTCGTAGGAGAAGTTGAACTTTCGTTGTTCATGAAATATTGATGATGTTGTTCCAGTCGGTTCTTTTTCTGTTAGTTTGTGGAAGCTACTTTCTATTTTCATTCGCAACCGGTCGCTAAGGTTCTCGATCTGTCAGACGCAGTTGCGTAATATTCGATTGACTGAGTGTACATCGTTTGTACGAGAGTACATATTTGTACAACGTACCGCGTTAAATTGTAATGTCTTGAAAATATAAAATTGATCGACAAAAGATATAAAATTGACAGACGAAAGATATGAAATATCGCGTTTTTCCACTGATGACCATTATATAAACTATCGAGTGTAGAGAGTTTAAAGCTCTACCATGTCAAAGTACTATATATATTCAAATTACCTACTTTAATGGCTAGAATATTCGATTATGGCTCATAATGTAATAAATACACAAAATATAATAAATCCATTAACACGATGGAAAATTCTTTTTACATGCGTTAATTTCATTTTTTACGTGGCCTTAAATTGAATTTACAGTCAAAATAATCAAAAGTATAATAAATTTACCAATATAATGAGAAAAGGCTTAATTTCCATTTTATATAATTTCAGTAATTTCGCATTAAATTTATAATCGAATATGTCTGTTAACAGCCTCATTCATTACGTGAACGAAGTCCTTGGACTTTTCACGGTAATAAAACGCCGATTCTACGTCACTTTAATAAATGACTGTGTAATAAAAACGTCACGCACTTCTGTACGATCTCTCATTGTTAAGAATGTGGCACAAGGTTCATCGAAACTACGATCTTCCTCTAACGATCGTGTAAAATTGATTACCAGTAACGAGAAGGAAGACTATTAGAATTCCACGAAACATTACCTCGGCAACAGCTCACTCGTCAGACAAAGAGATCTCCCAGCTTTTCACATCCACCGAGTATCTTCAACTTACCCTAACAAATGATCGCATCGTGCGAGGAATTTCAGCCTTCGGGGACATGATTCGTAACAGATTTACTTTTCCAAGACTTCAAACCAAACTTACGCAACGTTCGCTCCCAATGGATTCGCCTAACATCAGTTTCGACATCCTATCTCTTTCAACATCCAGCAAACCAAGATTTACCTATTCACATGGCTACAGTTAGAAGTTGAACTGAAACTTTAATTAACGTTAAACAAGGAAACATTCTGTCTTCTGTGTCTAAGCAAGCAACTACATTCGTTTATAGTTTCGAAAATTTGCATACGTTTAAACAGATCTAGAGAAAAAGCGCGTTAAGAATAGGATATAATATTTATTTTTTCTAGGTATAGAAGAGGAGAGATTTTGGAGAAGAATGATTGTTTTATTGCGCGAAAAACGATGGTTCAGTTGGCAAAGTTCTCAAACTCATGAATCTCGATCGTCGAGCACGGAACAGATTTTGCGATCCTTTCTTGCAAAACTATCGCATCTAAATTCACCGATCGGCTCTTCTGACGTCGATTCCAATTCGAAGCTACTTAGAATGGCGAAGTGTATCGGCGAGATCGGTTTGGAAGTTATCGAACCTCCCTTACGGGGACGACCCACTTTTACCGATCGACTAACTTACGTAACGTGTCTCGCGATACTTTTGCTCGCATTACGACGTGCTGAGTTCCATTAACGGCAATCCGGCGAAAGAAACGGCAAAACCCTCTTTGGGAACGTGTGGTAACCATCTCGTCGTCGCGTCGGTTCACGTGTCTCCGCGTGAAACTGGTAATCGCTGCTCCTTAAACAGCGGAACGAGAATTCCCTTCCGATAGATTGCACGAGAGAAGCAATCGCCTTCTACGTTCCTGATAGCTCGACGACTCGTGCGATTTTTATCTTGGAAGAAGTCTCGGAACTTTTCCAAAAGATGCTAGTTCATCGTATTAACTGCTTCGATCGATAATCCTTACGAGTTTCTAAGATATTACAAAATTTATTACTTAATTTTACAAAATGTTGCGTTGAAAATGATTTTAGATTTTCGTATCTAGAATCATTGAAAATATTAGGTTGTTCTAAAAGATTGAGGTAATAATAGAATTTATTACATTATATTATAAAGTACACAGCATTTTTGTCTTAATGCGAGCGAAACGTATCCTATGGCAGCTAGAGGATGTGACTGAAGATAAAGACGAAAACATTTGACAGACTAGATTTCATATTTGTATACACGAGTTAAGCAAGCAAATTTTTGTGATACGTTCATAAGATTTTAACCATAAAGTACCGGACACATAATGTGGTCTTGTAAAATGGCCCCAATATGCGCTGATCGTACCCGGGAAGCATCTGACTATCCTCATATTTGTATAAACATTGTATAAACAGATGAAGCGTGCAGATAACAGAAGATACTTTTTGGTCAACCTGATACTACGTCAAACAATTTTAGATTTTTGTAGGTGATAAATTTTTATTCGGTATAAAGTGAAAATTGCATATAGTGCGAAATTTTTAATTTTTATGTCTAATAAATTTGTACGTACTGTGATCGAAAATTTTGCGAAACTACATATCACAACGTCGACCACGGAACAGATTTTACGACCACTTTTCGCAAACCCGTCGCATCTAAATTCACCAACGTCGATTCCAAGAAGCTATAGAATCTCGAAGAATAGTAAAATAGATCTCATCCGACCGGAAAATAAAATTAAACATTGATATAACGCAATTGTAACAAATCAGCGAATTGAATTGTAAAATTTTAGATTCAACGTTCTCATACCTAAAAAAATCTATGAATTTTGTCGCCATTTCATACTATGCGTGTTACAAACTAATTTAAGGACCTACTTAATGGCCGTGTATTAGATTAAGATCAGAGTGTTAATTACCCCGACTGTATACTACCCGAGTTTTCTCAATTTCTGCTTCTGACAGAAGTAGACCAGTTTACGCGTTTGATTGCCATAAAAATCGGGACGACGTCGCTCGATGTAATATACCCAAGGGCTTTATGGCATAACTCTTCGTGAATATATCGATAGAAACGTTCATCGACAACGACAGCTGACAAGTTTTAATCGCTTTATTTTAGAATTTTTTTCTTTCAGATTGAACGGTACTCGATATGATAATACAAATTGATATTTGTCGGGAAAACAAGAGAATAGCAAAGATAGAACGTCAGGAAAAGTCTAAACGTTCAAATGAATCATTATATGGAAGATCGCATAAACGAGTGTAAAAATATCGATTTTGAACGAATACGTGTATTGGGACGGTCCCTTAAAATACTGACGAAGATTCGAACAACGAAAAATACATGACACGAATGCGTGGGATCTGAACGTGTGAAGAATTGAGATCCGCAGACAATAGAGCGTAGATCTGTTTCGCACGGTATTTCAGTAGTTAAACTTTAAACGTGAAGCGTAAGGTTGAGCTGGTATTTTGCTTCAGGTGGCCCAAAATATGGAATCTTAGATTTTTGCGGTATTATTGCACAAAACTAGTTTTATTGGTCGCACGATGAAATATTTGATAAATATTTCCATAAAAAAGAATGTTAAGCTATATGTTTAATATCCCTGCTATCCTCTGATATCTTATTTCTACAAAAAATCGAAGATATGCGATTATCCTATTTCTCCTCAAGTGACGAATCCGATAAAAATAAAGAGTTCGATAGGTCACGAAGGTATTACGAAGAGATAAGAGAGAAAATGTTTTATTTGTATAAACATATGATAAAAAAAAAAATTTTGCAATGGCATACTCGTATCCTGTACCTCCAATTCTCATACTGCATCATCGAAGCGTTAACCTATTCGACGAATTCCACGAACTATCCAAAATTTGATACTCTTCGCAACATTCGATAACAGCCATGTTTCAGCGAATTCTACTAACCCTTCGAAACCCTATGCCTTTACCTCCCAATTCTCTATAACGCCGCTTTATATAGCCTAAACGAATTTCCCATTTTTCCTGTCCTAATTTTCTACAATCATCGATGCGAAACAACCTGACCCGTTCACGATCCATATTTACGATGTGCGCTCGCGTATCTCGGTCCGCTGCTAATTCGTAGCCAGGTCGTTAAGATGACGACGCGTTTCCGCAGTGTATCTAACGAAACGCAACTCTCTTTCACCCTCTGTTACGCCTGCTCGTGAAGCAGCACGTCGACGATGTGTACCTCGCTTACAATCATACATATTTACGTTGCGCCACAGAGGAACACATCGACCCTCGAGTCTCTCTGGCTGTTTCACGAGGAATGACTCAGGGGCTCTGCGCCCCTGCGACGATTCCACGGCTGCGGTCGGGGCTGCGACGAGGCGGGGGTGCGAGTAACGTGCTGGTTCTCGCATGCATTGCGCAGGACGTCGGCGCCCTAGCGTCGCGATCACCCTCCGACTCGATTCGGTCGTTGTTTGCTGCCTCCATATCGCTCTTGGCCGCGTGGCGAAGACGATCGTGTATCCCTTATTTCGTTTTATTCAACGACTCGCGAATTCTTCTCCATTTTCATGAAAATCTTGGCGAGAACCGAGGGCATTACTCAAGCAATATAATCAAGAAAGTATCTGTTTTCGAATCGACGGATCGATTGTACAGTAAAATATATATCACGTATACATGAGAGAGGCAGAAAAGGAGGAAGAAGTCGGAGACTGAATAAAGAAGCAGTGTGCCATTCTGTTCTCATGAACCTGTCGTTCAAGCAGTGAGGGGAAGTTCTGGTGGTGGTGGTGGTGGTTGCGGTAAAACGTGTCCACGAACCTTCCTCTCCTTCTTCGCTCCCTCCACGAACCGGTACAACAAGACGTTGACGACCAGGGTGAATAAAAAAGCCGTCTATATACCACCCTAAGTTCATTCTCGTTCAACATCTAGCAATTTTCGATTTTTCTAAATCTAGTTGCTTTCCTACTTTCCTCTGGCTGCCCGTGGAAAGGTGGAACGTGCGGAGATATGCGCGTGCTATCGATCACACGGGCCGATCGCGCGGATATGTGATACCGGAAGTAGGTACGGCAGGCTTGACCTGCGTGCAGGTGCTCCACGGTGCGTACCACGTATGCGTACATACATAGGGGTGAGCAACGACAGAGAAGAGAAGGGTGAGCGAGAAGAGGCCGCGTGTCAGGGCCAGTCGTGAAGATGCACGCCACCGACGCCGTCGCCGCGACGGCGTCCCTGCCGTCATCCACGTCCTGCGTGACCGCCTCAAGAAAGCCTGGCTATGCGGTCAACCTCGTCCTCGTCCTGTTCGTGTCCTGCTGGATCGTGCAGGATCGAATGGTCTTCGGCATGTCCGAACCACCCGAACTTACCACGATCGAGGGTGAGTCTTTCTCTCAATTTTATGACTTCCCCTTTTTTTTGAGTTTGTTTTCGAGTGGATCGTGAATTTTTGATGGATTTCAGAAAAGTATAACGCGCAGGGGTGTACGTAGAATGCACGTAATAGAAAAATATATTAAGTCACGTAAAATATTAGATCGTGATCGAGAGTGAGTTTGTTGAGTTTTATTTTTCTTTTCTCAATTCTTGCGAGTTGACCGTACATATTTATGCATTTACGGAGATGTTAAACATATGATAATTTATGGAAAACATAACGCAGTAGATCATGCTATGTTTTTAAATTTTTATCCGTAGATCTCAAGTTGTTTTTCTATTTGCATAGAGCAGATACGAAGTATCTTTTCCTTTTTTGTGTTTCCTCTATTTTATAAGAATTAATAAATTAATTATAAATTTTCGTAGATATCCGCAATCTATTTATAAAGATTCACGTTTAGGTGATGTTAAATCGTGCACGAATTTTGTTTTGTGGTAGAGTTGAAAGGATGATAAGTTGCGAGGAATATTCGCGGAGAATATGTCAAACTTTGAGTCTCAGGCAGGTTTTGTTAAGTGTACGTATTTTAGTTGGCGCTTTTGAGATGGAGGCAGAAGATGAAGTACCGCAGTAAGGAATACTCTTGATGAATATTCGAGTGATCTTGGAAGGTTTTTCGGAACTTTCCTCAATTATAAGATCACAATGATGAATAGCTTTCTCATTGCACGAAACTTTTAAAGTAAAACTATCTTTGATAAAAATTGATGTTTACTCGATTGTTTAACATGAATCATGCAAATTGTATGCATGTTCCCAAATACATCCCAAACTCCACGATCTTAATTAATTATTTAATTCTTTTAAACTGTAGTATGCAAACACACCACGCAAATATACACGCTAATCTCTATAATCTTAATGAATTAAGTAATTACACAAATTGGTTCAAGTCTACTATAATAAAATTCATATACATACAATAAGTATTTTTACATGTATTCGTATTTTCTAATGAAATTTTATTTTGTCATGTTTTACATCTCATTCTCGCACTACCGAATTTTTGTAGCCCTACGAAAATACCACTAAATAATAAGAAATTTAATATACTATATATATGTAGGGGCGTAATTAACTAAGTATGTCAATAGTATAATAAATATCAATATTTTTTGCAACCATTATATTTTAATACCACGATATTATATTCTAATAAATATTTAACAACTCTTCCATTTAACAACTTCTCTTGCTCTACTTGCTGCATAATAAAACAAAATAAAATGACAAAGGATTATTTGCATCCTTTTCTTCTCTGATAAGAATAAAGAGATATTCATCGGACGTTTCTATAAAAGACACTTGGCATTGATTATCTCGACTATGTCACTGATTGCATTCCACTTTCATCCCTTTTACGTTTTTATTTCCGGTCGATATGCGAGCAAATATTATTGCAGCATCGACGGGAGACTACGTGTCGATCGATGTCAAGATCTCTCTGTATTTTAAGTCCCTTTGCCGGATCAATGGAATACGTATGCACAGCGGATATACAATAAGCCTTTTACACGATCGAACACGACTATTTATTTACAACTGACCCATATACATTTTACGAGCTTCCAAACTGTACCAGCAACACGATAATCCCTAATACACCCATATGAAATCCAAATGATTGTACTCACAACAATGCAAAAAACCGTAACGAATGTGTTGCAACGAAAAAAAAGTGCGACAAATGGCTGAGACAGCAATTGATTCGGTTCCACTTTAAAATTATTAAAGTACTGCGACAACGTTCAAAAAGATGGCGAGGGAGATAATGAATGACAAATTAATGGAAAACATGGGAATATTCCTTGTTAATTATGCAGTGAAGGTTTTCGTAGTCGTCAAGTAGTGAAAAATAATTACTTTTGGCAACGATTCTTAGCAACGACACATCCTTTCTCCTTTCTGTGCTCCTGTTGTTACAGAATTACATTGACAAGTATCGTACAATATTTTACAATATCCCACATTCTGTTGGAAATATATAAAATACGACTCTCGCATAGAAACGATAGAATTCTTACAGAAATTGTAATTTTGTGCTCTGTTTTTTTATTTCTTCTAAATTCGATGTTTAAATCGACGTGTCGTATTTCTTAGGTTGCTAAAGTATCCCCCGACACAGGAAGCTTAATTCAAAGTCGAATGAAACATTCACAGATACAAATTATCCATTGAAAATACAAAATTCTCACGAAGATCGAAACTTCGTGCTTCGTTCTCCCATTTGTCTTAAATTCAAGCTCCAACTTGACCTGCCTTGCTTCTCTTAGGTTTCTAACGCGTGCTCAGACTCAGAACGTTAAAGTCAAACACACACAAGTAGAATTGATCCATTGGAAATACTTTGTTGTCCTACTTGTTTTCAATGCGAGCTTCAAATTGACATTTCTCGCATTCCACGCTCCGCGAGTCTGATGCGTTCTCAAACTCGGAAAGTTCAATCACCCGTTCAAGAGGTTCAGTATATTTCTTCCCCATCTGCCTGGTGCCCTCATTTGCGTTCTTATTTCCTGGACCAACGAGCTCGAGCTGCCTCTTTCCAATCGTTAAATCCAAGCGAATTGCACCCGGTAATATCATTCGCGTTCCTTGCATTCCTTCGGGATTCGTCGATCTCGCGTTAATCTTTTAATCTCCAACCAGTCCGAAGGATACTGCCGGCACATTTTGGACGGAAATTTATCGTGATCATTTCCGGTCGTCATTATCACTCCGACTTAGTAACCTATCCTTTGTATTTCTTGTTCGCATGTAAAACCAGCTAGCGTTCCTTCTTTTCCATTGTTTTCTACCATCTAATTTATCATCTCCTATTTTATTCTTCCTTTCAATGTTCCGATAATAATTCTATTGCTGACAAAATTCTGTTCATATTAACAGTTGGTAGATTGTGGATGCTTATGCATTCATGGATCGGAAAATTGAAATAAAAGATATAATAGAGAAAAATATAGAAAATATTCAAAGTTTAATATATGTCTGTTTTCTTATTGTTAGTTGTATTCATAAGAATGTAAATTTGCGTAGATATCCGCAATCTGTTAATAGCTGGCAAGAGAACGAGATCTTTTCTAGAATCTATACATTCTTGGATACCGAAAAAGATGAAATATGGGTTGTAAAGTGGAAACGTATTTCTTCTGGCATGTTTGTAAAGAATACATCATTCGTTACGATTTAACCGTGATATTTAGAATTACCATGATAGTTGGATTAATTATTAGTTCATCTGTGAAAGAAGATCCTGCTTTCCCAAAAACGAACACATTTGTCACTCGGTTATCATTTACTCAACAACTTGCCCAAACACAATGCTTCGTATATATAATGGTTTGAAACAGATGTCAGAAGTAACGAGTCGGTTAGATTTATTCCTCTCGGAAGAACAACTCCAAGAATTACGCGTTTCTCCCGGGAATTTATCGTTGTAAACTTTTTTCAACCTGACTGAATTTTTAATAATCCCAATAGGAAGGGTGACGAGAAGAGAACTTAATCCCAATAGGAAGAGTGAGGAGAGGAGAACTTGTGAAGAAGCAAAGATTTGCATAAGGTTATCGCGAGAAGGGATCACGACGAGAAGGGGTAACGAGAAAGATATCATTTTCACAGAATGTCGAAGTCTCGGGGAAACGTAATCTCCATCCTTATCGTTTGTCGCGTTTGTTGGATCTTTTTGATACAGCAATTGCGATACTAAGAAGGTTAATATCGATCCTAGGACAATGGAACGCTTAAACAACGTTATACCTTATCTTTCTTTCTTTCTTACTGTCAATGAACGATTTCCATCGATCGAGGAATCTTAGACGCTTTCAAGGAAAATCAAGACGTTGAACTAGATACAATGACCCATTGGCTAGTGGTTCAGAGTATTTGAACATTTACCATACAAAATTTTTATGCGCATATTATACCCGCAATATAAAACATTTTGAAATTTCATTGTCACTGTGACGAGACTAAATTGTTACGATTATATCAGTGAAATTTGAAACTGTAAATCTGCGAGCGTATGTAAAAGTTAATAAACATATTTACTGCAAGTATATATGCGGAAAAAAATACACCATGAATAGCTATTTTAAACGTATAACAAGCATTAAAAATGTTCTGTCCAAATGCGAAGTCTTATTAAAATATAACTGACCGTTCAGATAATTTTATGATTTCTGCGAAATATGCATTTGCACTTAATACCTTGTACCTCGTATATCCATTTTCAGAGCTGTTTCAAATTTTATCATTATAATAGCGATGGTCGAGTCTCGTAACAGTGCCAGTGAAATTTCCACGTGTTTCGTATAACGCGCATGATATATTCGTAAAAGGTTTCTACGACTCATGCAGAACGTAAACGTTCGAATATCATTTATGTGCAACGCGTATGTTCATTGGGGAACAGATTCGAGATTACCTTTCGCAAAATTTCTTTAAAACGTGTTTGATGGGATATTTTAATAAAAGCACTTTTGACGGAAACGAAACGGGAAATAGAATAAATCGTGCCTCGTTCGCTTTCCTCCGTATCGATTTCGAAGAAAAGCATTTCATGTTCAGGGAAACAGGCTTTCCTGATCATTATTCTGCAATGCGCAACGGAGCAAGATATAAATTCCCTTTCTTTGTATTTTTTGCTATTTCTTTTTTATCTTTTTTTTCTTTTTTATTATTTTCGCAAATGGTAAAAAATCAACAGATCAGGAGATCTCGATTTACGCGATAACGGCATTTTTCTAAATGTATTTCCAATCGAAATATAGTTTCGTACATCCGAATCTATCGTGCCAGCGGCCACTATTACCGTACCACATGGTTTTGTGCAGTGTGGCCGTGGGCACATTTGCAAATTGCACAAGAATAAGCTCGCAGTCGGTCGTTGCAGTAAAACGTTCGGTTTTACTCGTGTTGTCCGACGTTATCAAACCGTAACGAACGAAATACTTAATTAAATTCGTCTAATTTCGACGTAATTTACTGAAGATGTCTCGTGTTGCTTTCATTTCGGAAAATTGCCAAGGTCGATTCTAAGTATCATCATGAGTATCGTGAGTATCGAGATATCGCACGGATACAACAGCAAATGAAAAGAACTGAGTAACAATGAACTTCCATTTGGTATTTCTATCCTTCGAAGAGAGCTTTGAAATTTGATTTCGAAGAGGAAGGAAGGATCTTAGACTTTATGTACGAATAGACAAAAAGCGTCTGAATTTAGATGGAATATTCAAACTCGTCCCTTCTGTTCATCAGCTATACGATACAACAGCGGATGTATAAAATCGATACGCTATGAATTTAAGTAACTTTTATACTAAAAATTTTTCGTCATATTGGTAACGCCTATTCTGTCGTGTATGTATATTACGTTTATTTGCTGCTTTTAAAAGATACACGAAAATCTATTTTGTAAAGCTATCGCGTCTTTTTATATCTCTAGTTTCATAAACTTTCTTTCGTTACCGCTTCGTATATCTGTCGTTTATTCTGACCTTTACAAAATTTCTTCCCTTGTAACAAGAAATCTAATATTTTAGAAGCTTGAAGAAAGTATTAAAAATTGTACAAGAGGTGATCAGGAAGCTACTCGAGAAATAAAAAAATGTTATCAAAAGTAGTAATACGTAATATTACCCAATTACCGCTTAATTTTCCAAACACTCCGATATTAATACACGGGCATATAACTCATGATATCCTTCCTTATCTCCTCAACCTTTATCTTTCATCTTTCTAACATGCGGTTCGAGGATATTCGATTGGTTTGAACGTTCGCTCGAAGCACGACCTCAAGATGGAACTCGATTATCGTGCAGGTGATTTCGCGACTAAGGTCACACGGGGAATGCTCTCTCTGCCGTATCATTCGGTATCATATTCTTGATTTCAAGAGTGGCTTCGTGCCAAGCTAACGCTAAACAAACCCTAAGCAAGTTCGCATTGGTTGGTTTAGCTGAGGTATCGACGCGCGAGCATCAGGTTGTGAATAAATATTCGATATCAGCCTTTATGAAACATTCCAAAGTGCGTACGACGCGAACTATTTAAAAACTGGAATTTTATCAGCCGGAAAAATGTCTCATCAACTCTAAACACGTGGATCGATGTCCTACATACACGTAATCGAATACACGTAATGAAATATCTCGCTCCCTCTGGGAATGGTAAGAAGAATGAAAAATAAAACGAAATATTCGTTCGTACGATGATTAGGATAATTTTGAGAAAAATATATTCATTTGAGGTGGATGCTTTGGGATTGATGATATCGTCCTGTATTTCCGGGTTAATGAAGCCGGTTCATGAAACTGTATGAATATGGAGACCGAGATATCGTCGATGTATATTCGTTCCCAACGCTACTCGTTTTTTTTACTATCTCTTTCCCTTCGTCGATTCTTTTAACGTTACTTTTTAATTAATTCTGTTTCTGTGAAAACAGAGGAATCCTGCAATGTGTTTTATAAAGCAATGGCATATTAAAAAGTGCGGTAAAATTTCATGTTCCCAGACAGAATCTCGTTGTAAAAATAGGTCAAGAACATGGAATAAAAGTTCTTCGCGTAAAGTTTGAATGTTAAAGTAAAATTATTAAAAGTTACGTTATCCCTTTATTTCATCCCCCCTAATTAATATTCTTTCCTAAAAGGAAGAAGGGAGAAATGCTTCTTAAAAGTCTCAGCATCCCGGATAATACTTCCTAACAGGAAAATTTATGACGAAAGCAAATACTAAACAATCACTCGCAGGATTACCAGTTTCCATTAACAGACCTCAAATGATACGATTCTCTAGCCTTTAATCCATCCCTTCTCGTACGATTCACGTTGACAAGAGTGCAATCGAATAATTAAACAAAACGGAGCGGTAATATGTGCCACGTAATTAAACATGGAGGCATTTAACGTAAGCCTCGCCCTCGCTAAATATATTCGGCCGCTACAGTACACTGCGCAAGCCAATTAAATAGATTTTCGATTATAATCGCGCGGGACATTTAGGCAGTGGCAAATGTTCCGTGCTAAGCTCGTACAGAGTACGATGCGACGCCACGATATCGTGCACTGTCTAACACAAACACGTTCAAACATTCGCAAACGAATATATACATGGTGACCTAGCATTAGTCAAACTTTGTTAATGTATTCTATGAGTATAATCAAGTAAAAAACGTTATGTAAACGTAGGTGATTTAAAGCTTAATTAAAAGAGTTACAATCACAAACTTGTGAGTTATGCAATCAACGTAATTATTAGCTAAAGATGTTAACCATTCGATAGTCTACCAATCCTGATAGCAACCTCAACGTGTATTGTTCCATCTGTTCCGTAAGTTTGAAAATATTAGTAGCCACTCTATTTCATATTAAAACGCTATTCTTTAATCATAAAGCGATATTAAAGTCAATTAATACGTTTTAATCCTGTGATCTTCTTGTACTGACAAAGTCTGGCTGTTAAATCCTGACACACCCCGTATACACAAACATATGCAAATAGAAATACACACGCACAAACTTATACAAACATCTTCAAACATGCACAAATTGTTGTACGCGATTACAAGGCAGTTTCGTGACATTCGTGCGTGCAGGGATTACCTTGGTAAGAATTCTCCCCCCCCCCCGTCGACTAATCAATACTAAATGATATTATATCGCTAACTATCACGACGTTGGCACCCTTGAATTTCTGTGGCGTAGTTGGATAAGAATGCCGTTTGTCGTAGAGAGTGCGTTCAATGGACAGTTAGATGACTCATCATCGCACCTTTGTATCAACGTAATTGCACAGGCCAGCCACTCGTTGTCGATATCTCCTGTCGGAGGGAACGAGATCATGCAAGAAAATGATGATAAAACTACAATATCTCTGACGTTGACATGTCGGTGTCTGTCTCTGTGTGATGCCTGTACTCGCGCGTTTTTTCCCCTCTTTAATTAATGAGTCGCTTAGAGGTTGCTTGGAAGAAGGCTTCTTTTGTTGATTAACCTTTGCTCCTCTCGCCTCCTTGTTGCTCATCCTTTCTCGGTAGGCTACGAGCTTAAGTAATTGAAACACGATTTGACTTGGTTTGATTTCGTTTGGCTTGGCTTGACTGCGTTTCAATGTGATAATCGAGTCTTCCAAAAGGCAAATCGAACAACTTTATTTGTTGTATATTTCTTCATTCTGCTATCTAGATCGTCTTGCATTAATTAGGTTAACATTGTTAGTAAAATTGTATATATCGATAGTATTAAAAAATATCCTTACACTATAGTAACAACTTTGGAAAATATATGAAATTTTATAAGTAAATTTTAGAAACTGCGAGTTATATGATTGTTCTATTTAAGGAACAATTATTATAAAATAGTAAGAGAGATCTATAAATTACAATTTGTAATAAAATCCTCTCTACGGATACATAGTTACTGTTTAACTTGTTTAAAAGCAAATGTTTGACTTCCATAAGATTATAATAGTCACCGCAAGAAAATGGTATAAAAATTTATAAATTCCAAGACAGATTTAAAAAACTGATGTGTGATGCTTGTAACATTATTATTTTTTTCTACCCTTCGTTGACGCTAACTTCGTTGTCTCTTTTTATTACTTTACATACTTTTAATATTTCCACTTGAAAACATTTCAATTTTGCTTATGTAAGAGTGATCTTTATAAGGAACAGTAATTTTTTAATTCGTATGTAAAACACGAATGAGTTTAAAACGCGAATCTGTGCGATCTAAGATGGACTAAACATTACGAAACTCGTCGAATTTCCGAAACGTACTTAAAAATTACTCTGCCATAGAAACTAACTAAATTTGGTGTAACTATTTTCGGCGATAATAAACTTTTAATTAGTCCAAGTTTATTCGATCCTTGTTTCTTCTTTCACGTTTCACTTCGATTTTGGTTAAATTTACGCAACGAACTGAGTAAGTCGTTGATTTATATGAGACTCCGGTTTACATGCGTTCTAAGAGCTTGTTACGTCGACGTTCTATCGATCTTGGAATAGCAGCGTATTTCTGGTATCGGTGAACATGAGGTCTGTCTGTTTTTCTTTTTTTTTGTTTTTTCTGTGATATTCACTGTACCGTAGATAAAAAAGATCGATATGCTCGCGTTCTTTTGAATCCTTTTTGTTACCTGTCAAGAAAAATGACGATATGCCTAGATTCTTGATTATTTTCCTGCTACTCTTTTTCCATCACAAGTAGATAAAATACTGTGTTGTATATTGTACAAAGAAGCTTCTTTGTAGTTAGGTGTTTTCTGTTTTTATCTAGTCCGCTTTCTTGTTCTTTATTCTGCGGATGAATGCAATTCTTTTGTCTTTATGTTCTTTGTGCAATAAAGCCTCTTCCCATTTAGATTTTATTTTGTTTACTCTATGTTTTTTTCTGTTTATAAACTGGACGTGGTAAGAGATCTTTATCTCCAGTTTTTAAGTTTTAGTTAAGTAGCAAGTTAAGTAGTAAACAAAATGTTTGTTTAATATTATGTAACCGGTTCGCAAATTCGGCGCTGCGACTCGACTGTAAAATTGATTTCCCCGTAAAAGTCAAGGTATGTGGTAACGTGTGCGATTTTTACGAGTTTTGTTGGTCGTGAAACAACGTGGAAGTTGGTCTAGCCAGATGCGTTCTACATTTTCATCGCGCAGTTCATATTCCGCAGCTTTGTCGATTTACTTGACAGCTTTTCTACAGACTTAAAACATCTGTTTTCAGAATACTTTTCGAAAAGATTAACTATCTATTGTTCCGATGTAAAATAATGTACTCTCTATTAGTTTTTACGAAGGAAATATAATCTTGTTTCTGCGTGAGAAGGTAACGAGGTAAAAACAATCGCCGGAAACTAACGGTGTTCTTTAAGAAGATAGATGAATGTAGGTTAAATTGCAAAACGAAGGTGAAAGGTCCAAAAAGTTGAACGTTTTTCTAATGGAAAAGAGATGCTGATCGGGAGAGTTTAACAGAGCAATCCCACTATCTGAGAGAAAAAAGAGTTGACTTAATTTTGTTTTTTAAAATGTAATACGAATATCAATTCTGTGAACAATCCTTTAAAAAAGCAATCCTACTTTTCATTAGGTATACAAACAGACGCTTGAAAAACTGTTTTTAGAAAGTCGAATATTATTCACGTAAAAATTTACGTGAATTGAATTGGCTTACTTTTCGTTAAACTTTGCGCGTTATAAGTATGCAAATTAAACAGCACGCGAGCCAGTCTCTGCCTCTTTATGCCACAGTATTAACAAATACACACTTCACCTTTGAGGATCAAACGTTGCTCGCAGCATCCGTCGTCGAGATGCTCGAATATTTTGACTCATTCACGCCTGACGCAGGGAAGGATAACTCTTTTCGTTTCCACGAAATTTGGTTCCCAGCCCTCGATAACAAGTGATTCATTTTTGGGGCAAGCAACCTGCCAGCATAGATGCCGTGGCACTTAATTATCACGGGGTACCTCTTCCCCGTAAATTACATGTGTTGCACCCACTCTTTTTATACAGAGATACGGCGTAATTAGAACACGCCCTAAGGCTGCTCCGTTTTAAAATACAGCCGCTCGAGTTCTTATACAGCCGACCAAGAGCGGGTTATAGGCTCTGCTTGTCGCATGGAAAACGAGCACCAACCACGTCGCTGCGCTGCAATTAAAAGTACTTTGTCCGGATGCGACTTCGGTTACCCCTTGTTACATGGTTTATTCGTCTTCACGCATATTGCGCTTTTCTCGCGTGATGCTTCTTACGACTTTCATAAAGACGTTCGTTTTATTCCGCTCTTTTACTCGCTCGTGGAAGAAAGAATTCTCGTTACGTGGTATTTTGAAGAGGATAATTTTACGTACTTTCTAGGGTAGCATGCGTATCACGTTACTAATATACCGAGGAATGTATGAAAATGTGAAAAGAAGTGTCTAAATCGACGAATAGCTTTTTACTCTTAATAAGAGAACTGCGAATTTTTTTTCCAACATCCGTTGTTCCTTCCTTTCTGTTGCCGAATTATAACGATTAGCGTACTCTATTCTATGAACAATGTAGAAGAATGGAAAGAAGAAAGATGTTTTTAAAAATATTGTAGAATGTATCAATGTGGAAGAAGGTTGTTTTTAAAAATTGAATCGTTCAACATCTCTTACCATTTACAATTTACTTTTCACGATTACAACATTATTCGTGAAAAATGTAGAGAACGAGGTATCGTCTCTTTCAAAGACCTAAGAACATTTTTCTCTCTGTGTAAGAAATACGCGTCTTTTCCCAGAATTCGCTATTGTCTTCTCTTTTCTACCAAATTCATACATTTCTATGATACTTATTTTGGAACGCTAGCTTTGTTTCGATTTAGAACGATGATTTCTAACGATGAAACCCAGATTTCATTATACTTGTGACCAGCCAGCGGACTATAATTCATTACAATCGTTGCCATAATCGTAGCCAAATCGTAGCATCTACAATAGCTCTCTTCATCTTTCACGCGCAATTCTAAATTTACAAAACGGTCCAATCCGATCCACGCTCCATTTCGCTTCAGTCCGCTGGATGCAGTTTGTCGACGCGACGACACGACGACGCGACGTGACCAAAGCTTTGATCCTTTATGCATGCGCTTTCTTGCCGCATTAACCTGTCCCAAAAAGTCCCACTATTTGAAAATTTCAACCCAATACGTTTTCTTGCGCATTATGTTGTCGCCATAGGATACTACAGGACCTATTTATCGATTTATCTGGAGTCTTCTTTCTTTTAAATAACGACGACTATCATACCTTCTAACATTTGGATTACTTCTTAATTTAAAAATAACATTTTGGCAATGAAACTGCGATAGAAATTGCATTGGAAAATTTACCCATATTTAAAAACAGGGTTTTTTAAAACAAAGGAACTGTTGTATTGATAGATTTATTTTGTAAGGATTATAAAATTTAATACTGAAGCGATTTAAAACAAATTTGTTTTAAACGATTGGTATTCAATGTTTCTCAACTACATTTGGAAATAATATTTTGGCAACGAAATTGCGATAGAAATTGCATTGGAAAATTTACCCATATTTAAAAACAGGGTTTTTTAAAACAAAGGAACTGTTGTATTGATAGATTTATTTTGTGAGGATTATAAAATTTAATACTGAAGCGATTTAAAACAAATTTGTTTTAAATGATTGGTATTCAATGTTTCTTAACTACATTTGGAAATAATATTTTAGCAACGAAATTGTGATAGAAATTGCATTGGAAAATTTACCCATATTTAAAAACAGGGTTTTCTAAAACAAAGAAACTGTTGTATTGATAGATCTATTTTGTGAGGATTATAAAATCTAATACTGCAGCGATTTAAAACAAATTTGTTTTAAATGATTGGTATTCAATGTTTCTCAAATACATATTGGTTTAATAAATTGAAAAAATGCAATAGTTTCGATGCACTCTAAATGACTTATATTTACATGAATATATCTTTAAGCCTTTTCGATGTAACAGAAAGTCAAATGAAAACTGGTAGGATTTTTCTAAAATTCTTTAAATTTAGTATCAAAGCGCACGCGATTAACGCGACAGTGTTTAAAAACGAAGCGATTAACCTCGATAATGATGATCAAGTTTCAACATAACCGAGCGAACAGTTTAAGTTATTTAACGAGCCTGGCCGTTGCTTCGTCCCTGTTATTCTATCCTCCATTTTACCCAGCTAGGGTAAAACGCAGCTTTTTGTTTGCTATTCGTTAGAAGGTGAACGCTCGGAAAGTAGAGACGTAAAGACACTGCAGTCTGCACTGCGGATTCACGCGCACCTAGCTTTCAGCTCAAAGTCGCGAGCCATGGCTACATTCCCTACACCATCTGTTAGTCTTGTACTAGTTACGAATTCGACGTGATAACAAACAACGACGGTTACAGAATAACACGAAGTTTCGTTGTTATCAGCAATAACCATTCTTCAACAACGCTTTATAAAGGAACCTCGATCCCTTTTCTTTCTTAGTTGCTTTCAAACCGTGGTTTAATCTGTCGTCTTTTATCGTCGAATTTTCATAATATTTTAATCTTTAGTTTACGAGATATCGTGTTATATATGAAACATTAATTTGCATCTTATTGTATGTGAATTATAAGCAAATTATAAATTGTAGATTATATTATTATATATTACTATATATAAGTATATGGTACAGAAACAGAGTTAATCAATTAGTTAATTTCAGACAGGTAACGATTATTAGTCACTGTGAACAACTTGTATACCGTACTATTAGTAATATTACTGATTTAATCGTTGCATAATTTCTTTCCAATAAAACTATTTATGTCAAGTAATTTAACTTCCACTTTAATACTAATTACAGTATAACGATCGTTTTATTGCGGACACTTGTAAATTACACTAACAACTTAATTTGCAATTTATGAGAACCATTTGTGCAAGAAAAATCTGCAAGTTGCAGCTCGCAATTTATAAGAATCTATTAATATCGTTAGTCGATATTTTATGGTGCAAGCGGACCTAAAATCAAATATTTTTTCTAGTCTGACAAAAGATCTTTCTCTTATCGATCATTAATAAGATAAATCTATTCTTCTGATACGCGATATAAGAAACAACGTAGACTGTAAGATATCGAGCGTAGAGGAATTAAGTCAACATCATTTTCATCGAAACAAACAACTATTAAAATGCAAGCGGGTGTTCTCGATTCTCTCGAAGGACGTCACCGGCAGTATAACCAATTTTCTCCTTAATTGTATCGGGTAGCACGATCCATTTTCATCTTCGATCGCGTTACATCAACGAAACTCAAATTTAACACGTTCACGAATACATTACGATCGAACTGCAGATTCTACCTGCGTCTTTTGTCGACACCGTGGAAAATCATTTGTAAAACGTACTTCCATATCGAGATTCTAGGACGTTCCAATTTGAAATGACAAAAGTAGATATTATATTTCAAATATTACGTTACACGTACCCCAAGGGAATTTACGACGATAAAATCGTATAAGGCAATATTTGACTTTCTAAGAAAAAAGAATCATTGTTCATTAAAGTATGATGCACTTATTCCACGTTATGCAACTTACTCTGTTGCGTAATGTATTACTTGATGTTACGTAAGAGATCACTTTTGGAGTACAAGTTCATTGATGAACACGAATGTTGAGAACCACCACGCACGTACATTTTTGCTTGCTTTTAAGGTAATTTCCCTTCTGTTTTCTTACGTATACCAGTAATAAGCGAATTGCTCCCTTTTGTCCTTGAAATCTGAATCTGTAAATCTTAACATCCTATAATCATAAAAATGACAAATAAATAGAAATCTTCGATTTCATTGCTTTTAACTTGGTTACTAAGTCTAATTTGAATATACAGTTTGGAACGAATTTGAGCAAAAAGTATTCCATGTTAGAATCATTAAATGGTCGAAAGATTGAAAGATTTATTTCTTGATGTTGACAAAATAGGGAAAGTGGATCTGTCTCTAACAAAATTCATTTTAACGTTGATCCAATTCATTTGTCATGGACGACGAATATTTGGCTTTCAACTTCCTATCTCAAACAGTTAATTTTAGTGTTTCGATCTGTAGAAACTTCAGGATATAGAATTAGAAGAATTTTTACAGAAAATTGGCGAAACGTGCCCTAGATTCACAGCTGCATGCAGTGTGCTAAGGAAACGCGTTACACAGATTACTTCATGTTCGATGTTTCATCATGCTTTCTCACGTCTAGCTCGAAAATATCAAACTTCTTTCGAAAGTGGCTCACATACTTTGTTATAGCCTTTCCCTGGCTGGTACCTGCGTGATTTTGCAATCGATTTCGTGTGCTCACAGTCTTCGTCACTTTTATATATTCATCGTACGTTATGCTAGATAACGTCATTATTTCTGGGAATTATTTATTATGCATCTTTCTATTTCGACGAACAAGATAAATCTCAATTTAAACGAGTAAGAAAAATTCTCCGAATGCTTCTGGTCATACAATTTTACGCTTACTTATTTTTTATTCGTAGCAGCCAACTTACAATAAATGCCGTAAAACTCTAAAGTTAAATGTAAAGTTTTTCAAATTATATGAAATTCTTAATTCGTAATTTTCTAGACTAAAATATAGATGGAATAAAATTTCACTCAAAGAGAAATAGAATTAACGGTATAGGGGTTGCATGTTGAAACAAAATTGATTTCTGCGCTAAAATTAGTTTCCTATTAATATTGTTAAGTTTTAACAGAGAGCCATTAGCTGTCTTCGATTAATAAAATTAATAAAAAAAGAATCTTCAGCTAAAGTCTTTAAAGGGCTTTTTTTACCACAAAGAACATTCATAAAACCTTGTTGCTACTAATAATATTAGCGACCTGACAACATACTCGAACAATTTCCTTCAATTTTATAATTCACGAATTAAGTGATCAACGTTTTGGACATTTTCAATTTTATAATTCACGAATTAAGTGATCAACGTTTTGAACATTAAGTAAATTAGAATAAATTTTGAACATTAAGCGAACAAGGGAAAATTTAGAATTTTGTCATTTAACAGGATAATTGAAATACATTATTTGATCAAACTTGCCCATATTTCTGGTTTCGGTAATAGAATAAAGCTTTAAAAAAAAGACTGAAATTAAATCGACAAAACTGGGAAACGTCAATGTACTACGACAATTGTCGAAATATTTTATTCCACGATTGAAGGAACTAGAATGGCCGAGCTTGCGCGTAGAATATTTCGGAAGTACGTGCAGGAAGCTCGGTGGAAGGAACTGACATCGAGTGTACAGCTTACAATTAAGCACTGAAAGCATCATTTACTTTGCTTTCCGATGTGATGCCTCGAAAAATATTCACAGCGGAGAGGCCATTTCGAAAATGTAAAACAATGTGAGAGAAAGAGAAAAGCGTGAAACTTCTATGCGACAGAGGTCGAAATGTTCGAGCACGCGGAAATTATTCACAAGACATACTCACCGCGAGTCGTCCCCGAAATAATGATATTCATATTTTATAGAGTCGTCAATTCTGCCGGATGAGCTGGATGAAATATTCAAAATGGAGCCAACTAAGGATACGGTGCGTTTCGATACGGAATACTGGCGATTGATGATTTGAAAGCAAAAATATTTTCATATCGATGTTTCCGGATATTATTCCTTATTTTATATAATATACATTATCTATCAAGTCATTAATCGCATGAATATTTGACACATTTTCGTGCCATTTTTCTTAAAAACAAGTCAATATTTAATAAAATCGCACTTATGGTTTTTAATTCTTTTTCTCTGAAGAATCACATCTCGATTGATAGTAATACGCTTCTGACATTCTGCATAATCTTCAAAAATATAATACAAATATCTGAATTCATCGGAAAGTTCAAATTTAATAATTGCGTTACGTCAAACCATAAAATTCACGAATTTCTAATTGTTAAAATAGGTCTCAAATAACTTTTAATAGTTTTCATATCGCGTACATGATTCTTATAACCCTAAAGTATCAAGCTTTCAAGAGGAACGAGTAGGATCGTCGGTATTTGCAAAGAAGAATTTCTAATTGCATGTTTATCGAAAGTACCTGCGTTAAAACCAACATCTAGATTTCTTATTTAATGTCAAGTTAGCATCTCTTCCTTTGGACATATTTTGAAAGACAGAAATTTATTTTAGAAATATTTCGTTTGTCCAGAACTGTCTCTGGCTCTGATGGCTGTTTTCATTGCAAACAGACACGACATACATAATTGCGGATTCTTAGTCCACAAATGTGGGTCAAGCGAGGCGATATATCAAAAAATTCGCTAGGAACAATTCTCTGTGCAGTCTGCTGAAGACAACGGGCTGGATTTAAATCACTCGTCCATCCTTTTTCCAAGAAAAATGAGAAAGATGCCACAGAAATTTGTTAGAGCGTTAGAAAGAAATTTTTGGCAATTAATAAATAATGCAATCGATTGTCTAATAATTATTCCTAGATTAAAGAATATAACGTTTTAGCTCGGTCTAATAAAACAGTTTGATAAAATAACAAAGCATTCAAGAATGAAAATAATTGCCTTCATATTACCTAGATTTCTTGCATTTCTATTAGTGAAAGTTTACAAGTCGTAAGTTATCAAAATTAATAAATATCCTTGCGTAATAACGACAAGTTTCGTAATAGTACATACCAAATTCTACAGATCGACATTTTTCTATTGCGAAAGTCTTCAGACGAATATAAAATACTACTTTTTCAATTCTTTACAGAAAATAAATATTAATAATTGCGCTACGTATGATGAAATTTATAATGTGGAGTAACTTACAGTCGTGATATTAATAACACTTAATTACTATGATACAGCAACAAATAACAGTGACTGAAATATGTGACACGTTGTAAATGAAATACGTTTATTGCCAATAGAGTTCTACGCTTTTGGCCAGCTCTCTTTTTTCGATTATCATTCGAATCTGAATTAGTACTTCTACGAAAAAAGCCATCATGCTAATCTAAGTTTCAGCGAACGAGGCTTGCAATGGTCGAGCAATGACCTGTTCAAACCCCTGTGAGATGAAACGTTCAAATTTTTTACCGACTTCGTCTAACTTATTCAAACTCGTTTGCTTAAACTACTAAAAAGAAACGTAACGATTTAATTACTGTAATTAATCGCATTGCTCATTGCGATTAAATTTCAACTCTATTAAACGAAGTTTCAGAAAAATTAAAGTTTGCCAGCAATAGTCATTATTAATATAAGTTTCTAATATAAATTTACTTCCAACTTTTTCAATACATACCTGAACCAATCAAAGTTTCAATATTACTTAAATAGAATTAAATAATTGTAATAGATCGAGAATTCAAAATTAATGGATATATTTCATGTTTTATGGCAAAATTCAATAATTCTCTTCGTTAAAACTTTTCATTTATTTACGTGGTATGTAAGAGTTTAATTTGCTTAAAAAGAGAGATCCGTCGACAACGTTGAAAGTTCAAGTTAAAGTTCGAATTACGGAAATCTAATCAGTCAACTTCCCCTATATCAAACAAAGAACAACTTTTGCCTACAGAGACGATAATAACGTAACTGCTTGAAATTTATGTGCAGTGCCAGTTGCGCGTAATTCCCATATATCGTATCACATTTTCACAAGTTCATTGTTCAACTCCAGCTGCGTCTGCCAATCTCAAATTTCTGGCAAATACTCTTTAGCATCTTAGATATCCTACAAATTCGAAGGTAGTTTACGTCCGAAACTATGAAATCTATTCGTCGTATTTTCACCTGAGAAGATTCGACATACCTTTCATCGTGTCGTAATATCACTTCTCTGGAGATTTATAGGTTCTATCTTGCCGACGATGAAATTGTTAGAAATTTGAAGAGATATTAGCTCATGAAATATGTTCTACCCATAAATACTATAAAATAATATGGGTAATCTTCGATTATATTATGTCCCTTGAAAGTTCCTTTCTGTTGATAGTTCCATTAACAATTAAAATGGCTCTAAAGTAATTCGACTATTTGACTGAAGAATATTTCTATAGGCTCTTCATTCGGAAAGCTCAATTACTTCTTTGAAAATTTGTTCTTATAAAATCCTCCATGCAACGCTTCTACTGATCGATGCTTTAATTTTAACACCTCGATATGTTACGGAAGCTGCTATACCAGGAAAAATGACGCTATTGGCTATTATCGAGCTATTAATCAATGTTTCAAGTTTGAAAAAAGTTAAGCTCTCGTTAGCTTTTAAAGAGAGAAAGTCTCGAATCGCATCGTGTACGTAGATACAACCATGAGTTATGAGTTCAATATCGAATTTCAATTTTTGGTAGAAAAATGAATTGTGCCTTGATAGAACCACAGGACATCCACAGGGATGAGTGTACACTTGCCACAACACTTAAATCGTAGCTATCTGTTGCGTAAAATTTGCCACTAGCCACTAGGTACCTTGTAGAATATTTAAGCAGCTAATAAATCTAGAAACTGATATCTTCGGTAATAGTGGGAATTTATCACAGCGGGAAAGAAGTTCCGCCACGTACAGCGGACGGACGTGCGGTATCACCGATGAAATATCACGCATTTCTCATGTTTTCAACATAATTTGTCGCTTGGTGTGAAATTGATATATGTAATGGTTGAAAGCCGATGTAATAAGAAAATAAATGGTTCAATAATTTTCAAATTTTTCCACTGAAAACGAAGAAGCGATATTTGTTGAAAATAAAACAATTTGATTATCGTAGAAAGAAAAGAATGAAATTTCTGGAAAACAAAATTCGTGTTTAATAGAAGTAAAAAAACAAAAACCAATAGTTTCATTCGTCTTCTTTGATTCAACAAAAGAATATTCTTCAAAAGGTGTTATAAATATTCAGTTCATTGAAATTGACCATAATACAGATGTAAATTCGCGTGGAATAAAGATTTATGTTACGAAGTTTGCTCTTTAAAGGAAAAGATTTAGATTTATAAAGAGCGTTTTATGAGAATATAAAGCAGCCTAAGTACTACAAAGTTCGATTAAATTAATTTGTAACGGCGAAAGCTTGAAATTTATTACTACAGGAATCCATTAGGAATAATCGAATACTGTATGCGTTGTAAAATTATCCTCAAGCTCGTTAAAGAGAATCTCTTGGCAAACTCTGTAAGCTCAACCCCATTACCACCTCGTGTTTCTCGCATCGTTTAAATGAAGTCATCTTCAGCTAGATAACCTGATCGCTATTGGATGCAAGCTTGTAAATGTCCACGAAATCGAAATAATAATAGTTAATCAATTTATCAAATGATAGCTGGGAAAATATGACTCGGAAGATGACTGTCAGTGGAAATTAAACATAGGATATATATTATTATAAATGAAAAAGATATAGATGAATTAATAATTCACTGATATGCAAATCTTCTGACTCTAAGCGCTTATCTTATGGAAAATATTAAACAATAGCCACTGGTGAATTCACAAATTTTATAAATTTTTATGCCAAAGCTCGGTTCTTTGGATTCAATTGCATATAACATAGAGTTTCTCTAAATTTTAGAAGCCGCGATATCTCAAATCTCCTAGCAGGCAACTGTGCATGACAATGGAATACGAAACCTACAAAAATATCAAAGAAACAATCGAAAGATAATTCAACTAAATCCAAAAAATCACTTTATATGTACACATTCAAAGATTCGCAAATAAAAATTATTGTAAAATTAATAGGATATCCATAAAGAACTGGATTGTTTAATAATCGATATAGGAAAAATTTGGAGACACAGTTCTCTACGTTTCTGAAATTTCTCATTTACGCACATTGCAACAATATAACGCGCAACCAACGCAAAGTATTACTAAAAAATAAGAGACGGAAGGAATCAAAGAAAAACCGAAAGAAATTCTCGTTTTCCTCTAAGAGGTTACTCTGTATCCTCGCAACTACGTTTTTCACTTCCATTTTAGCAAATAGCCGCTCTTGAAACTTCTTTCCGGGCTATGAATTGCGACAGTTCCACATGCTTTCTTCTGTTCTCGAGTGTAGAAGCAAAGAAAGAAAGCTAAAAGAAAGAAGAAGAAATTGAAGAAAAAAAGAGGAAGCTACGTCGTGGTCGCGAGAGTGTGGAAGGGTTGGAAATTTTCTAGGTGAGAGAGCGCGTCGCCAGAGGCAAAAGAGGGTTGGCTGCCTCCAGTGGTGGCGTGACGGGCACACGTCGATGACTATCATTCCTCACGCAACGTTGTAAATGCTGGCTGTACTTTTTGCCATTACTGTTATTATGCGACTTTTCACACAGTCAGTCGCCCCAGCAACTGGCCGTGTGCACCAGTTTCGCGTTGATCGGGGCTAAACCGACGGGGAGATCGATTTTTATGGAAGCCTGGTGCCTCTTGCACGATAATTTGCCAAATAGTAACATTAGTAAACTGACAAGTTGCAAGTACTTCTTTATGATTTCTCCTTTATAATTTCAGATACCTCGAGATCTTCTAAATTAATTTATGAAATGTTGCATACTTTATTGTCAAACTTGTTACCGTTATGTCAGGATATTTTTTAATCCTGGCAGCTTGTAACTTGTGATTCTGTCAATTCTGCAGAAAGGCATTCGCTTGTCGACCGCGACGTCATGCGCTTGTAAAAAGCCAAAAAACGTTGCAGCCCGATCAATTTAACGAGCCAAGGGATTAACGAGAGATCTTTATTTATACCATCGGATAATTAACGTTCATAGTGGGCACGCGGGCAATAACCAACGGAGGATTAGATTTTTCAATCTGTTTTCATGCACTGGAGAGGTCACGCGAATTGGATATTTGTGATTTGCGGTACGCGAAGGCTTGATCGAAGAGACGTTGCAGTTGTCTGTAGTCTAAATATCCGCAGTCTAATTGTAGCCGCTTCGATCATACTCTTGCAAATTTGATCAAATACCATCCATCTGAACAAAGAAATAAAAAACAAGAGAATGATCGAAGAAGAATAAAAAACACGATATACGAAGAGTGATAAAATAAAAATGAAGTAATTTTGAAACACGCAATATTTCCTCAAGGGATGTTTCATTTTTATATCTCAATATGATTCCAAACAGATAGTGCCGTAATAGGTGCGAACGGCTAGATACTAAGTGCTCGATGATCTTTTGTTCTTGGAATTTCCTTCTCCCTGGAGAGACGTAAATTATGCCTTTATCGGCAAGTATTTCAAAGGGAAACGAGGACGCATAGGATTCGCTGGCCGCCCATCGTTGCCTCTTGGGGAATTGTACTTGTTCTCAATTCTTGCGTTATAAAAGATCCAAATTATATCCATAAAAAAGGCATCTATTTTATTCTCTCATTCACTCATTTCAGCAGCTATAAACGAGGAGAAAAGTCCAAATGTTTACTATAAAAAATATTTATTTTATTCATTCGTTTAAATAGCTATAAACGTTGCGATATAAACTGTTATAAGCCAAAGAAATTCCATAATATTTCTGTAAAAAATTTCGATTCTATTTTTTATATTTCAAAAGGTATAAATAATGAAATATAGACGGATACGACTCAAAAGAGATAAGAGCAGAAAGAAAAAAAATGAACGTGTTAGTTAAAAAGTGACCATATATTAAATAAAATAAAAGGCAGCAACATTCGAAAATAATATTTCGACTCCCGATCCTTTGACATTTTCATATATGACATAACTATAAATGGCAAAGATGGTAACACACATGGTAACATACGTAATAGTAGTTCGAGCATCGAGTAATCGTTAAAATAGAATCGGCGACATGAAGTCTTAAAATGGTAAACGTAGTTGCGTGTATAAGACCAATAAAAGTACGTGTTCGAGCTTCAGATACCGATCGGCACATATTACCCGTGTGAAATAATCTATGCACAAGTATTTTTATATATTAGAAGTCTTGAACAATATCGTTCTCGATCCAATGTTCGATTGGTACCCATTTAAGTGTATAGCGGTTTAGGAAAGTATTTGAGCGTTTATCATTTAAAAAATGTTCATGTCACTTTGGATTTCATTATCACTGTAACGAGATACGACTGTCATGAGATGAAGTAGACAATTTTTAATGTACTCGGTAAAAAATTAGCATGCGGTATGAATAAGTAAAAATACATCTTAGGTATATTATACTAAGTGTATATAATACGGTGCCATAAAACATTGAAATTTATTAATATGATGGCAATCTTTGCGTAATATCTACTATTTGTACTTAATATCTTCTAATTTCTGTATATGTCATCCGCTCTGTTTAGAACTTTCGATCAACAATATGATCATTATAGCCCAGTTTCATAGCAGCGTCAATGAGATTTCAAAATATTTCGTATAACGCGCATATATTATGAATATTATGAATAATATTATAATTTATTCATAAAATATATCTACGAATGCTGGAATATTTCCGCGAGTCTGTGTGTATTTTCACCTCGTGGATGACCCGATTTCGCAATAATATTTTACGTTTCTCGAAACGGTGCCTGCGTTGAATTATCGAGCAATTCTTTTTCGAAATGATAGATAACCCGCTTTGACGTTCCCAATTCAAACGAACAAGCTGGAATTATTCGCTGCTGTAACTTTTGCGATGTGATCGTTCAAATTATTCGAAAGACGCAAAAGGTGACTGCTGCGAGTTGCAAACGTTGATACGAGGCACGAGCTTCTTCCTTTCACGGCTCTTCGTTGTTGATTTGAAAGGAGCGACGAGATAAAAGGTAAAGATGATAAAAACACGGGAAACCGGCCGAAGTTTCCCTCCGAATGGTTTTCACCGCGAGAAATGTTTTCTGCGAACCGTGTTATCTCTTGGATGGCGATGTCGTGTCGTGTTTCTATTTATAATTTCTCATTCTACCCGCGAATCTAACGAATCTTCTTCTTCTTTTTGCGCAAAGACTGAAAAATATGTTAAGATATTTTTACACGTTTAATTTAAGATTTTTGTTCATTTTCGTACAGATTCTAATTTCGCGTAGATATATAAATTTCATTGTGTATCTATTTCTTTTCATTTCCTTAATCTTTTTTCCAAATATGAAATATGTAAGAAATTATATCTTTCATGATTTTTTTAGCGAAGTGAATCTAATGAAACACGTTTTAGGAATTTTTATTATTTTTGTATCTTCATTGTAGTATCTAAAGCTTGATCATGAGTGCAATATCATTTAACGCAAGACTTGTATTAAACTGTGATATTAATATCATCAAAAATTCAATTCCATCAAAACTTCAATAATCAAAAATAATTACATTCTTGCATCTACTAATTTTCTCTATCTCTTTTCTAATGTAACTTTATTTTTAAATATTCCAAGAAGTTCGTAAAGAATTGTATTGAAGAGAATGAAATACAATAGTGACGGAACGACAGTGAAAAATAAAATAGCTATATCTCTCGTGCCTTTTACTCCTTCCTATCGCATTGAATGCAGTTAGACCTTTACCCTTACCGCTTATATCCTTGCATGATTATTAAAGCCGTTTAAAGGAGCGAAAGAAATTTAACCCTGACTAAAAATAACGCTATGCCTATATGTATTAAAGAAAAACGAGAATTCCAAGTATAAAAAATTATATCCAAACCTTCCACTTAAACAGTCAAGGTACAAACAACCAACCAATAATTTTCTACCGAAGGCTGTCATCTACTGCATTCTAATTATACATTTCCAAACTTGACATAGATAAATTTTAAGATTATTTATTGTTAAGATTACACTTTCCTAAGATAACGACCACAAAATATTAATAATTTTCTAGCAATGAATTTTCTAAAAAAACGTTGAGAAACCAATTAAGTTCAGCAAATGCTTCATTAAAAAATAATAGTATGTGCGAGTATACTTTATAGCCACTTGTTACCAGATTGCTATTATACTAAGTACCTACACTATTATAATTCAAATGTTCCAATATGCAAATATTCAAACACCTATATATCTTTCTCCATATTAAAACAGACTATTTCTTTCTAATACGCACTCTCATTATTCGCCACAGATCTATTAACAAACGCACATAATTTTTATATTATAAGAATTTGATTCTAAATCATAACATCCATTGATTCTTTTAAACAACACCATAGAAAATTAACAAAAAAAAAAAAGGTGGTAAAACCAATTAGAATCAACGAAACTTCATTGTTCAAACAATCGCCTGACTAACAACCCTGTTGGGCCGCCCCTGGCGAAAGGTGGTTGCCAGTTTCAGACTGCAGCAGGCATGGGACGGCTCGCACGTGAGAGCGTTGGCAGTGTGCCACTGCAAAGTGACCCACTTTCAACGCGTAGATTGACCCAAGAGTCGCCATTTTTACTGACTGAGAGTCACCGAGCAGTTCTTGCAGCGCGGTCGCTGCTACCTTTTCCCCTCTCGCTTGCTCTCTCTCTCCCTTTCTCTCTTTTTTTCAGGTCGTAGCAAGCAGGACAGATCGTTAACTGACCACGCAATTATACGCGAACAGCTAGTTCCTTTGAAGTTTGAACCTTCGAGTTTCACATAGTTGTTTCAAAGCGGAAATTGCAAGTCGCGGCTACGTCGAGTTCCTCCTCGTTGGAGGATCATTTCGTCAAAGTGTACTTCCACGGTTGTTTTCTTTTTATTTAGCGTTGACAGAACATGACGATTGTTCGACCCGATATTTTACGATTCGAGTACGGGACGTGAATAAAAAATCAGAGAAATTTAAGTAAAAATTGTCCGTGATAGTTGAAGATCACAGAGGAAAGATATTTTGGGTCATGCTTCTTCATAAACCTCCGTACTTCCGATTGCATCAGTTTGCAAGTTATTAGAATTTGAAATTTGCTAAATTATTTACGAGTTTATGCTAAAATCGTGTATGGTATATGGTATATGGTATGTGATTAAACTTTGATTAGCAGCGAATGTTTAATATAAATGTTACGAGTAGCAAATCGGAAGATATTCGATTGAAGGTTTAACGATCGATGAAAGTTTCCTTCGTGAAAGGTGCAATTTGTATGCTATTGTTAAAACTTCAGAAACTGTAATTTCGAAGGTTGGAAGTTTCCCAATCATGAAAGTAATAATTCCTGTTAACTTTTGCTGGGATAAAAGACAATTTTTTTACAGAATTCGAATTTCATATTTCGTCCCAGTTAAAAAGAAAAATTCTATATGACCGTTAAATAGCCTTGTGGAATATTAGAGTACTTGTTGTAATTACAATCTACGAATTAAAATTTAATTCTTTTTATCGAGATATTTCAAAATCTTACCAAAGGCTCAGTGTATTTCCATTTCACTTTATTAATCGAAGATTAAGGGATTGAGGAAGAAAAAGTTCTGATTTTTATTCTTTTAATTGGGGAAATTGAAAGTCGAAAAATTGAGAAAGAAAAGAATCAGAAAGTAATTAACCAAAAAATATCTACGAAACGCTAAAGAAATAGAAGAGTATTAATAAATTTTTTATTTTCTTTGGTTAGAGGTTAGGGTATGAGATCGCATTGCGGAATAATACAGAGCTTAATGACAAAGTGTCGAAAGACGATAGTCAGGAATAAAAGAACGAGGAAAACTTTGTGGTTGATCATCATCTTAAGCTTTAAACAGAATTTTAGATAGACTAGGCGAGCGAAATACCGGTCTGCCCTGAACCTGCCCCATTCTACTTCGCTCAGTGGAATGAATGAAAAGTGCAGAGTCTCAGAGCCAAGGAAATCTCGAATAGTTACGGGTCACGTCTTCCTGTATTGATAACAAAAACGGTCGACTACACGAAAAGTCGACATAACCCGAAGAATTATACGGAAAATTTCCTGCTTTTATTTCAAAAGTGTCGGAATTCTATTCTAGACGAATTGACATTAATTTCAATAGTTACTTTTAATTTTCCAATTCAACGTAATTTGTATTTTTCATTTTAATGCATTTTTCATGTATTAAATGCATACCACAGACGAAGTGAAGTTCCATACGCAGTTAATGTGCATATATGCAAATATATTTATCGGTCTATGCTCGTAATAAACACACTATAAATATCATAAAATGTACCCTGAGTACCGTCATAATACTTTATTCGTAAAATATTATTCTACGTTCAAATGTAATGGTCGCCTTCGAGCTACAATCTCTTTCAACAACTGTACGCTATTATCAACGCCTTCTCCACTTTTATTGGCACTTTTACGAATCGAGGTTAGGTCACCCTCGGTATTTTCTTTTATTTCCCCAATCGCTTGGAAACGACATGCCTTCAAATGCTTTTAGCTATATTTAATTTCAAAAATCAGTATGATGAAAAAAGAAGGTGGTTTTATTTTTCACATATAAAGATACCCCTCTCAAGAGAAATATATAAATGTCTTTTAAATGTAAAATCAATAGTAATTAGTCGTAAAAGATGGCGTGACAATATGTTTTAAAACGTTTTTGTCTAAATATTTTGTTATCGAACTTCATAAGTCGTTAAATTGTTCTCTAACTCTGTTAGTATTACCTTAAAACCTCATAATTTTACTAATATAATGTTATAATCTCTACCTTACTATCTTATAACCTTATTTCTTCTAACCTTAAATTATTCTATTATACTTATTTACAATTTTGTTACTTCTATATTTATTTTATGATTTTAAGACCTACTTTTACTCATATAACTTATTACCGTATAATAATTAGTTTATTATAATAATTTTTTTAATTATATTTCCGTCAATATAAGTTTGTACGAAGATCTAAAGTCTTAACCTCAACACTTCTCCCTCGATATAGATACCAATATACCGGTCATCGCAAACATTTCGATTTAACAAACCAGTAGACTTCATTGGATAAACGTTGCTGACTGCTGCAAATGTATCTATGAACCTATATATTTCTCTGTTTATATGCCAACTACTCTGGCAACCAGTATTCATTCCTGTTACAGTCATTTATTGCCAGATGAAAATATATTGCACATAGTCGACGATTCTATGGGATCTCGATAATGAAGACAGATTTAAATAGCAAAACTACAATGTGGACAACGGACATTACGAACGCTAACGAGCATTAACCTCTTTGGTTTGCTACGTAATGTCACTTGACATTGCAGCCATAATATTTATTTAAAATGAGTGAAATATAATAATAATTATGCAAAAATTTGTATAAAAGGTGACAAATTACTTACCTATAACGAAGTGCACAGAACGCCTAAACAGGAGGACGTAAACAGTCAAGAGATGACAATAGGCTGTATGCTGTATGTATGTCTTTTGCGATTGTCAAATTTAATCGCTCATGGGGATACGTTCGGCGGCTATCGACTATAGTCGATCCTCGTACCCAAGAGGTTAATTACGAGACATAGTGGCATAGTATCACAGCAAGGGGGTTATCGTTTACCATTGAGGCCGGCGCCGTCGCGGCGTCCCGATAATATCACGAAAGCACTTTGCACGCACCTTTCTCGTTGTTTGAGATATCTACGGGATACTGATAGTGTCGTGATCGTTACGTTCGCCCGTTTCGTATGCAAGCTTTACGTGTTCCTGTTTCTACATGATCCCACACGTCTATTTGTACACGTACTCGCACTGTTCCCTATCTTTTACTCTATCGCACCAATACACTTTAAAAAAAGACGCTCCCTGATCGATTGTTTTATGCGAGTCTTTGTTAATCAGTTCAGAAAAATCGACTATGTTACCTCGAACGATCGTGGCGCGGGAAATGTCTCGTTTGAACAGAAACGAAAGCAAGCGTGAATAGTAGAATAATAAAATAGAAGATAAACAATTCTTTATTGCAATAGTGAATCGTTAGCTTTTATTTCATTTTGTGAATAGTTTATATTATTTGTACTTAAATAGTTAATCTTGGAGAAATGGAAAGAAATGGAAATAGAGGATCGGAGGAAAATAGCCAATTTGACTAAAATGCAGAGGTTAGTAAAAATTTTAGCAATTTTGTTATGGAAACGCAAGTTAAAAGGAAGAAAGGAATTTCTGTTAGTATCGTGACATCTAAGATTAATTTAAACAAAATTTGAAAGTTTCTATATTACAAATACAGAGGAAAAAAGTTAAAATGATAGGTGAAAATATAAGAAAAATAACTTAAATCTATAAAGAAGAGAAATCTTGACATTACTAAGAGATTTAACAAAATTTGATTTAGTTGGAAATTTACTAATTTCTTATAGAAATACAATTTAAATTCAGAAAGAAAAGGAGCTTTGTTAATATAACCTCAAAAATGAATGAAAGAAAACATTGAGTTGAAACAAATTTCTCAGTGAGTTTAAACGATATGTACTCTTTAGAGTAGTAAGGATGTTCTTTCTAAACGCACATATCATAAATTTAGACAATTTTTCTTCAAGCTTATTAGATTTTCTGTCAGGTACGCTTGCACGCTCTTGCGTCTTTCTATGTAGCAACCTTCTAAAGAAAGGGAACTCTATTGTCCCGTACCCTAAATCCCAAATGAAATCCTCTTTTCACGAGTTGATGTGTTCATGTGTTCTGGTCATATGGTATAAAAATCGTCTTTGAGTTTGCTCTTTCTCGATAAAAGAAACGTAACTCGGAAAAATATTCATGCATTTATTTATATCGCAAAAGCTATCCTTCTCTTGAAATATCTCTCTGAAGAAATGTTTGAATTGAAGATTTTGCAAACTCGTCGAATCCTCGAAATCTTTCGCTACGAAAATATTATATGTAATGCACTCGAAATATTTATCACTTAATTTGGGTTACAAAATTTAGTCATTTGAGATATCGTTGAGATTATGTATATCAAACATAATTCCACAGTTAATTCCTTTTATACTTATTGAATATTAAGAAATATGATTTATAAATACATAGAAAAATGATTATAAAATAATCGTTTATTTATTTCTACTATTTTCTACAATAACTGCATTTAGAATTAACGTTAAGGATTAGAAAAATAAACTCTACTTTCTTATTCACTTCCTTAATAAAAAATGCATTTTGTCCTCCTTTTGTTCATCCTTTCCTTCCTATCATTACAGAACCAAGGCATAATTTGTCTGTAGTATAAAAATTGTGCGATAATACACATCTGTGATACGACATACAACTATTAGACTCTACCATATTTTAAGGAAGATGAAACCAAGCGAACCATCCATCTAAGTATTTCGCAAACAAACTTCAGAACACGAAATTGAACTCGCAAGACGCCCGCATATTTCCCTGACGATCTTAATTTTCTCCTCGACGAATAAACTCATAAACTCTTCTCATCAAACTAATTCGCTGGTTCCGAAGAAACGAGCGAGCAGTCCTGTTACTTTTACGATTCATTTAAGCGTCGGGGGTGGAAAAACCGAGGTTGCATCTTTCTAAATCGTCACCATGATATATTCCAAGCTGTTCAACCAGGCTAGTTGAATACGATCGTATTCGAGAGAAGTGTCATTATGCGAGTACAATGCAGTAATCAAGCGTGGTCTCTTTGCCTTGGAAAAAAGGATAGTTTCCTTAACTTTGCTCACGGGCATCACCGCCTTCGCGGCGTCAGGCGGCAGTCCTCGAATTCTTTAACGTCTCGACACGACGCTCTGTTGAACCTGGAAGAGCACACTTGGAAAAAGAGTTAATTGCACAGGCAAGAAACCGAGTAAGTCAATCGCCGCGTTTTCCACATTTTTTTACGTTTTTCGAATCTCAATTGAGTGAATTTTAGAACATGAAAAAAGATTGTTAATGAAACGGAATATTTTATTTTGAAATATTGATAGAAGTAACTTGATAGCTTTGATATGGGAAGCGAAAATTACAATTTCGTATTAGTTAAAAATGTATATTTATTTAGTCGGTTAATCAAATTTAGTTGCTTTGCGTCGAGAGTGAAATACATTTGGATTACATATTTTATTCGTTGCTGACATGATGATGTACGTACGTACATATATCGTTTGTTTTATGGCTGTTATATCGTAGTTCTTTATTTTGTTAATTTTTAATACCAAGAATTACAGAATTTCTATTTTATCTATCGAAAATAGTACATAAAGGACGAACATTGTTCAAAATACACGAATGAACCGCTTGTGCGTATTTGTTCGTAATTAATACATTGTCACGCAGGTAGTTTCGGCGGAATTAACTTCACAGCCGTCTGCAAATATTAACGAATGGAATCGTAAAATGTAAATATACATGGCACCTGCGGCACAATCACGAAAACCAGAGCGAAACGCTTCGTCATGCGAATGGCCGATAGGGGGTTGGAAACACTACGAATGATATATTTGCTTAGAACGTAGGGGCTGAATTACGGTTCGGTTGCGGGATCTGTATCCGTCGTTGGGTTTGAAAGCGATTTATCGGTGGAAATTCAATATCTGATTGCATCGTCTTGGTTAAATTATTCATACGTAGGAATTTCTGTTTGAGCGTAGTAGCTTCATATTCTTTCGACTTCGACTTTTAAATTCCCTGCCTTATGAATTTCGATCATTCGACTACGAAAGTCCATACATTTCATAAATCGCGTATTTTATCAATTTTTCATTAATAAATTTAAAAATGTTCTCCAGTACATTTTGAAATATGTACATCCTCGTATATTATAATCATTGTACGATAAATTGCATTTTATGGCAGAATAAAACGAAGTTTTCGGTACAATTGAGAATAAATGGGCTACGTTGAATGCATATTTCAATACATTTCTGCTTGTCAAATTTTATGCCGTATCGTTAAAACATTCAACAAATTTCCCATAAGAAAGGTCAATGGATCGGAATTAATAGAATAAATGAAAAATCCCGTAAGGCGCAAATTAATTTTTATTAGAAAATAAATTCAGGAAGCAATTAGTTAATTAGAAATCTGACCGTTTTAAACATTAACCAATCATATATCTATTTTTTTTGTAGATTTAACCGGCAGAGGGACGAAAAAATTCGGCGACCATTGCATGGAGGATCTCGAATGTGGTTTTGCCGGCTCTTACTGCGAACCAAAGAAGAACAAATGCACGTGCAGGGAAGAATTCGAGGCAACGAATCATATCGACAAATGTGGACACCGTAAGTTAGTATTTAAGCGTGCCGGCATCCAGACATTTTGTAAGTGTCTATCTTCATTCAACAATAATGCAACAATTAAAATTATTGTAATTCTAAATTGAAATTATTGGATCGTATGTGATATATTATATTACAACGATTAAGAGTTGCTTTCTTCATTTTAGGATGTTTCAATTTATCTCTGCTACGTTCTTTTAGCCACCTACGACACAATCATATTTTTCTAATGTCAAAGAAAGATCCAGTGAAAATATAACAAATTTCTTATTGATATAGTGATTTCTCGTTTCAATTTCACATTATATCTTTAATATTATATTGTAATATAATTGAACATCTTCTTAAAATATTACAAATCCTTCGTGCTTGTTAAAATAAGAGCAACATCAAAATATAAGAATTCAAGGAACCCAGCAGGGTAAATGGACATATGTATATCTCATCTTTTACGTAAAGAGATTATCAGTAGTATTTATCATATAAAATATAAAGCACACACACCATAAATTCAAAATAAACATCCTAGAATAAAGTAATCTAGCTTGAATCGAATATAAATGACGTAGCGATCACGTATGAGTCAACGACGTCAGTAGAGGATTAAAAACAACAAAAATAAACAATAATGGCAATGGTAAGAATATCGATGATGAAGATGGCTTGCGAGGTGTATAAACAGGAAAAGAAGTCGTTCTAGTCGAGTCACGTTTCAGAGAACGGACCTTTCCCTTTTAGTAATACCGAGTTTTGCGATTGAAATGATATGAATGTCTTGGGGTGGTTGCTTATGGCTTTCTCTCGTGGAATCCAAACGAGGCACCGCGCATTTATTGGTCTGGGGCGTTAGAAGCATGACGAGAAATTGAAAGCAGCAATAGTGAATTCAGTGGCCCAGATTACGCTGCTTTGGCTGGCCGTTTTTAATTGAATTCTTTTACAAACATTATGCTGGCAACTATCGTTTTAATTATAGCTCATATATGTTGGAATAAAATATTAACGAAATATCATGATTACGTATGAATATTAACGTACGAATTTTAATTAATTAGTAGATATTAATGAACGAATTCTAAATTGCAATGCACTATTAACTCTGTGGAGACTGTGGTTTCAAAAATTTCATCAATTCCTATATCAATTCATATATGAAATCTGAAACATAGGAATACTTTAGATAAAATTTACAATTATTGAACAAAATACAATCTCCCAAATTTAAAAGCAGGTCGAATTTATGTTATATTATATAACAATTAGAAAATATTTATTAAAAAATTTCATATGTACTTCTCAGATCAATCACGACATCAGATCATCAGAATATTATCAGATTACTCCAATCAATTTCACCAATTGGTTTTCTCCCAATGAATGCTCGTGACACTTAGAAGATTAATTTATTATCAGTCTTAACCCTTAATTGAAGTTCGATTGGAACAAAACAGGAGTTCGCCAGTGGCCCGAAAAAGGAGGCGTTCGAGAACAGATTTTGACCAGGATTAAAGCATGATGGCTGTCAAGCCATTCTCCTAATTGCGAGTCTGTGGCCAATATATTGAGGACAATGCGGTGTATGATCAGTCGATCAAACTCGCCACATTAACCCCTGGATGTACACTATCATCCACAAATACGCAAAGGCAAATAATTCCTTCTTACATCCATGTGCGTTCGCTATTGATTTCTGAATGCGTTTCAATCTAATCAAACTTGAGTATTCAAATTGGATAATGGTAGTTTTATAAAATGAAACCAAAGTGACCTGTACGATGATGGACAGCGGCTTAGAAATAACAGTAGGGCATCAGGTCATCGTACGATTGACTGACACATTGATAGTGTCTTACAAATAATAGTTGTCTATTAGTTACGTAGATACGATAGTCGAGGTCGAAATACATAATATAGAAAGTTTATAGTGTATCTCTGAGCTAGAGTCGAAGAAGGCAACGTCCATAAAATGGATCAACTTTATTCACGTTAATTTACAAGCTTTTATATCGTTCAGTTTGTATCTATAGACGGAAGAAATGGAAGGAAACTAGGATAAAGCGATTTGGTTTCAAGTTTCAAGGGGGTGGATTGACGTCTGACTGAGAATTTAATGCTACGTTCAAATCAAGCGTAAGGCAGATCGAAGAACGATTATTTTAACAAACTTTCTTCTCCTATTGTAAAATTGGAATAATAATAAAAAAAAGTGGCGTTCTTTGGAATATTCGTGGAAATATATAATCTGGAAAGTTATACATATTTTCTTTCCATATACAGTCACTGTGTATTGTATGTGTTATATAAAACATTGAAAAATCTTATTAACACTGTAATGAGACACGACTGCCATTATTATGCTGGTATAATATGAAACAGATCTGAAAAAATGTACATAAAAATTACAAAATACCTACTCAATCATTCAAACGTTAGCATTTCCTAAAATTAATATAATTTTATTAACTAATTAATATATAATATAATAATTAGTTTTATTAGCTAATTATGATCATTTCATCCTAATAAATAGCTCACCCCTGCAATTGATCTTCACAAATATCCCAAAACCAACAATTTTTTGAAATATGTCATTCTTCTAATAAATGAACGATATACATAATAAGCTGAAACTGAAAGAGTTTTCCATTCCGTAGAAAAACGTTATGTACTTTAGCAGTAATATTTCGTAAAATGTTCGTATTTGTTTCGTCTCCTCGACGAGGGACAAGGAACGAGCCTGTCGTTAATGGTTCCTGTTTTCAGCGGTGAACGTGAACGAGTCGTGCTTCTTCCACGAGCAATGCGAAGCGAGAGTGATACAAACGGAGTGCAGAGACGGACGTTGCATTTGCATCTTCGAGAAGATCCCGGTTACCCAATCTGATGGCTCGATTGTGTGCGTCGGTAAGAGCAGAAACACAGAGAGAAACAGCAAGGAGGAGGGACGCGAGTTTCCGCGTACTTTTTAATGAGATTCTACACGCGCCCGCTTGCGATGACAACCATTCGTCCCGAGTTAATGGAATACCGACCTAAAATCCTGCAAAGTTCATTAATTCGTCAGCTGGTTTCGCGCGAACAATTAACAGAGCGTGAATAGCGCGAAAAGTAGCGAAGTCGTAGCTTCCGTACCTTTAACATTTTTATTTTCCCTCTTGACGCGTTGTAAATTAAATTGGATACGTCAGAGCTTAATTGAAAAGTAGCGCAGAAGTGAGTTGCCATCGTTGTATGCATGCAAGGCCATAATATTATTCGTTGCTTAAACATAGTGAAGTACACCTGAGCTCTTTTGCACAATAATTTACTAATTAATGATATTAGTAAATTGACAAACTATAGATCGATATTCGTAACTGGCGGAATTTCATTAATAATATTAGTTTGTTCACTTCTAATAGTTGTTTCTTTTAAAGAAATCATTATTTCAATTTTTAATGTTTTTCCCGACGTACTTTTTACTGTTTTGTTTCTCTTCCTAAGTTATTCTGTCGAAATGTATATCACATAAAGGACAAAAATTGCGGCAAGAGTATTACTTAAATAATAGAATCAATTTATCATGTGCGCTATTAGCAATGAATGTGTTAAAATCTTCGTTCCGACCAATTCACTTTTCTTAGTAATCTGAGATTAGAAGGTGAGAACATGAGACTACATTTTATAGTGAGATGAACATCTAAGAGAAGATAGATTGTAGTAGATTGCGGTTAACTAAATGCAGTAAAAGTTTTTATCAGTTACTGTCGGGGAAAAAGATGTACAATTGTGTGAAGAATATCTAACTTTAGCTAGTGAAAAGATATATGCGTCCCAATCAATTATACCATCTTTTATATAAACCGTGAAAGAAAGAGTTCAGAAATTGTTCGACCTCATCGTATCTCTTTATTTTTCTCTTTCATCAAGGCTGCTCAAGTCTCATTGAAATAAACGATGAATTGCGTTTTTTGAAAACGAAAGATATGAAATAGAACTTAACTGCGGATGAAAAGATATGAAAAGGAAGGATTGTTAGGGAAAGGTTATTAAGCGAGTGAAATATGTTTTTTACAGCCGAGCAGATAGAGGAACCCAATCTCCAATATATCGACCCGACGATGATCGGTGTTCTCGTTGGTATGGCCCTCATGTTCATCATCATCTGCGTCGTCCTTAGGCTTTTCAGCAAGTAAGCCATCTATTTGCATATCTTGGACGGCGACTCTCGTCTTTACCAATTCGCGTAATGAGACTATGACCTACTTCAACCTAGCAGTCATGCTTAAAAATGGACCCTCCGTATTTAGTGCAAATTTGAATGCCTTTTTTCATTTCATATCCTTTACAGCATGCACAAAATTTATATTTTGATATATATATTTATATTAATACATACGTCTACAATTAACACATACACTATACATAGATCTGCAATTAATATACGGCAAAAATTTAATTAACCAGTTAGCTGTTGCGATCTCTTTAAAAAGTGTGTACCTAAAATATGTGGCAAAAAGTAAGCGATGACCAGTACACTCGTCAAACACAGAACATATGTGACTATTACAATATAGAATTAAGTTGTAATGAAATGACTATTTTATTTCTTAATTTTATTACTGACAAAGCTAAAAAAAGCTAACTGGTTAAATTACGATGGTATTAGTTTATACTTTGTTTCAATATTTTTATAATTCGATTCTGTAGATAGCACATTATTAATCTCTCATTCTCATATTTAATTTAATATAGTCAACGATTATAAATGCTGTCAAAAATGGATTATTGAATGAAGAAATATTTTTATATTGAAGGATCGCCATTTAAGAAATAAGTAGAAGAAATGTTTCCTGAAAATTTCAATATTCCAGATAACACTTGCTAGTACAGCAAATTGTAACGAATCTATTAATCTTCATTTCTGTCAGTTACATCTTGTGCCATTTCAATTTTTCAATTTTTGTGTTACATCTGTTCCAGGGCTCGCTGGCGTGAGAACCGTACCATCTTCAATACACCGAACGCCCGTCTTATGAACGTGTCGTTACTGAGGGAGAACAAGCTCCTGCACGCGCAGGAGAGACGCGGTTCAAGGGCGAGCGTACGGGCACCCTCGAGGCAACCCTCGCTGGCCTCCTTACACGCCCACTCGCCGAACGCCTCGCAAGGTGCGAAACACTCTCAGCACTCACAGCACAGAGTGAGCCGTACGGGTTTTTATTCATTCACTTACTAAGCAAGCAACTTGTTATACAGTGTCCCGTTGAAACGAAGCAAGCGACTCTTTTACGCGCCAGTTTATATCGGGTGTTCGATGGAAATCGAGACGCCTCGACGTTTCTGTGGCCTGATCCCAAATTTTAGAAAAGATAAGAGATAAAGGAATACCTACACGACGGAAAACGAGTTGTCTTTACAATTTTGTTCTTCTTGCTCTACATTATTATATTTTATTTTTAGTTTTATTTCTTCCCATTTAGTTCCACGACGATAGTTTTAGAGATTTATGGGTTATTGCAGGTTAAAAGACTCGGGTAAACGTTCTCCACGTTCGCAATTGTCGAACGATCGTGTCTTACAGTTAGACACAGTCTAGCCTGCGACTATATAGTTGGCGGTGCTTCATGCTTTCGCAGAGGTACCGCGTGTGTTGCGTGAAATATTCAAGGTAAACATCTGTTCGAGAAATACACGTGTAGAACCAGTTGTTTAGCGAGCATCTCGTACGTAATTCATGAACGGAGTTTCTGTTTTTTAAAAATGCAATGACCACGTCAGGTGTGTGTAGAGTATAGAAACGATCATTGTTTTCCTGTTTCAATATTCATTATTGTGTAAAGAATTTTTTCACGACTTTTCCTTTCTTTTTCCTTTCTCTTTTTATTATATTTCTTCTTAATCGAATGGTACGCGTTGCACGGTCTGTTCTTTTTTGCTTTTTTCTTCCAATGCGTTTAGCCAGGAATAGAAAGAACGGTAATCGTTTTCTTGGTCCCGATAGTCCTCGCAGGTTGTTGTTTCGAAGTTAAATTAACTTTTGTAATTCAACGAAATAATGAGAGGGTTGGAATGTTCCTCAAGCTAATCAGCTAGCTCCAAAAATAGCCATCTTCCAGTATATCGATTTCCGTAGAACATCCCATATATGTATAATATAGATACAAATATTATAAAGTAGGTGACTACCTATTCTTGCCTACTTCTATTCTTTACTTTAGAATCCTTCTACTAAGCTCAGAATCCTTCAGAAATTTTCGCATGTACAATTGCCTGCCAAGAGGGTAGATATTTGTTGGTTACTTTGAAATTCAAGGATGCATCGAGATCGATACGTTACAATTCTGGATGCATCGTTTTCAACAATCATATGGAACTCTTCCTGAAATCTTCCATCGTCTATGTGACACGATAAAAACACAAAAATCATAATCTTTCTTATATTCACTGTTTTTACATTAGCTTGTTTCAATATGCTATTCGATTTCGTGAAATCATGGGACAATTGTTAAGTGAATTGCATCAAAACTCGTAAGTGAAACTCGAAGGTGAACGATAATGAATAAAACAAGAGAATAGATTTAAATAAAAACCTATCGATAACCCTTTGGCCGGTTAGTAAACGATTATTCGGAACAAGCCTCAATTGATTAACCCTTAATTGCTATGTTTTTTATTCGTCGGTCTCAGCCTGATTGTATTTTTTGACGCCAAAGGATATCTCAAGAACATTGGAAATCCCTTTCGTTTGTTAAAATGAGGACAAGATTGTAATTCCGGGATCGCAATGCGGTTAGAAAAATAATAAGAATTGATATTTGATATACGTTTTTGAATCAAAATGCGTAAGGTCAAGGGGTTAAACGGTTTGAGAAATAGTCGTAGATCATTAGAAACGACATAACGAGACTGATCTTAAAAGCGCCGTGACAGAACGATGCATCTTAACTCGCTATAATCATGTTCCTCTTTTTTAATGGATTTGACTCTCTTTGCAGTCGACCATCTATAGCAGTAGTCTGTTTAATGATCCCGTCTGTGACCATTGTTCTTGATTATCATGTACCGTGGACCTATGAGGTGCTCTATTGTAAAAAACTTTTCAAATTGACGCGTCCTTCAAAGAGGGTAAGTTTCGTATTCTTACGAATTCTTTTATTACACTTTTTCTTATAATTCTTACGATGTTATCACATGTTAGCATATGTATGTATATATATATATACATTATATATGTGTGTGTGTATTTTGTATATAGCCCTATATTATGGTTACTTACCCTCTTTCGGATACGTCAGAACTTCGAGCCTAGAAGTGCGTGAGTTGTTCTACAAACACAAATAGATCCGAGTCTCCTCTATCTAGCGTTCTCGAGGATCACGACTATAGTTGCTTGCTACAGTAAAAGAACATTGCTTGTGTATGATGATGATTCTGTCGTAGAGATCGCGATTTCAAAGCCACGATTATGTTTATAGTCTAACTAGTTATTTCCATTATTGGCATACAATAAAGTTCACGATAAATTTGTAGATAAAATTGGGAGGGAATAAGAAAACATTCGGACCATTTTATTTCTATTTCTTCGAATAAATTTATGTCGAAAATAACTACTTTAAAAATAAAAATATTATTACGTTATATTATAAGTAATTATTTTTGCAATTAAAACGTAGTATACAGCACGTATAATCGATAGATGATTTTTCTGTGAGGAAAGACATTTTTTATTTCCTCCGTGTAGTACAAACGGACTAGTTAATAGTGTGATACACGAGTTACGACAATGAGAATCGATAAAATAGTATACGCGTGCATTTCCATTATCGCAAGGAGTTCTGAGATAGTTTTACAAGAGACCGGATCGCATTTGAGAAATGCATCTCGGTTACACGGTAAGATAGATTATCCATTGATTTCACCGTTAATGGTTGTTAATGAAGGCCTCGACGTAATCGGCCGTTTTGTTTTACGAGCAAACGAAGATTTGCCCATGCTGCTATTTTCCTCTCTGAAGATTCATTCACGGTGAAATCGATCGAGTCGAGTTTCACTTCAAACACCTTTACAATTCGAGTTCTCGAGCACTTGTAGAGTTAGACAATTTGCATGCAAGCTCACACAGTGGCGGTTGGAAGCGCAAATATTCATTGGAAGAAAACAACAAAATTTAGTTAGATAAACAAAAGTTTGATATTTTAACATTTTATGCAGCATTTAATACCGATTATTTAACTCTATTAATGAACATTGAAAAAAGGATGTGCTGTGATCAACTTTCAGCCGAAATAGCATTTAAAGGTGAATAAACTACGATGTGATAATAATAAATGAATAAAATAAGATTTAAGAAAACAGATACACAGATATGTAACATTATAGAATTAGTCTATGAAATATAAATAATTAGTCAAACAAAATTATAAATGAAATTCTTCTTCTAAAAAGGCAAAATAATATTATATAATTTCGATTTTCGTTTTAGTTTTTCACATTCAGGAAGGAACCTGCCGAATAGAATTTCTCTGCGAAATACTCCACTTAAAATATGCGACCGCCACTGTAACTCTTTCACGATCGCAACAAAAGATCCGCTCCGATCGATTGGTATTCTCCCCTCGGCGCGGTTCTTCATGCTTTCAATTTTATTCCAGCTTTTCGTGTCATGTCAGAGGCATGCGGTCGCGACAAAGCACGCGATACTTTAGCAAGAAAATCTCTGTCATCAGGTTCACGAACAGGATCACGACGTGGAAGTCGCAGCAGCAGTGGAAACGCGTCGGCCGTCTCGACGAAATCGAATAAGTCCCCACCGAATCAACCAAGCAACATGACGGAAACTGTATTGGAAAACGTCACCGTAGAAATTCTCGATGCCAAGACGTAGATCCGCTGAAGAACGGAAGCACAGCCCTCACGATCATCGTTGCCACGCCATTTTCCTTCCAACGACGATCGCGAGGTCGCCCGCAATGAAAAGATCGTCTTCGAAGCGACTTAAGCAATCTCTTTTTCAGAACGTACAAAACTATTATCCTATTCACGTTTCTAAAATCTATTTTCTATTTCCTCCTTTTTATTCGACACGAAAAGATTCGCTCGTTTGCGTCTTACGTCTACTGCTTTGGTACAAAATTGTAGAATTGTTTATTAACGTGCGTTTGCATACTAGACATTCGTTGTTATTATCGATCATGAAACAAAGTTCAAAGGTAATATCAAAGTTATGTATAATTTAAGAAATTCAGAGAATGTGGGAAACGATATTGTGATTTTTACTAATTGCGAGATAATCATTGTTTAATTTCGGTTTGAGAATGATCGAGTTTGTATTTGCGATTTTGATAAAGCTAGACAAACGTAACTTATGGTACCGTTAAAAAGGGTTCAACGTTCGAAACATTTTGCATAAAGAAACGCGGATAATCGCGTCGAATTTGTCGTAGAATCTTATCGAGGATCTTATCGAGACGCGTTTGAAGTATTGCGAGTAAATTCTCGCAAATAAATTCTCATAGGTCGTTTAGATTTTGTTGCATTTAAGAAAGAAGGCAGGAAATTTAGGGAAGAAGCATAATTCTTTTCTACGAGTAAAGAGGGAAGTTTAGCCTCGCGATTCGTGATTCTATTCGTGAGACAAAGCTTCCTCGTTTTCGGTCTATTCGTTTGCTATTGGTTCGCGTTACAGACGGGTTAACGAAATCTGAAGGCAGAACATAGCAAAAACGATGGAAATTTCGTGTTTCCACGTCACTCGTCCAGGAAATACGAAGCTTTACGTCGATTTGCAATGTTTTTCGATGTTTGGACCAAACGAAAATGTACGTTTCGCCATTAAAATGGTCACTTATGCTAAAAAGATTCATCGCTTTCAAGCTAAACACTTTCTAGCCGATAGAAACGAATTCGTATTTTATAAACGATACTGTCGAATCTAGTAACACTCGACGCGTTGGTCGATCTTTCTAACAAAGTTGTAAACGCCAACTATCGTTTTAGACGAACACTAAAAAAAAAAATGGCGATCCATCGACGATCGCGGAACAACAATCAGCCAAAGTCGATCTAGATCGGCTCGTCCGTGAGAGATAATCTTCGTATCCATCGCGTTCTGTCTTTTATCTCTACTATCCTATTGTATTGTGTATTTTTAATATTACACCAGCGTACAAAGTACTCGATTTTTTCAACGTGAAATGTAACCTTATGGCATATGCACACTCACATACACACACACACACACACACATTGACTCTACGTTTTACGATCCACAACGGATAGTTTCTCGAGTAATCGAAATCTTAACTAGAGCTAAAAGATGGAACTCCGGTGTCGTAGTAGCTGCGCTTTATCGTATGTAGGTATTTCAAATCGTCAGCTGGTCTGATACAAAATCGATACGTGTTATTATTGTACGAAGGAATGGAGGAGGTGTCTGCTGCGGGAAACGCGAGATTATTATCGATGACAAGAGGATCGCCTGTGGAAGACTTCCTGGCAGATCCTTTCTATGAATTACGTATTCCCAACACAAGATATCGACTGACGAAGTACCGATCGTTCATGCCAGAAGAAAGATAGCAATCTTTCCTGGTTTTTCTTTTCGAGAAGCCAACACGAATGGGACCAGACGAAAAGTGTTTGAACCGACATCGTGGGGGTAACGCTACGCATACTTTCTTATATACATAGCGTAGCGAACCAATTAAGCCGCGTGATACTTAAGCACACCATCGAGCAGAAATCTATCTGTTCCTTGATAAACATGTTTAAAGTAAGGATTAACAAGAAATCGTGCGCGATCATGTTTGTTACGCGTAACAAGAAACGAAGATAACGGTACTTACATGTACGTATTATATACATGGGGGTTACACGTAAGCTCGGCACGGTCGTTTCTCATCGCCGTGAGATTCGTAGGCGTTACACCCGTTCACCCACGATCGATTGTTCGTCCGACTTATCCTTATCCCTTATCGCTTCTTATCGAGCGCTCCGTAAGATTTACTTTCACATGCTTCTGAACTTTGCGAACGTGTCTTACTAGATCCATTCTATAGCCGCCTGTCTCGTGAGACAAACTCTATTCGTTGCTCGAGAAAGAATATTCGTCAAAAATGATAGTAAAAGAACGGTTCACGTGTTAAAAAATTTGAAAGGATTAATTTTTTTCGCGTCAACTGTTAATAAGTTTACTATAAGAACAAAGAGATTGAAAAAGAATAGAATGGACGAAATCACCTCGAGAGGCTTCATCTTAGATAGAACACGACCAAACACAAATTGTACGCGTTTATACGACTGTATTAGTTTATTATTAATTGCACCAAACCTCATTATCGAAAGCTAACGTCGATTCATGATGATACTTTATACACATACAGGCACGCTATATCGATATATCTACACACATACACACATTGAAATCATCCTTTTTTCTTCCCGAATAAGTAATGAGAATCATCGATAGTCCGGTACGATTGTATCTCAACAATTTAGTGCCTGCGCTCTCGCGTACATAGTACATATTTACATATAAAAAAACAGATGAGATTAATGAAATAAATGAATAAATATATATAAATCTATATATATACATGTATCAATATAAAAGAAGAAGAAAATTATATATACATATATGATACTAGGCTTGGCACTATTTGCACTATTTGTAGATTAATTTTTTGAATGCCTAGCGACTGTATCCACTCTGTGATCTATGTGCAACGTATAGCTAACAGATTCTTCTTGCTATCGTCATTGTTATATTATTGTTGATTATTATGATTATCATTATTCTTAACATTTACAGAAGATAATTCATAGATATTATATAATATCGTGTAAGCTCGACTCGCTTAGTTATTATCGATCCCGCACCTAAAATGTACTCTTGTCTTCTGCACTCGTAACGATCAATTTGTATAGCACCCTCGCCGTAAAGTATCAACTAAATTTAGGAATGTCTTTTTAACGATTAACGCTATCTTAAATCGATCATTTAACGATCATCAATAATGATAACCGAGATTGCGCGATTTAAGCGATAATTGAATTAACGAGCGTATGTGATATTCGTGGAGGATTTAGAATGGAATATAAAAGTTTAAAAACAAAATTTAAAAAAAAATGATAAAAATATGAGAAAAAATATGTAAAAAAAGCAGACAAGATAAGAAAGAATGCAGCTGCGTTTTGTGAACAAGAGAGACGAGCAAATGTTTATTAGATAAGGATTTAAGAGGATAACGAGGAGGGATCGATCTGATCCGCAAACGAAATTCGGGGAAGGTTTCAGTTTTCGGATAGAACGTACCCTCCAGTGTTCCATATCTAATTAAGTAACCGAGATTCGATATATCGCGTTATTTATATCTCGACGAAATGTCCATTGAAACAATCTTCGATTTATAATACAGCTCTGTGGAAAGTAATCGTTCGCTTGTAAGAATATCTCTAGTATAATAATTAACGCGATTTAGAGCAGTATCGATTAAGATGCTTTTCTCGAGTCGTTAGTTTCCCTCCGCTTTTATGATAACGAAAACAAAACAAAGGAAAATTAACGAAGAGACAAGCAGTGTGCCTCGTCTTTATCATACAAAGACACTCGCTCACTTTTGTAAAATCTCTTGTATCGTAAAACGATGGAATATTCCGCTCTTCATCGCGCCCTCCGATCCAGAGAAACGTTTCCTACATAGGAAGAGTAAACGATTTTGCTCTGTTTCTCGTATAATCGTCGATAACGATCCAAGATATGGAAACTTACGACTAATTAACGTCTTATCCTTCTTTTCTCGTTAAATTCTCTTCTTCCTTCGTATTCTCCTTCCGAATACCTAACGATCAATCAAATCGTTGATTCGTCTCGATTCATTTATCACAGCCGATCGTTTCGATCTATTCCAACCAAGAAATCTTCGTTCCTTTGAGAAACATACCTTTCAATGTTATATAGATTCGTGAAACGACTACATAAGGAACTTCGAATCAGGGACATCAAACTTAAGGATACAGAGAAAGAGAAAGAGGAATCGTTCGGTAAATTGTCCAGTACCATCGATCATGGGACAGCAAGTCCGTACTTCTTGTAAAGAAAGTCACTTAAGAATCCTCTTGTGATCCTGGATCGATTTTTAATAATAGAATCATCCGAGAGATCAAGGCAAGCTGTTGTTCCCTGAACTGTCACAGTTTATAGATACACGGAAGAACGATACTGTAATCCAAATATGGGGAAGTGTTTGGATTACTTCTCGTTCTCGTGAGACTACGTTGTTCCGACAAAATCGGTTTTTCATGCCCAAACGAACTCTCTGTGACGATACCAACTACATAAGTACTTGTATATGTACTCATCACTGTTCAAGTAAATCATCTTATAAAGCTCAACCAGTGACCACTTTTGATATCTTTGTGGGTAACTCGATCGACGACGCTATTTTCTTCCGCGTTCGTCGCGTTCAATAGAAACTAACAGAACACTTCGATAAACCGGAAGACACAACAAGAAACACAAGAAACCGACAATTCTTACTGACAACGATGGAACATCCCTAAATCAAAAATTAGACAATACCTTTGTCGATACTGAATCCGAATCAAATTGATCAGAGATGAAAAGATGGAAATGAAAGATCGTCGGTCCGCGAGGAACTATCTTCGTCAGTGCTTTGTCGAAATACAATATACATGCATATATAAGAAATATATAAAACGTCCTTAGGAAGCGATCTTTCAGCCGAGACTTTCGTGATTTTGTAAAAATTTCTTGTTACACAGCCTTGCCTGCGTAACCCTTTCGTATCCAATACAATTTATCCGATTGTATTATAAACGATCGTTCAATGAATATCGTTAAGGTCCAGTATTCATTTCTTCTGAACATTAGTAATATTATTGTAACGAATTAATGTAATCACCGGCACCGCCTGCTTTTAAGGGACTACGTAGCGTGTACACACGTTTGAGCTTCTGTAGAATTACATATATTAAGGATAAGCTTAGAAGTTTCGTCTGATCGCATTTTGTGCTTAAATTCAATGATCCGTCTCTTAATGTTCGATTACTATGATCGTTGGACGGTTCGCGATGAAGAAATGTTGTGATTCGATTTAGAGTAAATAACGAAAAAAAAAGAAAAAGAAAGAATTATTATATACTCGTCTCGAGATATTTATATACATATGGTATACAGATACACAAACACGATATAGTCGTAAAATGTAGGTTTCGCTTCTCGATTACAAAAAGAAAAAAAAGAAGTAAAATCATGTAAAAATAAAAATTAAGCTCTACACGATTACATGCTACGTTGTAAAACACTAAGAGTATTTAAAATGCAGGATTTCTAGATAGCAAAGTGGAATCTTACAGAGACGTAACTTTTCAGAGATTATAACGTAATATCGTTCGACGCAGATATTAGATGAAACTCACGCGAGAAACTTTTAATTAGCGATTAGGTACATATTGTAGAATTTCCTAGCTATTGCGCGTGGATGGGTGCGGGTAAAAAACGAGTATGCGAGTCTCTCATTTATCAATTTTCAATATTTTATAATGTCTGGTATGTAACGAAAGTGGATATTGTTAAATTTTTGGCAATATACTACTCACACTATTTTACTAGCGGCTTAGCCTACCTTGTAACCTTTATATTATACATTTCATATTATAGCTTGTAACGGATAAATTAATAATCTATAACAATTGTATTTGAAACTTAATTATATTCTGACTCTTTGAATTCGTTTTAATAAAATCTTAATACACTGTACAAATTGTAGACTCGTTTTCTTCCTCAAACAGGAGTGACAAACATTTTTCTATTCTTTCTATTCTTTTCTATTTTCTTCTTTTTTTTATACAAACAATGTCCAGAATTTTATATGAAAATTTAATTAATACAACTTTCTGGATATTACTTTCCGTACCTCCAAAAGTACTTTTGAAATTACTCAAATAAATATTTACAAAGTCATAAATACTGTACATTAATTAGAAATTTCATTTATAAGAATTTTTGGCCCTCCAATCGAGGAATTCATCGAAATCGACTTCGTCTTCGCTGGATACATCTTCATCTGTATTTTTTTGTTTTCTGTCAGTAGCCTGCACCTGTTCCTTACGTTTTACAAGATCCATTACCCTAGCAAAATAATACTTCGTTTATTCATTATGATCTGTATCGAGTCAATTAAATTCACTATGATTTAAATTACCTAGACCAATGTCTTATTTGTTCCTCTATTTCATCTAATTGTCTTTCTGTTGTAGCTTCTTCTTGGTCATCTGCAATAATTTGTGCAGACTGTGCCGCTTCCTCTTTAATTTCTTTCTGGAACTTCTCCCATTCCTCTTCTATAGGATTTTTATATTCTACGTTACGCACCTAAAAATCCCCACATAAACTACTCGACTTAACATTATATTACTACAGAAAATTCTTATACAATGATCTTACTTTAGCATCTAAAACTGGATCATCAAAAAATCCTTCTGGAAGAGGTGGTTGATTTGTATCTTTGCTTCTCTCTTTTTCTTTTTCCTCCTCTACATCTACATTTTTCAAATCTTTTTCATGTACAGGTTCTTTATCATTCTCAGATTGTTGTGTTATTATAGGAGTACTTGATGGTATATTGCAATTGACTTGTTTAGGATTATCAAAGAAATCTGATGGTAAACTTGATGGTACTTGTACTGACTGTGTAGAATTTTTTAATATACCCTTTATTTTCTTATTTGTTGATGATTCTTGTAAAGGAGATGTAGGCCTCTTAAACGTTTGAACTTTTGTAGGATTCGTTTCTAGTTTTGTTTTCTTTGCTAATATGATATTTTCCTTATGAGTCTTTGAGTTTAAATGTACTGGCCAAACTGCCTCGCTGCGTACAACGGTTTTGCATAAAATACACATAAGTTGTCCTGCATCTGTATATGTGTTTACCATGGTTAAGGATTCTTCAAAAATATTTTAGTCAATAAAATGTTATTTTTTGGAATGATAATTTTATGCGAAATATGCTTAACTTTTATTACTCTTAAATATATAGAATATTAACGAAATTTTGTTATTATAAAACAAAAATTAAAACAATATAATGCAAAACGAATTATATAGAAAAAACTTTATATTAAAATATATAAAACCGCAATAAAAAGGATATTTTGCCAGCGGCGATTCAATTTTTTTAACAGCTCCTATTTTCTTTTTGTGTTCACTCATAGCTTTACGTAAGTCATCTTGTGTTAATTTCCTTTTGAGTGACATTTTCAGAAATAAATTACGCTCTTAAGTAACAAACACAAGTCACAATGTTTAGGTTATGTTTTGTACGCTTCTTGTTAGGTATCTGTAGCTCCTCTATTGTCAAGTTTTAAAATTATCTAACATTAATTGATGCAATCAAAATAATTTCTAAAGTACGTTTAGTAAAGAGAATTATTTTTATATATTTATAATCTTTTCTCGTTGTAGTTATTTTATAATAACTGTTGTATGTTTTATAATTTTTATAATTCTTAAAAAATTATTTATTCGGAAAAATTTGTTCATAACATTAAGCTTTCTCTCTGTCGCTATAATATCCAATATTATCAATAATTCTTTTAAATTTAATTATAAGACACGAGGTGGAAAATTGTGGCATAACGCAACAGTTTAAACATGGAGAATGATATTTCTGTACCATGTGTCAATCACGATCCATTGACTGTAGTCGGATCTTGCAAATTATGTTCCAGAGAATTGACTAATGCAGAATTGTTATCAATAGTAATCAAATGTGCCAATTTTGCAGCAATAAAACACAAGGATCAGAGGAGAAAGGATGAAAACGAAACACCATATATAAATCACCCAATAGGTTTGTAAATTTTTAAAAACAAGTTTGTTTTATAAAACAAATATCAAACAAAACAAGTATATAATCATAATTTTAAATTATAACATGCTGTGAAAATATTTTTTAGGAGTAGCAAATATTTTGGTACAAGAAGGCAATATTCATGATCCTGTTGTAATTATAGCAGCTCTTTTACATGATACTGTAGAAGATACTGATACTACATTTGAAGAGATAGAAACTCAATTTGGTACAGAGGTTTGTAACATTGTTAAGGAACTAACCGATGATAAAAGCTTACCAAAAGCAGAACGTAAAAGATTACAAATAGAGAATGCCCCTAAATGCAGTCACAAAGCTAAATTGATAAAGCTAGCAGATAAATTGTATAATTTAAGAGATCTTCAAAAAGCTATACCAGTTGGTTGGTCAGAAGATAGAGTAAAAGAATACTTTAAGGTAATGAAAGACTCATTTAAGGTAAATATTAATCAATTCTGTAAAAAATATTAATTACAGTGGGCCAAAGCTGTGGTTGATGGATGTCGTAGAACTAATTTTAATCTAGAAAGAGAGCTAGATCTAATATTTGCAAAGAAGGTATCCCAAGATAGAGAAAGTTGCACATGTAAAAGGCCATTGATATCATAATGTTAATGTTTTATTAAAACAATAATTTTGAAATTGAACATTGCAAAATGTAGAAAAAGGTAAAAATATATTTGAAGCATTAAATATTACATAATATTACGTGATATTTAGAAAGACAATGAAAGCTTTTATATTAGATATATTTTTTACTGACATACAAATTTTATAAGATATACGAAAGGTTGACAGATCTTGTAATGCTATTCTATATATCTTATACATACATACAAGTTATTCTTAACCAAATAATGTTTCCAGTAAATATATTTTAATTTCCTAATTTTTATTATATTTTTCATAGAACCACATCATATATTTTGCTAATACTTCTACTTCCTCTACAGTAACAGCATTATATATAGACGCTCGAATTCCACCTACTAATCTGTAATTAAATATTATTAGGCTTAATTTAAAAGATAATAAAACAACAATATGTGTGTGTGTGTAAAACATAGTTCGTATAATTTTTAACGTATATATATTATGTATACAAGTTTTATTTTCTAGTTGTACCAACCTGTGACCTTTCAATTGAAGCATTCCGCGTGTACTCGCACCGGATAGAAACTCTTTTTCTAATTGTTCATTGTTTTTGCCTATCCTAAATGGCACATTCATTCTACTCCTTACGTCGGATTTAACTGGACATGAATAGAAACCATTTGATTTGTTGATCACGTCGTATATCTTTTGACTCTTAGCAATTGCCAGTTTCTCCATCCCCTCAACACCACCGTGTTCTTTGATCCATTTGAAAACTAGCCCAACTACATATATTCTAAAAATCAATATAAATTGGCAATAAAAATTTAATATATTTTCTTATTTATTTACAAAATTCATTATTATAGAAATACTTACTGAAATACCGGTGGTGTATTATGTATAGAGTTATCAGCTGCCATAACAGTGAAATCGAACATTATTGGACAGAACTTCGAAGCATGACCGAGAACATCATCTCTCACTATCACGAGAGTCACACCAGCCGGACCGATGTTTTTCTGTGCGCCAGCAAATATTACAGCAAACTGAAAGATATATTATAATAATTAATTAATCGGTATTATGATAATTGATATACTCATTGTTATACTCAATATTTATCAGGATAAATATTACGTACTTTCGAAACGTCGAAAGGTCTTGTAAGTATATTCGATGACATATCAACGACCAGTGGTACTCCGTTCGTTTCAGGGATATAATTAAACTCGATTCCTTAAATAATGAGATATTTTCTGATTATTCACATTGAGGCTATTATCTTGATTTTTTGTATTATTATTTAGTTACCGTGAATTGTTTCATTTGCACAATAGTAAACATAAGACGCATTGGGATCCAGGTTCCAAGTAGATGGGTCAGGAACTTCCGTGTATTTCGTAGTTTGTGGCAAGACCAAATTCACTTTGCCATACTTGGCCGCTTCTTTAGCCGCTTTGGCCGACCATGTGCCTCGAAAATTGAATTTACGTTAAAATACAAGAAACTATCTACCTTTATTTTTAGATAATGATTATTATATCCATTGTTGGTATTGGTAGGTTGTATATTTTATAGCGCAGAACAACGCTTAAAAATTTACCAGTTACTAAGTAGTCTGCGGTATCAGTTGCCATCATATTTAAAGGAACAGCGGCAAATATACCTGTACCACCCCCTTGCATAAACAGAATTTTATAATTGTCGGGTACGTGCCTGTAAAATTTAAACCATTCGTTATTTCGTTTAGAAACATGTATCAACGCTAGAAGTTACTCATAGATGCTTTTTAATATTACTCGAGACTGATTAACGAGAGCTATTGTTCAGAAGAAAATTATATTTCTTATATTTTCATAACAACTTACAGTATTTCTCGCAACGTTGCTTGTGCATTTTCAATAACGCTTTTGAACTCAGCTGATCTATGACTCAATTCCAAAATACTGATTTGAGTATTACCATAGGCGAGCAATTCTTGTTGTACTTGTTTTAATACCTGCAAAAGAAACATACCATTACACAGTGTAATTTATTCGTGATAAAGAGAGACAAGAATATAAACGAAACAATTAATCTTGAGAGGAAAAAATACCTTATATTGACATGTATAGATTAATTTAATATTTATTATCATTAATATTGACGATATTAAACGTGCGTGATAACTGAAGAAATAAATTTGATTAATTCTAATCCAACGAATTAATAAGTCGTATAATATATATAATAAAAGTATTACCAAATTGCTTGTAATATCTTACATGAATGAGTACATGCAAATAATCCTAATTGAAAAAGGCATTTCAAAAGCAGTTTGACAAGGAATATTAAGTGAATGATATTGAAGATTATAATATTTATGTAAACGTTAATTAATACATACGAGCCTATAGAAATAAAAGAAAAAATAGAAATATCTTCATCTTTCGTAAATCATATTTCTATTTCTATAACTCATTTCTTCCTATTGTCTATGAACTAATATTTACATAATGTCTTTGTTTCAAAAAATGAAAAAAAAGTAAAATTAGAAGATTAAAAATAATAGGCTCGATTAAAATGTGTAATAATTTCAGCATTACCTGTTCCGGAAGTTTGCCTGGTCCGGCACCAAAATTAATCACTTTGTTCTCTGAAATATTACTCATTGCGAGATCTACTGTCTTACTCGGAGGCTGATGTGAAAATACTGAACTGGACTTGATACAGAAAGTAGTTTCAACTCTCCGTGCCTCGTTATCTAAACTCTGGTAGATTTATCTACTAAATTATCGCTATTTATGTTGTATAGTCACTCTCTACACAATCTACTTTGCGATGATATACATCAAAAATTACTCATTTCTAAACACTCTGAACAATCATAGATCGTTATAAATCGGAGCCTTTTCTTTTTCGTTGCATCACTTCCTTGTACTTTCTCTTTACACTTTTTTGTTTTCTTTGTAACCACTTTATGCGACTGACTGCTGTGAATTTTTAAAATTTATTCAGGTAAAGATAAAATCAATAAATCGTATCAATACTGACCATTGTATGCACACATTTGATATGTTGTTTTATTTTGCTTTGTGCGTTGCATGAAGACTTGTTCAACGGGTCTTTATGAGCAAGGAATGTGGATTTAGGCCTTAATGATTTGTTGTTTTATAATGATATGATTATTGAAATTATATGATTATTAAAATTCGTTTTGTCAAACGAAGTTGCGGAAATGTATTAAAACTAATGTTAAAGGATTGATCACTATTTTTCAATAATTGTATCCTGAAGAGATAGTAATGATTTAAACAATTTTTGTCCTTCCTTGAATCTGTATATGTATCTTTATCATGTAAAAATATTATATTAGTACAAAATAGAGTAGAACTAATATAACGATTACACTTCCATAAATAAAACATTATAATATATTTTGTGCTCTTTAAAGATTATATTTCTCTGATAAATCTACTAATGCCCCCAGCAATGTTTTATCTACCGATTACGAAACTGACCTATATGACTAACACGTGATTAGATTCAGATTTTGTGGTTATTAGTGCAAAATATTAATATGGTCACTTAACGGAATTTCTTTTATTTCAATTTTATTACAAATATTTCTCACAATATATAATTCATAATATATATAAAAATGAAATAGATAATCCCAAAGGTTTTAATTTTGATCATAGATCATAAATGATAAAGTTCCTGGGATAAACATATATATATATGTATATGTACTTAATTTCGTACACTACTTGTACAATGCGATACATGTGATAATAAAGCGTTTCTTCGCATCATTTTAATTATTTAATAAAATATTTAAAATAATTCAATTACAAAATGGTCTTTGTTATAATAATTAATTGTAATATATTATTAATACGTAGTTAGCCGGCTACATACTTCTACGTCATATTATCTACATTGTATACTTTTCTGTAATATTTAGTCGGAATACAATATCATCTTATTTTTACAGGTAGACTGAAAGCAATACACGATATACGAAGTAGACATGTAAAAAGATTTTATATTATGTCAATCAAAATTCAATCGCTAAATTATACTTGATTTATACAAGTTGCTAGAACATGGAATCATTTAAAACGTTTATGGATATTTTTGAAAGAGCTGTTAAAGAAAGAAACAGCACAAATTTAACGGAAATTTTGAAAGATAGTAAGAAATACTTTCAAAATATAGCGAAAGATGATAGTGGTATGTAATAAATCTTATTATATATCATAAAGCATAGATCTTATTTTTTAATACTACAGTAAAATATTGTATTTATTTTGTAGGAGAAATATATGTAACTGTATTTTAAATACTAACATTTAACATTTGTAATTTTTGTCTCCAGAATTGATGCTATCTATATTATTTGATAAAAAGAAAGGTTTACTTTCTTTTCTTAATAATGAACTTGGAAAGTACAAACCTGAGAAAGGTTTTGATACGGCAGTTAAAGAAGCGTTTCATCTTCTTGAATTTATCATAGAACAGTTCTGTGATATATTTATACCATATATAGTTGGAACAAAGGTATAATATGAATGTTATTTCATGGATATTTACAGAGCACATTAAAGCTATGTTTGTTTGTAGAATGTATGTCAACAGGCACTTAAAACACGTTGTTCAGCACTTATTCAAAATGCTGCTTGCAGTACATTTAATATGTTGATAGCAAGTTTTGAAGAATATGAAATTGAATTAGATAAAACCGTAAAAGAATTTATATCCTTATTTCGTTTTGTTAACATTAAAGGTAGAATTAGAATATATAAACAAACTTATTTTACATGTAAGTAATTTAAAATTATAAAGACAATAATTTTAACTTTTTACAGAAAGAAGCTTATTATTTTCTGTACTTGGAACAATCGCAAAACATTGTCCAGAAGTTTCAGAGGCACAAGAATATCATATAATTTTCCAGCAGTTAAGGAATGATTTCATCAAGCAGGTATATTTTATTGTTTAATATCTTTGAAAAAAAATTTTCATTCTTGCATTAAAAATTTTAGTATAATCCACAAACTATGTCCCATTCACTTGATATATTTCAAGTATATTTGGATGCTCTTTCAAATATATTGACAAGGCTTACAGAAAAGATAGAAGAAAAGTATTATAAGGAACTATACACATGGGTCAAAGAATTAAGCAATCCACAAAAATACTCAGTTAAAAAAGTTTCAATGAGATCTGCAATTAATTTGTTGTCCAGACATATAGTTTTGTTTGGTGATCTTGTTTATTGTGATTACAAATACTGGTATGATTTATTGACAAATGTGGCCCAAGATAAAAATGTAAAATGCAGTCAATGTGGACAATATGCTTTAAGAAAATTTTACAAAGTAATTGGACACATCTTAAAACACAAATCATCTGAGGGTGATAAAGCAATATTCCTGGTAGCTATCTATTTTGTAGAATAGTTTATATAGAATTTGACAATATCTATAATATTTTAATATTTATTATGTTCTAGTATTTTAAAAATCTTTTTGAGGAACAGTTAAAGAGCAGTCATCATGTAAATTCAAATATGCTATGTTATATTATATATGGATTTAGTCAAATAGCTGCACCATGTAAGATATATCTTACTAACAATGATGTGAAAAATATGTTTTCTTTGATAGCTAATTGTGCTATGCCACTCTGTTCAAGGTATCAATTATATATTTGCTTCTTTCAAATATTTCGTAATATAAATTTATTAATGCCTTTAATTTTGCAGGGATGATATAGAAAAAATACACTTGGAAAGTATTTGCAATTATCAAGAAGCTCTTTCAGAAATAATATTACATACATCCGATCTTTCAATTGATCAAATTAATATAATCACAAAGCTTAGTATTCTTTTAATTAAGAGATTTCCTGAATTCCCTGTATCTAACCAGAATTTTGCTGTATCCTTATTGATAAATACGATCATTAATATTATGACAATTAATAGAAATCTGTTAGATGAATTTTTATATAATTTAAGTAAGTATATATTTGATAAATATTCATAAATGAAATTTAATATTTTAGTATTTTTTACATAATGTGTTTAAATATTTAGTTTATAATGGAGTAGTGTGGACCTGTTCGCATACTTTATTTGTTGATGCTGAATTACAACGAGGATTGAATAATCTGCCAGAACGACCACTGTGCTATAAAGATTATTTGCCTTTGTGGCTACAACTTTTAGATCAAAACAAATATAGCAAAGATTTCAAATATAGCGGAGAAACTGTACAATATGTAATTGATTCAACTATGTATGTGGGGACCGCATTATTCGACAAATTAAATCTGAGCACAAAAACGAAAGAAGATAATATATTTTCAGATGCAGCCTTTTCTCAAATTGCTGAAAATGAAGCAGATTTTCGAACGTTCGTTAATATCGTAGATTTATACGTCGATATAATTAACAGCTTAGACACCTCTTTATTCATAAATACAATACACAAATTGTTATTAAAAGTTATTAGTAAATCTCACAAAAATCATTTAGTGTCGGGTTTTTATAAATTAGTACACGCAATATCTAAACATATTTGTGACTTAAATAACGATGAGATTGAAACAGAAACATTAGAAATGTTAAATAAGTATATAATGAACGTATTGAATTTGATTCCTACATTTTCCAATGAATTGTTAACTACATGCGTGCACTTAATTTTAGATGTACCAATGTTATATGTAGAAAAAATACTGAACAGTACAATTCCAACATTTAAAATTGCCTTTACAGTTGGTATAAGTGACTTTGAATTAGCTTGTAAAGCTTTAAACACATTAGAAAAATGGACAAATCATTTTGATAATCAAATCACAGCTATGTTTTTACAAGAAATAGTACCATTTTTGGAACCATATTTACATAGTGGTGAAAGTTCTGTAGAATTTCTACAAGATATCATAAAAACCGAGCGAAAAGTTATTAAACGAATAATATTAAGAGACGATGAGAACACTTTAGAAAGATTTCAGATGAAAGTTTTGTTGTTTATCGCTTCGCTTGATACTAATATAATAATGAATTTCATATATAAAAAATCTATGAACACAGGAGCTACTTGGGACAAGAAAGACTTACTCAAATACTCATTGACCTTTTCTGATACACAAGTGGATATCCATTTTGATAAAATTTTGCCCAGAATAATATTATTGGCTCAAAATTCTGGAGATAGACGGACGAAGGTAATTGCCTGTGAAGTACTTCATTCGATAGTAATGTACGTTCTTGGCAAAACATCACAATACTTAGTATCTAATCCAGATCGATTCGTTTCTCTCTACACAATGTTATGTCCAGCCTTACTAAATTTGGGCTGCGATTACGAAGAAGCAGCGAGACAAATTTTTTATCCTTTAATGCTACAGCTAACTCACTGGTTAAGCTCAAAATTTATGCTCGAATCTCTACCTACTATATATTTTCTCGATTTGCTGTTTAAAGGTCTATGTGATGAAGCCAATTCGTCTCTTAGAGAATTTTCTGGGATATGCTTGGCCGAATTTATTAAATGGTCCATAAAACAGTCTGATAATGCTGCAATAAGTCAGTCGAATATTTATAAAATCATAAATAAAATGACGAATTTTGCTCTGCATCCTTCTACCTCTAAACGAATAGCAGGCGCAACGGCTTTTAATCATATTTATAGCATTCTACGTGAAGATGAGAAAATTGTATCTATATATTGGTTGGAAATTTTATACAGTTTCATTAAAAGCTTGGATGGTTGTAGTGACCCATCAATCATTAATGCTCTTAATCATGTTGAGAGAGTTCTAATAGCAAAGAAAAATCTGTTAAACGCAGAACATCATAATCGTAGGAAACCTTATGAATTTGAAGGTTCAACTTTAATCGATGCTGTAAAGTGGTTGCTCACACAATGTGGTTGTTTAGATCAACATTGTCGGATGAAATGTATGGAACTAGTTGTAAAACTTTCTGAACATGTAGCAGGTTGTGACTCTGCTAAAACAATAATAAATAATTATATCGATACATACGGAATTGAAACGTTTAATCGTATAATTTTAAGTGAATTGCCAAAAATAGAAAATCTACCTGTTAATGGCATACTGCCTTTTTTAAGGAGTTTGGATTGTTACATTTGGTTAATAAAAGGCGATTTATTGAATATACAATGTTTATTTGATAATTCAAATTCGCAAAAAGATGAAATTTTCGATTGTGCTAGGAATTTTATTCATGTGATAAATAAAATTAAAATAGAGAATAAGGAAGATAATTTAATAATATTATCGAAAGAGGTTGAAGATCTACAAACATTGCAATGTAAAACAATATTGAATATATTCTATTTTACACAAATTTTATTGAATTTTGATGTAAGTAAATTATTTTCTAAAAAATTTTATATTAAGATTTTAATTTTTCATTTTTCAATTTCAGGGCAATTTTATTCCAGATTTCTTCTTCAATGAAGATTTTTTTGAGTTAATTGCAAAATGTATAATGTGCCCACAAGTAATAGGTTTTGATTTAAAAAATCTTGAAATTACAGAAGAACTTTCCGTAATTATGGGAAACTTGTTACAGTCTATTATGCGTAAAAATAATATTTCTTTGTTACACCTACTTAAATGTGAATTATTGATATACGTGGAGAAACATATATACGATTTTGTTATATTAGATAACATTATTTATGGTAAAAAGAATTTTACTGAACTTAAACAATATGTTCGGGGTTTAAGCTTTTTGGATCGTCATAACATCCTTAATCAATTAGATAAGGTATATAATACATATACGTAATATTGCTTTTTCAGTACGTTATATTATTTATAATTATTAATATTGTTTTATAGATGAAAGAGTTGATCAATCGACAGGATACAGTTACACGTATTTTCAAGGCGTTAGTAAGAGAATCATTAGGAGAACTTATTTATGTAACTATAAAACCATCAGGAAAAGATTATCTAGAAATTTTAATGGAATTTTCACTTATCCATTACGAGGTATATTATCCAAATATACAAATAGAAAGTATCACACATTGAAAATCTTTTATCATCATATTGAAAATATTTTATAAAATTATATTTGCAGTTTTCAATGACAAGGATGTTAATTGAATTCATTGAAAATGATACAATGCTTGGAACAGGTGATAAAAAAATTAAACATGGTGTATATTTTTTCACTACATTTAAATGCGAGATATTTAGATACATATTAAAGGATATAGAAAAATCTATTGAAATATTTAATGATTTATTGCAACGAGATCCGTCTACTCTTCTAATGATAATGGAGCAATTATTTCTGTTTGTACAACGGTATAAAAAGGAGTTCCATGATTGTGTAGAAGTATTAGTGGATACAGTTATTAAAAAATTCATAATATTTGAAAGTGTAATAAATAATTTAGAAGATAGAAGACAAAAATTAATAAATATTCTTGGTATTGCAGTCCATTTAAAGCACAAACCAATAGAAGTATCGTCTTTAAGTAAAGATTTTTATATGTGGATTCTTAATCAGCTAATGGACAATTTAGATATAGAATATAAGATATATATCCTTCATAATTTTCTGGTTTGTCTAACTGATATGACTGATACAAAACCAGAAGTACTTGTTATTTTACGTAATTTGAAGAATAATAGACTCGATGTGTGTCCAAATGATTTTTCTCAGAAGAATGTGAAAGCTTTAAAAATTACTAACTGTTTCCACAAATTAGTAATGTTATTACCAGTCACTAAATCGGTGATAGTATTTGAAACCATTATTTTATTTGCAACTGGTATTGCTAAATACCTGTGTAATGAAACAACTAATGAATATTTACAAAAGTACTTTGATTCTATTACCACTGATTATGCTATGAAATCTTTGCAAGCAGCATACAAATTATTTATGAACTTAACTAATGAAAGGTTTGATGTGTTACAAAGATTTCTTTTACCATCATTTGAATTTTGCAAAACTACTGAAATAAATCAATTCTTTGAAATAAATATTAAAGAAATATATACAGTTATTTGCCAAACCTTGGTTGGAGGTACTTCAGACATAAAACAACTTATGGTATCAAAAATAGGATGTTATGATCTTGTTGCAATTATGTTTGCAAAATTACAAATCTGGGACATAGATAATGCTGAGAGTGTGATTACTCGAAATGCTATTGATAATGTGGTTACTGGAAAAGAACTTTTACATGGTTTATACAGTAATGCGTTAAATGTACGTATGTTAAGGACACATGAGCCTGAGCTTAAAGAAACAACAAGATTGTTGCATTGTTCTGCATATAATTGTTCAATAGCCATTGTATCTAATATAAAAAAGGATGAAGACGCTTATGCAAGTATTTTTATTGAGAACAGGAAAAAAGAGCAATTGATTTGGGAGAATATTGTAGATTGCCAGAAGCAATATAATTTTCAACAGACAGTTGCTGAAAATCCAAAGTATCGTAAAAGATTAGTTAATATAAGAAAGAAAATAAAACAAAGACAAGCATCTAGTCATTACTCATATATATATAGTTATGATTTATCTTCCTGTAGTTTAACTGAAGATATAAATGCTTACGATTTTAATGAAACAATAGTACGAAATAAACATGATAGTACTGATAAAGAGGAAAGCATGAGTTTAACATTTGAAAATGATGAACTAAATAATCATGAATGTATGGCTTCTATTTGTGGAGTTCTGAGTCATATGATAGAAGAAGAGATATCTGTACCACCTACTGATGACACTATCACAGTGCCAAAGTGGTTAAAATGTTTTCTTAGTTCTATTACAACAACAAATTATAATAATGTGAGATTGTTTATGTTAAAAGTTATCTTGAATATGCAAACTGTGTTTCAGCCTTATGCAAAATTTTTCTTTCAACCAATAATGCATGCAACATATTCATATTTGAAGAGAAACCAATTAAATTATATTATTGTTGATGTTATAGAAATGTTAATTGATTGGCAAACTTCTCTTCAAAGATTAAACGAATCTACATTTGATCAAAATAAAGATGCAATTCAACAGCTATGGGAGACATTGATCCAAAAGGTAATAGTAACGAAAACCGAGAAAATTTCTAAATCTATTTATAATTACAACATGAACATGGTAAAAACTGTACTCGAAGTATGGCATCCTTATTTGAAGCTACCTAAAAATTTAAGCGATAAGATGAGTACTGCACCCGGAGCTACAGTATATTTAATATTAATCTGTTTCATTAATGGCATGGGACTAGACATTATTCAAAGAAATGATATCTTAGAATTTCTGGAAAGATCTTTAAAGAAATGGCAGGATGATGAAGAAACAATTTTACAATGTTGTGAATGCTATGGTTTAATCTTGAAATCTCTGAACGATGATAATACATTAGCAAACAAAAGGTGCGCTATAATTGATACAATTCGAAGTATATTGAGACAGATGCAAACGAAATGCGAGAACAGACAGATGAAATGCATTCGTGCATTATGTAAAAATTACCCGATTGCGGCAATGGATTATTTTGATTTTGTTAAAAGAAGTATATTTAGAGTAGATTTTCAAGGCAAGTCAAATGGTTTAGAAATATTTTTATTATGCATACCAAATTTTACTACAGATCAAATAGTGAAGGAGTTAGCTTACATGAAGCTTCATGATTTATTAACAAATAAAATTTTACCCTGTGAGAAAATAACATTAAAAATTATTCATTCTTTAGTTCATGTCCTACCTCCTCCAAATATACTGTCATTTATAACATTAGTACCACCTTATACAAAGCATAAACTTTCTGAATATAGAGAAATCGCTTATGGTATATTTATAAATATTTATAAGAAATACGCAGGAGACAGTTCTGGAAATAATGAGATAAAGGAGTTAATGCAGATCAGCAAAGAAATATTACTTAATGGTATATTGGATCCTACTGAAACATTACAAGAAATGATACTAAACTTTTGGACACAAGATGCAAAATTAACAAATACTTGTAAAGAAAGATTGCTTGAAGCAGTAGATATATATACTCCCAATGCTGGTCAAAATTTCTTGCCATTCATATTTTTACTTATTACAGATCTTATAAAGAAATCAAATAATTATACACAAAAGATATTTGAACCTTTGCATAATTGCAGTTATAGAGACTACAAAATAGCTCTCTTATGGAGAACAAAGAATTTTGGATCAAAGGCTCCGCTTTTTGCTCCATCCTTAGCTAGTCAAATGAATCAAACATTCACTCAAATGAACACTACATTATCATATATGTCCTCTGATTCTACATACACGACATCGCATAATTCACAATTAATGCTTCAAGCAACTCAGGAGCTTGATTTCGAGCCGACTTACGTTAACGATACATCTATTGCAATGTCTATTAATCTAGAAGATAATACATGTGAAGTATCAAAAGTACCGCAACCTGCCTACAATAAAAGGTCGAAACGATTTTTAAGCAGTGCAAGTGATATTTCTGCAGCTATAAGACAGAAAGAGATTAAAAGAAATATACAGCATGCGGAAATGATAAAAGAAGAAGGCGTGCGGCAAAGAAGCAGTGTAAAATTGTATAGAAAGTATAGAATTGGTGATTTTCCAGATATTGAAATATCACATGCTACACTGATCGAACCATTGCAACAGTTAGCAAAGAATGATCAGTTAATTTGTAAAGATTTAATTGTTAATATTGTTTGCTCATTAATTGAAAACTGCAGACAGAGTAGTTTTACAGAAAAACTTGTAGACAATATGGAACATATTATGGAAAATGAACAAAATAGTAATTCCACTATAACTGCAATTTTAGAAATATTATTGAATGCATCTATAACAGGTTGCTCACCAGAAATCATTACGAAGGCCTCGAGGTCGAATAGTTTAAACTTCCTTGGATCACTCGTTTTAGAGGAAAATTTGATTCATGAGACAAATATTTATAGACCACCTAAAAAGAAAATACGAAGGGAACTTGTGAATGACTCATCCTGCAAATGGTTGCTTTTAACAAATCTTTATAAATCTATGAATGATGTTGATACAGTTCTTAGCATTTTTCAAAATCATATTACAAATAAAGATATGCAAGTATGTATATGAATATATTTATCTTGTAGTAAATGATGATAATGAAATTGATTATGATATCCTTTTTTAAATCAGTTCTCTCAAAATTTTAGATCGCATCATTTGCCCAAATATCTAACAAATGGGAAAGAGCAAAGCTAGCATATGAGGAGGCTTATGGAACAGAATCAGAATTAGTGAAGGAGCACTGTCTTCAAGGCTTGTTTGAATGTCTAAGTAATTTATGCAACTGGCATGAAATTGACAGACACATAAAGGACAAGCTTGATAAAAATTTAGACAACATTTGGAATAATCCATGGAAAGATTGGATGTTCCCCTGGGTGTTTGCTGTTCATATCCGTAAACTGATAAATGAAGATAATACTGAGGAATTCCAAAATGACTTCAAAATCATGGAATCTTGGCTGAATGACATGACAAAGATAAAATACATGAAACGATTCTTTGGGGAAGAATGTTCGATATTTTTTTTGCATAATCAACTAGAAGTTGCCCGTGAATTTTTATTGAACTCTTCTGATGAGATAAGGGAACAATGGATCAGACTTCATCCGCTTTCCACACAATTAAGAATTTGTAAGCTGCAGAAATTGCGAATCATCAACGATGTAAATAAATTTATAAAAATTTTGAAATCGGCTGAATCATCGCGTGATTTAAACGAGATATTAAAGTTTTGGGATAACAGTATGCCTTCATCACTAGACGCTATACTCCCATGGGATAAATTAACGTCTTATAGGACTTATTTTATTAATAAATTACTTGATGACAAATTGAAGGAATGGAATGAGAGTTTAATACAGAACGATTCAGACAGTAATCCTGATGAAAACGAAAATTCGATTACGTATAGACTGCGCACTATTACCTTTGATATGAGATTGAAGATGGTCGAGGCAGCGATAAATCAGAAGAACAAATACATAGCAAAAAATTATTTACGACAAGTGGAACAAAGTGTAGAAGCTCCGTCAATCTTTTTCAATGAATTTTTATTATTTTGTGGAAAGTTGAAATACCTGATGGGAGATATTGAAACGGATATGAAAAAAAAGCTATCACACTACTCTTCTTCTTGGAAACATTGTCACGATCTTTTACGACAAAACTCTATTGTTGATACTACGAATGTTAGTAGTCGGAAGCAAATCAGTATGATAGCATCGAAGATCGTAAAGTTTAGTGAAGAAAATGAAACGTTCGCAGAATTGTTAAGAGGAAATACTATAATTTTGAAAGAAATAAACATCGAGAATAATGAGTTATCTGGCATTAGAAATACACTGGAAACTTATAGCTTTAATAATTTGAAAACGTGCTGTGATATGACGACTAAGAATATCAAGGAATGTTATTTCAGTCTTGCGAAGTATTGCTATGACAGATTATCGCATGGTACACATAATATTCAGTTAAGTAAAGAATTTATTCATTCTATATTGAAAGCAATGAGTTATGGATCTCTTGAGGCAGCCCACTATTTTCCCTGTTTGTTAAAACCTGAATATTTCAACGATCAAGAAACAAAGGATATTTTTATGAAAGAGATTGAAAGTATTCAAATTTGGCTGTTTCTCTCTTGGCAAGCCCAACTATTTTCCCATTTAGGAACGTCAATTGCTCCTTTAATTATACCTGTTCTTAAACGGATTGTTAAGACTTATCCTAATGCAGTTATTTACACATTTCGTTTGACAATGGAGACAAACCCTGCTCTCTTAAATGAAACTAGTACTTATGAAATTCGACAAATCCTTTACAATAGACCAGAAATCGATCGATTCTTGACAGCGCTGCATTATGTAGTCAAACCAGAATTATATTTACGACACTATTTAATTGAATTTAGAAAAAATTTATCTCTGGGAACAGCTACGGCTATAAATATATTTCTAAAGAAAGTATATCCAAATTTACGAGAAAACAAACATGACCCAAAACCAGGGAACATCTTCAATAAAATTGCATCCTATAAAAATATGATAAAGGAGTTAGAAAATAAAAAAACTGAAGAAATTAAATTATGGGTGGACAGGATAATCGAAAGAATTAAAATATCACTTATTAAGCAAGATAGAAGTAATAATAAAAATAGATTGCAAGATTACAGTCCATGGTTGTGCAACTTTCCTGAAAGAGATGTAGAGATACCTGGTCAGTATACAGGCAATAGAAAACCTATGCCTCAGTATCATGCAAAAATTTTGAAGTTTGACTCAACTATAAGAGTTATGTGGTCAATGCGCAAACCTATTCGGATTACTATGATTGGTAATGATGCAAAGGATTATCATTTTCTGACAAAATTTGGAGAAGATCTACGACAAGATCAAAGATTACAGCAGTTGTTTACCATTATGAACAAGACATTACAAATTGATGCAGCTTGTAGACAAAGACAATTATCTATTGATACCTATCAGGTGAGTACTTTTCTAAATAATTCATAAAATATTAAAGAATATTAAAAAAGGGAAATATCTTTTTAAATGCAGGTGATTCCCTTGTCTAAAACAGTGGGTCTTATACAATGGGTAGATAACACAAGATCTTTGCAAGAGTTAATAAATTTCACATTGTCAAAGCAGGAGATAGAACGATACGATTCTATAAGTAAACTCTATCAAGAATGGATTCAAAACGTTGCTCCTTCTAAACAGCTACATGAAAAATACAAGGAAGCAACAGTAAAGTACAACGCCTCAGAAGTGACCAGTAAAATGAACGAATTTATTGGTAAAACCGAATGGAACAGTTTACGCAAAACATTGACAGTATTATGTCCATCCATAGAAAGTTTTATTACAATGCGTCGAAATTTTATTACTTCGTATGCTACTATGTGTATTGCACATTGGATCTTAGGCATTGGTGATCGGCATTTGGAAAACACCCTTATCGTTATCGATTCAGGGCGTTGTTTAGGTATTGACTTTGGGCTAGCGTTTGATGCTGGCGTTGATCAAAGAATACCAGAATTAATGCCTTTTCGCTTAACACCCCAAATTCTAGGCTTATTGAAGCCTTTCACCGAAAAGGATCTTTTGAAAACGATAATGATACATACATTACAAGCAGTGAGAAACGAACAAGGACCTATTCTGTCTTGTATGGACGTTTTCGTTCATGAACCTTTGAATTGGACTGAACACGTTAACAAAGCATTAAGAGAAAGTGAAGAAGATGTTACAGGTAGTTCTTAATTGTGTATAAGATGAACTATTTTAATTCTTAAATAGAGAATAGCACGTGATTACTTTTATTTTATGCAAATTATAGATGTTAAATGGGTACCAATAAGAAAGATCGAAGCAGTTACGAAGAAGTTGAATGGGATTAAACCATCTTTGATTACACTAGATCAACTAAAAGAGCAACATCATGATAAATATTTCGATAGATATTGCGCTATAGTTACCGGGAATGATGACATCAAACGAACACGAGCAAAACTGAATGGCTTTTTAACTCCTGAGGAGCAGGTAATCCTTTAAAAAATGTTATTGTTGTGATCATTTAGCAATAAGGTTCTCTAAATTTTTAGATCGAATGTTTGCTGGATCAAGCAACCGATTTAAATATTCTGGGTCGTACGCACGTAGGATGGAAACCGTGGCTTTAAAAGAAGTAATTAAATTTATATTTTTATAGTATATATTTATGATATAATTTTGATTATAATGTAGTTTTTTATGAAAATAGTACTTTCTAAACTATTGCTTAAATAAGAAACTAATGAAAATAAGTCAATTTCTTTAAAATGTTTATGTTTGTAAGAATTAGAATTTTGTAATATTTTTAAATATATTTTATACACTTTCCTGCATTTTATAATTTATTATGCGAGTAATTATATTCTTACTTCTCTAAATTAATAATAAATTTTAATTTTTAATGATTGATCGTTTATTAAAAAACTACGATATTTAATACAGTATTATATTGTCTTCACATAATTTTTAACTTTTTGTCGAAAACGTAATTATATTATGCATCAGTATTATTAATTTTTATGTTCGCAATTTTTAAATAAATTGCACTGTAATAGAAGTTGTAAATTGTAAACATCTAAAATTTCTCCATGAAATTATTATAATTGTTGATCAGATAAACTGCTAAATCAGGTAAAAATATAGAATTTACAATTTACTTTCTTCATTTAACAACTATTCTATAATACTAACTTTTGCAGCATACAATAAATTATATTCACATTAAATTATCTCCGCTCTAATGAGCTGAATCGTCAGTTATAATTCGAAATAACATAATGGCATTCCATTATACAAAATTGAGATCCTTAAAAATTTTTGTTTGTTTAAACTTGTTTAGTGAATTTTTATAGAAATTAACTTTTTGTATTTCAAAAAGCGTTTACAATATTTGCGGTATAATATATTACAATAAGTCATCTGGAAAATATTTAACATTGTTGCAGCTGGTCTTGCAGTTGTGCATATCGTCCTTGCAGTACGCGTTCTCGTTCAGTTTGTCTATTAACATCTTCCATAAGTGCATTTACTCGTCTCGGCACGGCTGCTTCTTCCTGTGTTTGTAAAAATTTGAACGTTGAAAGCTCTAAATGTGCTTGTTCTATTTGTTCCCATAGATCATGTAATTGTTTTGTTAATACTTGTGCCCTAGTCTGTAATAAAGAAAATGAGTGTATTAATTAATTATATGTATATATTTTAAAATATATATCTTTCGTACTGAAAATAAGATCACCAACCTGGTATCCACCGGTAAGGACTTTTAATTTTTTTTCCATTCTTGCTGCCCGTTTGGCTTCACCAGTCATATGCATGCGATTCTCTTCTAACTTTCTTTCGCATGCTTCTACTCTATCCTTTTTTGAAGCTAACGTTGCTCGCGTGTATCGTTTTTGTGTTTCCAGATATAATATCTAATAAAATAAAGAAGCAAATAAATATATTTATCAAATCAAAAATGTTTTAAGCATGGAAAATATGTTAGTACCTCTGACAAACATTCTTCCCATACAGTTGTATAAGAATCCGAACTTAGTTCTCCATGCGCCATACCTTCTTTTACTACACCCATTTCATCAGTTAAAAGCTTCTTTGCCTATATGAAATGTTTATTAAAATTAAGCAGCATTATAATTTCACAATAAAGTAAAAAAATATCTTACAGCAGCAAGTTCTTCTTTTTCAAAATTAACGTACGGATGTTGCTCAAGGTAAGCTTGAGCTTGAATTACTGAATTTGAGGAACCTTTACGATTTTGTTGTGCCGGATTTTGTAATGCGTCATACTGTAGCATGGTAATCATTTCTCTTTTAATCAGTTCTTCTGCCTAGAATCATATTCATTAATAGTTGTTATATGATTGTTATATACAGTTAAAAAAAACCACTCAATATTTATGTAATATATATACACTATATTAAATTGAAAGTCTTAGTAAACATAAAAAAAATGTTTATATCTCGGAAACGGTTGAGCTTTCAACCTATATTTACTAAGGTTTTTTTTTACACAGTATAATGTGTTCTATGTATTAATATTGAATAGTTTTTTTTGAATACCATGTACATAATTATTATGTACATCATACATATATTTGACGATTATATGAACATACCCTTTGCAAATCTGTTAATGGAGTATCCATAAATGGCCTCAAAATATTCATATTTACATCAACTGGTCGTGGTAAATCTCGTTGTATAACTTGCGACCTCCTAGATAATTCCTTTTTTCCTTTAAAACAGAATACAATATTAATACATAAATAATTTTTCTAGCAAAGAATATACATTTATACTTCAGCGATAATGTATTATATACTTTGTTCTATTAATTCTTGTTGTTGCCTAGCATCTATATCAGCTTGGTCTTCTACAATTTCCGTCGTGGTTGAAGTAATATCTTCGTTTTTTGTTTCACCTTCAGGAACTACTATTTCATAATCATTACGCGGTGTTGGAAGCGCACTCAATCCAGCACGCAACTGTTCCTTTACTTGCTTTTGAATTAACGGAGTCTCCGACCCGTCCATATTTTCATTTGGATTAATGCTGAGCTTGTCACGAACCGGTGTAGCTGCCAAAACTCCGTTTTGCGTTCGTGTAGATGCTGGTGTGTTAAATGAATTAGCTGGAGTTCCGTCACTACGCTGGGATCGGAATGGCGTAGCCAAAATGGTGTTGGGAGTTGCCACAGCATTCGTGGAAGGTACAACACCAGTAAAATCAGAATTATTTAATGGAGTATTCAATCCACCTGTGTGAAAAATAAAGTAATGAAATTAATATCTTAGATATATGTTTTTTTCCACATACAATTACACCAACCTTTTAATGGAGTATCAACATGAGTAAGAGCCATAACATTTTGAGCTTCTTGAAGTATTCTATCTGCAGCGGCTGGAGTACGTGGAGTTACAGCTGCATTAGTTGGTAAAGAATAATCAGCCAATAAACTATCTGATAGTGTGATACCACTTTCTGTTGCAACTTCACGAGCAACCTATTACAGATAACATAAAGTATAAATTCTTATATATTTTACACAAAATAATAAAATATATTAACTAGATACCTCTGATGCTCTACCAAGCTTAACTACTTGCTGTAATTCTTGGTCAGATATCTGTGGTTCTGGTAAAACAAGTTTACTCCTCTTTTTTATTGGCTCTTCATTATTCAACATTCCCATTGGTATATCGTTTTCTTTACGTTGTTTCAACTTCTGCTTGTCTTTTCTGCGTTCCATTTCTTCCTTTTCTTGTCTCAATTCGCCATCTAAATGTTGCTGTCTCATTTTTGAGAAATCAATGGCAAGCGGATCTACATGCTCATTAGACGTATCATAAAACCCAGGTGCTGGTCGTTTCTCAAACGGAATCTCAGAATTGTAATTAACACCGCGTTTGCGCTTATTCTTTTGTGATACAGTAATACCAGCAGCTCTTAACTCTCTACGTTTTTGTAAAGCAGCAAGCCTACGAGCTTCCTCTAACTGTTTCTCTCTGGCTTTACGTTTTGCCTTTTTACCCTGTGTGTTCGCAAGTCTGGCACGTGCCTCAGACAACATTTCCAATTCTGAAAATCACTAATTTTATTGTTCTTACATATGACAGGAAATAATAGCCTGTAAAATGGAAAGCTTACCATCTTCATCCATGTCCTTAGGGTCAGGCCTAGCTGGTTTTGTTTCAGGGTTTGGATCAATTTCTCCTGGTTTTAATTTACGAGGATCATCTGCAGCATCATCTCCCTCTTCCTTTTTTTGAGCTTGATCCCTAACATGGTATAATAGCAAAGAATGTAAAACTCATTTTCAGAAACATGTCAGTTTAAATTTATAAAATACATTTAACTCACAGCAAATATTCGTAACGTTCTAAGCATTGTGCAGCTGTACGTCCTATAATTGGCGCAATTGTTCTCCATTGGGTAGGCATTAATTTTGCAAGATGAAGAAGCTTTTCGTCTTCTTCTCTACTCCATTCTGTTTTTTTTATGCTTGGGTCTAACCATTCAAACCAACGCGCTTTGCATTGCTTAGCAGACTTTCTATGTAAAAGAGATGCTATTCGACTCCATTGATTTTTGCCATATTTCATTACAGCAGCTTTTAAAATCTCATCCTAAAAATACAAAATATTTACAAAAAAAATCATCTCTGATATAATCAAAATGTAAATACAGGTTAGAAATCAATCCTCACCTCCGTATTCCGCCAAACTCCACCTTTTATCATAATACGCGGCATTTTTTATATATTTTTTAATACCATCCAAAAAGCAATAAAAATTGAAAAATTTTCACTGATTATCCCTATTTATTTGATAATTAATAACAACCTCATTGGAACTATAAATTAGCGACAGTAACATCAAAGAGGAAATTACGATGTCAGCGACACCAGTGGAAAGCGGCGACAAAAATATTAATACAATTTTTTTAAAAGCAGATACAGAATAGAATTCAACATATATATATATATAACATACATATAACATATATATATATATATATATATATATATTATAAAATATTATAATATATAGAACCAGACAGAACTGAAAGTTTATTGAACTATGTTTTATTGTTTAATAGTTAATTAATTAAGACAATTATCTCAAATGTTTCGTAACGTCTGACCTTCTGATTAAAGTATAAAGAATTATGTAAAAGACAATAACAAGCTAAACAATTCGTTATGTACTTAAATATATATTTAAAACTGATTCCACATTTCAAGTTGATTTTGAATTGTGAATATAGTTTTAAATATAGAGGTAATTTAAGGTGTATAGCATAGCGTTACATGCATACGATAAGCGAACTGTAAATTATTTATTGTTATAATAAATGTGTGAACAGGAACTATACGTAAACTACAGAGAGAGATTTTGGATATACATATATATTCAACATATTCAATACACGCATGAATTATACATACAATAAATAAGAAAATATTTGTTCAGTAAATTATATCTGCACAATTTAAATCATAAATATCCTGCAGTAACTCATTAATGTACATGTAGGAAACAAATACTTAAATTTATTGCCGACGTAAAACATTTTTCATATACAGTACTTTTGTACATGTTATTTTTTATAAATTATATTAAACATTAAGAACACACATATATACATATTATAACTTAATTACTGAAATAATGATTAAGTTAAATCTTTTCTGCTTTTTTAGATTTCCTTTTGGTATCTCACGTTTAAGAATAAAATTATAATATTCATATATATTATATATATTATATTTCTCATATATACAAAGTCTCATATTAACTGGTGGAATATTGATATTTACAACTTACATGGTGAATCTAAGAATTTAATTTACGTTTTATATATTAGCAACACGCATAGTTTTTACAAAATCAATATCTTCTTTTACTAAATATGTACCATTGCTTTAATTATTTGAATTATTACTTATTTGTTTTTATAATTATGTTTTTGAAACATATGTTAAATAAATAGTATCTAATTATGTCTTTTATGTTATATTACATTTACATTATTTTTGTTTTTACTCCATTATGTTTCATGTGAATAATTTCATATAAATCGATTATACAAAACAAATATAAATGAATATATATATACATATATACATTCATTCAGTTACTAAGGCAGTGAATTGATTATTGTATCATTTATATTATATTCAAGCTGCAAATAAGTAAATAATAAAGATTTTAGGCATGAATAATGCAATATATACATATATGTATGTATATATATTTATATGCATGCAACATGTGTATATAAACCTAATAAATATTATTAATTATTATACAATATATATTTACAGTTTTCAATGATAAGTTACTCTTTAATTAAGAAATAAAATCAAATTTAATTAAATGAAATTGATTTAACTATTTACAATATGATAACAACATTTTCTTTACATTAATCGATAATTCTTCTTGTCATTACAAATTTAGAATATTTATATTATTTTAATGCATAAGTACAATATACCATTTACATCAGCTTCATTGATGATATGTGAAAAATAATACTTAATATAGCAAATTGCTTTTAAATTTCAAGGCTTCCAACTGAGGAAACTATCCTGTATATATATTTGTTTAAATATGCTATGTGCAATAGATTGTGGAGCTTTACGATTACGTTGAGCTTCTAAAATGTATGAAACCTTTTCTCTTGCTTCACTGCGAGAAATATCACCTCTGAGACCCAATAATCTAACTAAATGATCTTCAGTCATATCTGGATATTTTTCAACCAAAGAATGTAAATCAAGAGAAAGAATTTCCGAATCTTCACAACGCAATACCTCGGCCAGTCGCTTGATTATTTCAAAGGGAGAATTAAAGTTCCCTACTTTTGGAGCTATTCTATCAAAGAAATTTTTTAATTTATCTGCTTCTGTCATTATTTTTGATGTACATGTTAAGCATTCATCATATGTTTTTAAAGATATCTTTCTTTGTAGCATTGCAGAAATGTAACGTTTTGCAATGAGATTTTGTGCCTCTGTAATAACATATTCAAAATTTTTTGGGCACAGGTGATTATAATCTTGAAAATAATCTTCTAAAGTCACACAAATGGTTTCTACTGGGATAGGGGATGATAACCATTTAGGAGTAATTAAATCTTGAAATTGTAATTCTAAATCTAAGAAAGATTCTTCTAGTAATATTGCTGCTGCTTCATTTCGTAGTTGTTGATAATTTGACAACAAATTTTCGAATTTCACAGTAGCATCTCCACTAGCATTAGAAACCCAATACAGCTGTTTCATTTGCTGTGCTAATTCTGTAAACTGTAAACAATTATTAACAACTGTAATCATATGATGTGTAAAGTAAGGTACTTGACTTCTATCCTCAAAATGTTTGTTTTTAAATTCCAGTATTGCTTGTTTGTACATAAATCCATATTTAATTACTTGTTCAATGCACAGGACTATAGCCTGTGCTGTTAATTCAATGCTAATTGTTTTTGTAACTTGGAGATTTTGATCAATCATTTGAAATATAATCACTGGTGCCGCTGTGTGATAGTATGTTTCTTGAGTGCTTCCTTCTGGTAATACACCACTCCACCAGTCTACTTTTTCAGTTTCTAAAGTCTTTTTCATCCAGTCTTCATAATTTTGACACATATTCTTCAAATATTTCTCTTGCAGATCATTTATAATTTCAGGACTCAACAAAGGGCCTATATCACTTGTGTCAATATTTAATTCAGGATGTTGCATTAATTCTGGGCCAGTATAAGTATTCATAATCCATGATAATAAAGATACATATTCATTTCCTTCCAAGCCATTGGCAATTATGTCCTTCAAATGTTGTGATAAACTTGTATGATACATTTTAACAAAAGTTCTTACAATATTATACCAAGGTGGAAAACAAGGTTCACAAAGAGTTTTAGCAACTCTCAGATCTTCCAAAATTAAGAGTCTTGTAAGCTCTAAATATCTAACTAGCCACATTTTGTTATCTACTCTTTCCTCAACATGCGTTCCTTCAATTCTATTGGCTACAGATTTTTCTAAAACTTTCATTGCCATATCTTTCCACTTTTTAGGTCTTCCTGGTGGCATAAATCCACTTTGTTTATGTCTCTGAATAGCAAAATGATCTGCTTTCTCTTCTCTTTCTATAATTCTCAATGCTGTGACTATAACAGTAGGTTCTTTTCTCACTGTATTTAATGTACGACTTAATACTAATCTAATTTGTTTTTCCATTAGCTGAGAAAGCATTTCAACATCCTCTAAATAAGCTTTTAACATAACTGTATCAGCTGGGGACTGATTTGGAAGTTTATGAAGTTCATACAACAAATCATCTCTTGAATTTTCAAGATCCATAATAATCTGGTGAGCATACAGTAGATTTCCCTGGTTTATCCACTGTTTTGTCATTTCAACGCTTTCTGGTAAAGTAAATGTATGTTTCAAATTTTCTTTGGCAGTAACATACTGAGAGTGACGCATATTCTCTTCTTGAACAGCTTGCAATTTTGCACTGAGTTCTGGAACTTTACTAAACAATTCATCAATATCATTTAGATCCTGTTTTATAGAAGCGCTACTCTCTAAAGAACTCTGAAGCTGTTCAAAACCTACACGAACTCCATCTAATTGACTTTGCATTGCAGTTTTGAGCATAGTTTCCACAGAAGCTTTCTTCCGGGCTATTCTACGTTTGTACATATCAATTTTTTCCAATTGACCTGGTCGTTGCAATAGATTACACCCATATTTTGTTGCCTTTGCCTCTGCTTCTTCCTCCAATTTTTGCAAGTCTTCCATTTTCAAAGCCATTTTGTTAATGTTTTATTTTACAAACTATTATTTTACTTTACACCTTCCGATAATTATACAAAATTAGGAATAACGACTTTTACTTAAATAGATTCATTTAAAGGAAAGCATGCAGATTATTTTGACATTTATAAAACCTTGGTTAGGCATGTACCTTAAGATGCGTTTATATTGAATAGCTATCTTGTCAATTTTAATATAATGTGTTTTCAACATTGTAGTGCTTTGTAAATGCGCACTGTCGTATTTTCATGTGTTTATGTTCAATGAAAAGGATTTGAAGAAAGTCAAAAAAGTTTGTCGTTGTCATACTATCAAAATAAGACATCATAGTACTTATAGAATTTTAAGTCTAATTCAAAATTACAAATGCATTTTTTAAAAAGATTATCAGGAATAATCAACCTACATTACAAACGCTATCCAATAAGATGTTTAACCTCCAAATCGTGCGTAAATGTAAAAGATGAAGTAGAGCAAAAGGGTAAATAAATAACTTTTATTCGTGATATTATATAATACTTTAGTTTTTACGAACTACAGAACAAATATATGTTCTTAGTGCATAATCATGTTTGTCATTATTCCAGAAAAAAATATTTTGGTAGATCGTTTTGAAGAAATTTGTATAATTGGTATAAATCGACCAGAAAGGAAGAATGCTTTAAATGTTGCTGCCGCACAAGAACTATCGGATGAATTAGATAAATTTGAAAATGATGAAAAGTTTTTAGTTGGTATTCTTCATGGTATAGGAGGGAATTTCTGTAGTGGTTATGATCTTAAGGAAATTGCACAATATGATGGAAAAAATGAGGAAGTTTTACCTCACTTTGGGCCATTGGTAAGTTAAGTAACTGAAATGTAAAGTAGATTATGTAAGTGCTAGGATATTAACTTTTCTGATATGAGATGTTTATAGGCTAATAGAATTGAGTTATGTAAAAAACCCTTAATTGCTGCTATAAGTGGATATGCTTTAGGAATAGGCTTTGAACTTGCCTTAATGTGTGATCTCAGAGTAATGGAAGAAGGTGCAGTATTAGGATTTACAAATAGACGGTTTGGCATACCTATATTATGTGGTGGTACTGTCCGATTACCTGCTTTAATTGGTTATTCAAAAGCAATAGAACTGATATTAACTGGTCGTTACATCGAAGCAAAAGAAGCACATTCATGTGGTTTGATTAATCGTTATACAACTACTGGCAATGGTGCAGTTTATTTTGCAATAGTAAATAATATGTATAGATACATCAAAAGACATAGTGAAATTATATAATTACAAATTTTTTACTTATAGTGTTAGGTTCTACACTAAATTTGGCAAAATCATTTGTGAAGTTCCCGCAAAGAACATTGCTTGCAGATCGTGCTTCTGCACAGTTTGCCACATTTTCTGCTAAACAATTAGAAGAAGCTATACAATTTGAGAAAGATAATGCATCTCATTTACTATTTGAAGAAGGAGTTGCAGGAGCAAAAAGGTTTGTTACAGAAGGATTAGGAAAACATGGAAAATTTTACAATATTACAAAAATAGAAACTAAGTTTGAGGAATTTGATAAAGATCTTTTATAAAGATCATATAAAAGTACTTGTTCCTAAAGACTGCTATATATATAGGAACAAATGATACAAAATCTCATATAACTGTTATGTAATATATATTTAAAATGTATCTAAATTTTCTACTATAATTAAATTCCTTTATTATGAATACAATCATGCTATTTTGTGTGTAATATTTCCTTTCTTTAAGGAAGATTTAGCAGATAAATTTTTCTTAAGCAAGGCATGAGATTTTAATAGTATATCAGTGCATCTTCTTGCTGCTTTTCCAGTAAGGAGCGGTGTTATATTAATCATTTGACCATTTATATCTCCTGTGTAAATAATATTCATTGAAAATAATATTTCATATAATATTTAGAACTCACGTTCAAATGTAACTATTAGATATGTTAAATCCACTTCAAAAACATCAAAACCAGATATGTATGGTTCAAAAATGGAAACTTTCCTTAATTGGCAGCTAATTTCATCACATAAATCAAATTCAGCTAAAAATGTGCTTTAATATATTTATTAAAATAGTAAATAGAAGAAACAGTTAGAATATAACCTACTCACTTGTATCATCCATTCCTACTATATCTCGAATATAATTCAATATTAACTTAAGTGGACAATTAATATTTATTAAAATTTCTTTATCTGCTTCCTCCAATTGTGTATTTTCCTCATTATTAGTAACACCTACGAAATAAATATACACGATATAGCATTCATTTAACGAACATTATTTAATGAAAATATTATTACTAGAATATTTGATTCGTATAATCGACGTCATGTTACGATTGTCAATATTATCAACTTCGCATTTAGTAAGTTTCAGAATATTAAGGTACGAATAATGGAAAAGGAAATTAACAAATTGGCTTGGTCAAATTTGTTCTACGCATTCTCTTCGCGAAGGATATCGCGTAATACAAGGTTAAAATAATTGAAAGTTATTCGATATTTCATTAGTATATAGTTCTTGCATTGAATTTTCAAATTTAATAGTAAATCATACGATCAATTTATTTATAATATACAGTAGCTCGAAATTTGGAACAAATCCGAAAATTACATAGAAGATATTCTATGCAAGTATACAATTTACGATCACATAAGTATCTAAACGATCAATTATTTATTACATTAATAAGTCTCAATATTCAGTGGAACCATTTTTAATCTTTATTATTTGTTTAGGATGCGGTGTACTATATTTTTTTTATTAAATATACGTTTGCTTAAAATGTTTGCTATTATAACATAATCACAGAATCGGCAAGGGAATCGACCTAGAGATCATTGGATTCAATTTGTTCATAATATTTTTCGTCGCCTATACTGAAGCTGGTGCATCGACGTAACAATATGTGTATTGGACATGCCGTCAATGATGGGTCGCAGATTTCCTTCGGGCGGTCGTCGACGCGTTCATTCGGCTGCAATTTCAAATAATCGTGGAATTTCATATTCAAGTTGAACAACGACCGTCCATAGGTTTAATTGGCGAAAGTAATGCGAGCCGGCCAACCACCATCGAGCCGGTTAAAGCTGTGTGACGAAACGAGTGCAGGTGGCGGTGCATTGTTGCGCAATCGTTCATATCCCTCCTTCTCCTCCTCCTTCTTGTAACCAGGAGTCAGGACGAGAGTCCCCTTGGTAACCAGAAGGCCTTCCCCACCAAGTACCTTCCTCCTTGCACGACCTGGTGAATGTTGCGCGTACTTTAAATCTACGCGATCATCTCCGATGTTGTTCTTTCTTTCGTTTCTTCCTTCTATTTCATCTTTTCCTAGGACTTGCTTTCTTTCCAACTTTTTCTATCGACTGGTTACGTTTTCCTTTCGTTAGATACGCGTCAGGATACTCGATTTTGAGATTTAACTGAAGAAAGTAATTAATATTTGAAGAATTGCAGCAATTTTATTAATGATTAATAATTATGATATTAATAATATTAGTAATTAATATTTGACCAATTGTCGTGTATGTATGTATGTACATATTATTAAGCAATTTATTATAATTGTTATGTTTTTACAAGAAATAGAAAGCATACAGTCCAGATAAAGACTTTAAGTATCAATTACAAAAGAAGTAATTGGAGAAATGTCAGCTCGGTGAGATCTGCACATACATACGTATAAGGAAGAAAAGTGTACATAATTGCAAGTTGGAATTATACTGGAGAATTTGAGGTATAAGCTTTAATTTATTTGAGTAATTTAAAATATTCTTTATATAATTCTTTATCTTGTAACATGATGGATTGTAAGATTCAGGAATTATTATTTGATTAAGTATTATTTGATGGGAGTTATTACTTGATGGGTAAGGAGAAAAAGATAAGAAGTCCCACGAGAATACTTTATCGAGAAAATAAAATTTTAATAATTCATATTTTATTATATTTTTTATTTCCTACTTTATTTAGTTTCATTTTAATAAATTTAAGTTTTATGAGAATTGAGTGTAAACTTAATTTTGCCTAAAATTTTTCTCAATTTTAACAGAATAAATGTTGAATAGTATTTGTGAAAAAGGGGTGGAATAAGCGTTCTCAATGTATATTCGCAAATGATAATAATAAGCAGACGAGACAAGGAAGAAGTGTGTAAAACATAAAAGGGCGGTTCCCAGGATCTTCTTTCTGATTAGACTTGTCGTGTACGTGGCATTTGAGAGGATGATGCCAGAGCCTTTCACGAATCAGCAGTCGATTCTACGGTGTGTTATTGTTGCTGGCGAACTCGTGAAACAAAAGTTGCCTTCGTTGGGAGAGGCGAATCGATGCGTTCATGTTCTTTACGAGGAAGCGAGGTGTGAAAGTCGTACATATTTCGAACGTTCCTAATAGTTTCTATCTTTTATTACTTATTTTATGTTTCCTCATTTATATGATTATATAAATATATTATTATTAGATTGTAACATAAATTCGTCCTGCTTCTATATTTATTATATAAATGGAGAGAACTGGACGATTATAAGTTACAACCTTATATTTTGGAAATTTTAGATTCTTTCGTAAATATTTAAACACTTGCAGAAACTTTTCACAAATATATTATATGCGTTATACAAAACATTTTGAAATTTCATTAACGTTGTAATGAGATTCCACTATTGCGATTATATCGCTGAAATTTGAAACAAATTTGAAAACGTACGTAGAAGCTATACGATATTTAGTGTAAGCATATATTTCGCAAACATAATAAAAGTATTTACACAATTCTTCGTTATGTTAATAAGCTTTTATGCTCAGTGAGCTCATTTCTAACACTTATTGTATTATATTTTCAATAAATATATACATTTACAGATTGGTTTCAAATTTGACAAATATGAACATGATTAGACTACAGATTTTTACGCATTTATGGGAGATTAAAAAATGTAAAAACGCACAGAAAGTGTATAATGTGCAAAAATATATAAAACATTCAAAGTATCATTCTACTTCAGTTCTATTTCTTTTTAATTATATTCATAAAAATATGAATTCGCGTAAATATCTGCGGTTTAATCATCACTGTCGTGTCGCGTTACAGTGTCAATAGAATTTCAAAGAGTTTCGTATAGGGCATATAACATATTCATAAAAGCTTTCTGTTCGAATACTTTCGTCAGCCACTGTACTTATCCTTAGCCTTTTTGCAGCTCAATAAAATAACGAAGCTTAAACAACCTGTCTAAAGCTGCCTTCCACCAAGCTCGCCACGGGAAAACGGAGTTGAACCGTGCAATTTTCATGTGCATACGTTGAAAAAAAGGCGCTCACGGTTCGCGGCGGTCACTTCAGCTCCTTTGTACGCTCGGTACCTGTCCATTCTCTAGCCGGCGCTGATCGTATCTGCATGCCACTTAACCATTGCGTTTTACGAGGTGGATGGACATAAAGTGACTCCCCGTTCTTCGTCCAGCAACAGGTTACATCGTTGTCCCGCTTTACCGGATGACGAATATTTTTCTTCTTCGCGCGTGCAAACAGGATCGTCCGTTCTGCCGGTATCTGTGAAATTTACCACGGCTGTTTCAGCGCCTGGACACATCCTGTTGGATCGACAGGCCACTTCTATGACCGGCTAGCGAATTTATACCGCGTTTCACAGTCGACGAATCGATAACCAGAGGAGAGTTAGTTGGAGGAAGGTAGAAACGATCGCTGCTGTTGCTACAGGGCCTGTTGGAAGGTGTTTTAACGCGGAGAATATCCCACCCTTGATTTCAAGGTGATACCACCGAGAAATATTTGATTTGTTTTTGAAGATGCGAATGATTGTTTTTCTCATATAATGACTGTGCAAATTTATATTTTTATGAACACAATTAGACAGGCAACGTAGATAGAGATTTGCTTTGGTCTTGAATTATTATAATTTTGGATACTTTTATGTACTAAGTTTAAATCGACTGATGAATTTGTTTGGATGCGTGTATCGGTTTGAATCAATCATTTTGCAACATTCATCGAGCTCTTTGAACGATGCATGGATAGGAACGGTGAAGTTTTGCTGATTTCTTCGAAATTTTTACACAAACGGTGTTTCCTAATTCTACGTATATTTTTATTTGGAACGAGAATAATATTTTAACTTATTGGTAGTATTGTTTGTATTTTTTTTATCGGTAATGTCTATCGAAGAACTTTCCGAAAAAAGTTTTCCATCAACGACGCATTCAATATCATTTAAGTGCAGAATGATCGGTGAATTAATTCCCGATTATTAACTCCAGTTGATTAACTAATTATTGGTTGCAACCGCGTGCAGCGAAATAACACGCGCTATTCGCATACAAATTATTATTCATTAGTGGATGTTATACATGTTGTACCGCTGTATAACGAGAGTTGAGTTAGTTGCGTTTCGTTCCGGTAGTTTTACTTGTATCTTTGATTGCTGTCGGAATGCAGTCGTTTTCCGGAAAGGCGACTATTTGCTTTTATGAAGTTTTAAATGCACACGACACGCTGCGAACGAATCGATCGGAATGTCATGGCTATTCATGGTGATCGTATCGCGTTATTTTCCCGGATGAAGACTTTTCTTTGGATTTTAATGTCTGCCTTTATCAATTTTTATTCACGTTCGATAAATGTTACGTCTTGAAAAATGTTACAATACAATAATAACGTATGAAGACTATAAAGCGAGAACACGATAACTGAAACATCTCATTTTTTACAGAAAAGTATCGAATTTTGAAATTCAATACTCTGTCGACGAATCTCATATTACAGGTATCGTCCTTTTATTTGGTTTTTGAAGCTAGACACGTGTTTTCTGATACTCTTCAAAATTTCCAAAATATTGTTCTTCATAATATTAAAATACTGCTTGACCTGCGTAAAATTTCTTTTACTTATCAGCTATTTCTAAGAGACTTACATCTTCGGACCTAGTAGTTTGCATAGTTTTCAATTTTCATAAAATAATATTATAATACTAATATAAAGCAATATAAGACTTGTACCGAAGAAATTACAATAAAAGATATATATAAAAAAAAAGAAAAAGATTCAAGGCAGAAGGCAAAATCTTATTTACATATTTAAAATCTCCCAAAATGCATTATTTTGTATCTATAAAATTATTGTGAAACATCACAAATGAATCACTTTGACGACCACTCTGTTACGTCTAATTTTTAAAACAGAAAATCAATGAAAACGTATCTACTATATGCCATATTTTTCACCTGTAATTTTCATGTAATAACGTTATAAATGATAATGATATGCGATGGTCGGAAAAACAAAATCAATATAAACGACAGTATTATATTCATATATACGGCAAATCGTAACGTATTGTCTCGTTAAATATTCAATTACTGCAAGATGTCTGCCAGAAGTTGAGGGAATCGCGATCGAGATAAAGTAAACTACAACGTGTTGGTTCAAGTTAGATTGAGTTTCAGGGAATCGGGATTAGCCGGAACAAGAAGGAACTGAATTGAAGCAAGTTGGAACGGTTTAGAGCGAGTTGAAGCAAATTTTTGGCTCGTTTTTCGTCAGGTTTGGGCATGTTGAAACGAGTTACGTTATTCTAATTGACTTTATCGTCGATCAGAGGAATTTTAGGGTAAGTTGGAGCAAATTAAAATCTATTTTGGTTATAGATTAGTATTATATTGTAATATTATAGATTAGGTTAATATTGTTTGAGGGACTTTAATGTGAATTGAATGAAGTTTGGTTCCATATCAACGAACTCGAATGCTTTAAAAAAGTTTTGACGACAACTGTGCTAAACCTTACGCAATTTGATAATCTGAATGGTTCGTACACTGTCCGTTCGAGAGCTACGAGTGTCGATCGATGCCCATTTCCCTGTCAAACTCGATTGAGTTTTGTTCGCAATCCAGATCTCGAATTTTCAGTATTTATCCGAACGAGGAGTTTTGATTCCAAACTTTGGAAAACTGGCCCTCGTTGAAAAGTATTCTCGTTGCCTCGATTCCTCCTCATAATTTTCTTTTTATTGAAAAATATAAGAATCCAATGATATTCGTAAAATACAAATCTATATGGAGACTTGAATATTTATTATTAAGTTGAATGGCAAGTTTTTTGCTCGTATATTCACTACTTTCTCTGTATATAATATATTCATAAAAGATTTCTACGAGTATTTCGATACTCTATTATACGTATTTTATAAAATATTTTGAAATTTCATTGGCATTGGGATAATATCGATCAAAGAAATCAATCTGAAAATGTACGAATAGCCAAAGAAGTTGCAATATATTTGCTGTAAACATGCATCTAGTAAAAACTGAGTATACAGCATAGATAGTGATTTTAGATATATAATAAGTGTTAAGGATAATTTTACTGAACGTGCAGCGTTATTATTAATAGATTGCCGAGCGAATTTGTTATATCTATTTGTTGTAATTCTTTCGGTTTGGAATGACTTCCGACTTACGTCATATTTACTCCTTATTTATTTATTTATTTATTTATTTAATAGTTGCCTTTTGGCTTTGAACAGCTTCCACCTATCAGTCTCATAATCTCTACACAATACAACAATACCATTTTATCTTTCACACTGTGACACTTATCCTATCTCTAGTTCTTACCATAGCTAATTTAACCTATCTTATCCAACTTTATCTTTTCCTACCTTTTTCTTTGGTATGTTTCCGCTTTTTGCCCTCCTCTCTCGCTTTTCTTCAGTCTTCAGACAAACACTCCATCGTCTCTTCCTTCTCCTCGCATATCCTATATAGCCGCTCCTCTCTTTCCCTCCAGTGTTGTTCGCCCCTGCTCTCATTTCCACATCTGAATCTTGTTATGATGCATCTTTCCTTTCTCTTTCTCCTCTCTCTCTCTCTCACTCTCTCTCTCTCCCTCAGGTAACGCGGCAAGCCCTCCGTCCTTATCTTCTTGTATGTGGGGGTTGTACCTTGACCTCTCTCTCTTTTTCTCTTTTTCCCTCTCCCTTTTCCTCCCATCCTCTCCTTCACCCTGATCTCCTCCTTCTGCCTGTTCCCCTCCATCGGTTCTTCTTAGTCTTCACATTGCCTCCTATTTTCCTTCTTCCCACCTGTTCTTTAGCTCTGTTTCTCTCTTGCTGTCCAGTTTCCGAAAACATTGCTTCACTGGCTTCTTATCCGATCTCCTTGCCTTCTCCTCATACCTGATCGCCCTCTTCACTGCCCTGTTCACGATCTCCTCGCTTTTGGTCTCCTCCAACAGGATGTAGTTCGGCATTCCTCTACATCATATTTGCTTATCATTGACTTACCTATTAGACCGTGGGTTTGTACGTGTTTATAGAAAATTTGAAAGTGCAAGATCGCGTAGAATGTAGATATTATGAAAAGTTATCGCGTAATCTCGTTTACGTCATTGTCGTCTGACGTAGCACATTTAGATAAACAACAACTGTCTTCGCTATCTGTAATTATGCATGATTCCACGAATATCTTCGAGTGAATTTTTGTCAGAATTAAAAGAATTAAGAGCGCATAAATTAGCGGACGCGACTACGAGCGTGCCAATTTTCCCGTTAGACTTCCATGCCAGGCCGTGAAATGATCGTAATCTGATTTATGATATCTTCGTCAATCTTATACTTTTCTTACGCTATCAGCAATTCACTCAACGAATATCAAGTATCAAATTATGTCGCCGTATGTTTATTACCTTCTCTATTAATATTTCATCGATAATCTAATGTCTTTATAATAGCTTTTTTACTTTAATAATAATTAGTACATAAAACAACTTTCTAGCAAGGTTCTACTGTTTTTAATGATATTCCTAAACATGCGAATTTGCATAAAAATCAGTTGTCTGCTTGTTAATACAACGAACAACCGAATGTTTTAATATCTCTACGACTTCTACGAAATATACGTTTGCGCAAAATATTTTGTATTCTCACGTATTCTCAGATTTGTTTCGAATTTTATCGATATAACCATGACAGCTGGCTCTCATTACAGTGTTAACGAAATTTCAAAGTCTTCTATACAACGCGCGTAATATATTCAAAAAAGGTGTAAATGTTTCAATACTTTCGTGAGCTGCTGTAAATGCATATGCGCGGAAATTTATCCGGTCGTCGATCTCGCGTAGCTGGCGGTGAAAACGTTGGGAGAATCTCGCGTTAACGTTTGCAAACTCTTCCGTGACTCGTTCTCGTCCACGAAAACGCGCATAAACCATTGCATAATCTCGCGTGATTACGCGCGAAGCGCTGCCCGTGATGACACGTCGTGCACGTTGTTGAACGAAAAATATCGATCCGGAAATTACGTGTTGAAATTTGTCAAGTTCAGGTTTGTCAAGAAGCACCGATCTGAAATTGATCTGAACGAGAATATTCAAAAATTCACGTGTTCTCGGAAACCGCGTGACTTTATGAAATCGGGGCCAATTGAATTTACTGATTCTCGAAATTACTCGCGCAATTTCTGGAAAATTTCACGGAACACGAAAGCAATTGAGCCGAGTGTTCGGTAAATTGAATTTCTCCATCTAATCTTCTGGTAAGGGAACGAAAATCCGCTAGTTGCTTTCGCGCGTTCTTATTCGCGAATTTTTGACATTTTTAATCCAGTATTCTTCCTATTTCGTTAAATATTTAAAATTCTTCTTATCGAAATAAGATACTCTCTGCATGTCGTAATCTGGAAATTAATCAAAGAATCTAAAACGTTCAGATATTTTTACTTCTTCGGAGATATAAATTCATCATTGTATTACCTACGATCGGTCTAATCTTCTTATTTATGAATTTTCTAGAATATTTAGTATTTTTGGCTTTCTCGTAATTATATTTCTAATTATTATTATTGAAATGAAACATGCATAGGTGTCGTCATTTAGAAACTAATCATTTCCAGTGTTTCGATGTTTCTCTCTCTGAATAGCCAAGATAGATCTATAATTGCGTTGGATGACTTATTAAAGCGAATTGGCATGGAATTTCGTATCTAGTAAAGTGTCGTACGTTTCTTAGGGTACGTTTCTTATGAATAAAGAACGTTTGTATAATCGCATCGGACGAAGAGCCGTCGAATTATCGTGGGTAAAATAATTTATAATTTACAAATAGGAATTAAGGATCGTGATTGCAGCTAGTTATGTAACAATGCTAGGAAATACACGCACGAAACGAAGCATGGAAAATATTCGGTCCTCGCGCTCGAAAGTTTCAAGATCGTACATCGTCCGCAATTATAAAATACGTATAGATACTACACGTGACCCTTAAAAGGATGATAATTACATTTGAGAAGGAACGAATAGAATTGTCAGGAAATTCTTACTAAATGGATCTTTTCGTCAAAACTTACTTCTAACCGAAGCATATCAATTATCATTTACATATCACAAAAAGGAACAAACAAATTTTGAAGGAGCATTGTGACTGCGAGAATGATATTCAGCGGCTAATAATACGCAAACAAACGACAGACAACACTTGATAAGTTTTTCAAAATAAATCTCATATTGTTTGCAAAAAGCAATTGTTTACACGAAATGTAGCAAAAATGTGTAATGTGGTATTAAGCGTCTGCGATAGATATAAATCGTATAAACGTCGTGATCGTTTGTAGTAGATTGAATTCAATAATGAAAATTTTCGATCCTCTGCATGGCGCTATCGGTCGGTTATTCTTATCGAAAAAAGAATTGTAAGTTTCAAACTGATTATGATAAGCGAATTTCGCCGTAATACGAAACTATAAAGCATTAAATTCATCCAAATTTCGGTATATAATTCAAGGATTCTCAAAAAATTATTTCTCTTACCATTCTTATCGAAAGTATGAAATATATTTCTTTTCTATTACAGAAATTCCATAGTTTTAAATCAACCAAACTTTTTCTGAAAGCTGAAACCATTGGCCGCCAAACGTACGAGAAAGTAATACAAAATATAGTAAACCGCAACGTGTCCAAATCCTTTCAAGAATAACGCTTTCAATTACCCGCGCTCGTAAAGCTTGCGAATCTCGACAAGAGGAAAGGATCCCCATCCTTTCGTCCTTACGTCGTGCCAAGAAGAAACATTCTTCGAAAATGCATTTCCTGAGTACAGACTGTAGACTGGAGCCGTTAAGAGCTGCGCATCCAGCCGCTTGGTAATACACATAAACAGTACGCGCGGCTCGCATTCTATTCCGGAAAAGCAAGGTCCTTGAACTCGATTCCTCGGCTGCATCTCGCGAGCTACCTGACCACGGAGTCGTCCTTTATCCGTTTCTACGGCCGTATGCAAAGCGCGTCTCTAACGCAGACGCACGCGCGACTAATATAAACAGGGAGTGGCCGAGCATCGCGGACAGGAACAGATTTTCCGCGGAAACTTCGGCAACGGGATGTTCCATTTGCATGATATTGAATTTCGCGAGTCGATCGTCTGGGCTTGCGAGAGTTTCGCTCGAAGCAAAACCCGATTGAGCTAGTTCTTTTCTCTTTTTTTTTCTTCTCTTCTTCTTTTTTTCGTAGATTAGTACGCAATGGCGTGTGAAGTTTTCATGTGACCGCGGTTTCTTGCCTATCTTCGAAGAAATCAATTTATCATATTCTCTGCTATGTGACAATTAGGTTGTAAGATCGATTGGATAAAAAGTAAAACGCAAAATGTAAAGGAAAATGTAACCGGGTGTCATTCGAAGCTAAATAATGATTATAAATAATTATAAATATTATATTTTATAGCTTGGCGAGTTTTTTATAGTCTTAGTAAATTCTCGAAAGGATTTGGACAGAGTTAGACTTAGCTAAATCGTACGAGTGTTCTGGATTATTTGGTGCGCTCTGAAATCTAGAGACCTCTTCTTAATTATCGTTTCACGAGATTACAAAGATCTTCTCTTAGAAATCGTACAAATGTTATCTCGAGCGTGCACAGTACAACTTTGAGAAAGCCTGTTTTTCCACTGTTTCTACCGTTTTCTAAGGAACAACGTGGGAAACTCAAGCGATAGTTAAACGAGTATGTAACGCTTCATCGAAATGCTTAATCTCGCGAATGAAGCTAAATCGCATCTGGTGATTCCGGTGTTATCGTGCTTCATAAAGTTGTGTAAACGATATAACAAAAATGATAAAACAACGTAGAGGCTTCTCGTCGCTATATTTGGCGTATTAAATCGATGTTACATTTTGGTCTGAATGTACGAACTGTTCCTGCGCAGCGAAATCCTCATTATCTGAATTAATTGTGGTATGCGAAGCTTGATCGAACGTTTCGCATAGTAATGTTAATGCATACTTCATATAATTACATTCCAGTACGAGCCCGTTGCATCGTGGTATAAATTATCTTGTAAAATAAACGGGAATGTGGGTGGTGAAGTACTAATTAGATCTAATAAGGGGCAATAACGATCAACGCGAAGATTCATGTCGCAGAACTGATAAAATACGCGATAAATTTAAACGAACCTTTATGCAGTAGATTTGTAAAAAAATATCGGCTTGTGGAAATTCCATTCTTTGTACGTAATATTGTAACAAGTTTCTTCTTCTACGATGATGCACTATTGTAATATTTTATTTATAATAGGTGCGTTACTTACTACATGTCTCAGCAGGTTTCTATGGTGACAGAAAAAAAGTGTAATAATCCAGGTATTTTTATAAAAGTCATTTTTGGGAAATTTAAGAGCGCAGAGATCCAGAGAATGCATATAACAAGCAAAAATATATAACATGTACAAAATAGAGTATATCTGGCGAATGAGACAAATTTATATTTGGAACTAAGTTTTTTCAGTTACGTTGATAAAAGTATAAAAATATATAGACATCCGGGGTATACTCATAGCGTACGTATTGTTCTTGTTATTAATCACGAAAGGGTTGACTATACTAATTACTTTATGGTTTCATCAATACGTGTTAAACTACAAACGTCACTCGGCTACAGCGGAACAGTAGCACGAAATTAATTCACGTCTCTGAGAATGCATTCTGACACACCATCTTGATGTTCTACACTAAGTTGTTGCAAATGTTACGCTCAACATCTTTGCCATTAATCATGATAATCGTTTCGTCCTCGGAAATTCATTTTTTCGTAGAAAAATCTTTTCACTTTCGTTGAAATATTTCATCGTTTCCTCTTACCGCTTTCTTTAACATTTTTTTTTTAATTTAGCTTAAGTTTCGAGCGTCTGGCGAGGAATTTTCGTTTTTGTGATTGCCACATCGCGGAAGACGTACTCTCCTAATAAATCGAAATCGAGCAGCAACACGAAGGATTCCAACGATGGCGAACCGAGGTATTCAGGTCGCAGCAAGGCCGAACCGCGTGTACAGTCGCAAAGTAAAAGTGCAGTGAAATAAAATGTAGGCTGTTACGTGACTCGAGGCGTCTCGCTCTAGGTCTGGACATTTCGGAGACTTTGGACGACCGTTTCTAACAGCTGTTCGATTGATTCCTGGTTTATCGAACGACATATACGATTTTTCTCTTTCCATACGAAACACCTTTCGTGACAATAGCACGTTCATCGTTTTTTGAACGAAATGCACGATGACAATGGAACAATAATTGAAAAGCGAATTGTACATTTTAATGTCCACGAAATATTATAAAATGATTGCAGTTGGGAGAGCGAACGAATTTTAGAAATTCATCCTCCGCTTGTCTTCCGATAGAAATATTCGAATTTTTGAGATATTAAAAAACATCGAATACTAAAAAAGATAATCTCGATGTCCGCAAGTATATGGAAATTTTCACGATCGTTAACAGAACGTTCATGCAAACTGATATTTTTATGAACGTAACTAAAGCGATAAAACTAGTAAACCAAAAAAGCAATTTTTAAATCTGTTACTTCCTCGATCGATCGACGTTATATGTACATATTGTCTTTTTATGTGTTTTCTTTAGAGCTAAAACATATGCTGCGCCAGTCTCTTGCGAGAATAATCGAAAAATTATTGAATCCGAAGTCCTGTTGTTTAATCAGAACGTGGCATTAAAGTACAAAGACGGACAAAAATATAATTATCGCATTTCGCTCCTGTGATTTTCATATTTATGCAACCTGTTCATTTTTGCATTTTTATATTTCCCATAAATGTATAAGTATCCGCGGTCTATACAATTATCAATAAAATTATTTATGATGAACCAGAGGGATGTTTCAGAATACGAAGAGTAGACAGCATTTTATTCTATGCATTCACGAAGCTTTGCCGCTAGTCTGTTTTATGGAAAGGAGGCTAAACGAAATTTATGACCGAGCTGCCGGGCACGTTGCGCTCGTTTTAGCCGATTATTATAAAATGAAACGGCTGAAGCAATAATATCGTTCGCTATCGCTCGCACCACGATTCTCACCTACGCGTTCCTGACGAACGTGAAAAAAAGGTGAACACGTGGGTGTATTGAGTTCCAAAGGCTAACGATAACGATGACGAAAAAATACCGGTATCGTGGGGTACACCCTGTGAAATACAAGCGTGGTTTTCTATCGACAGAAGAACTCACGATACCACTGAGCTTATCATATTTTTCAAATTCAATATTTGGTTTGATTTTACTTCGTGTTATCGAAATAAAATATATTTACACATTGTCATCGTGGAATCCATCAAGGAATATGAAACATTTAGATACTTCCATTTTGAATATCTAATAGCTATTGAGTACCTAAATCCACGATTGAATTACGATTGATTTGATCTCCTCGTTTATTTTTTCCTTTCGACAAATATTTAAACCTTTTTTATTATCAAAATAAAATACTTTTGGATATTTTCATTAAGAAATTCATCAAAGAATATTGAACATTCAGATATCTGTATTTCTCTGAAGAGATAAATCCACGATCGAATTACGATTACGTTTATGGTTTTATTTACGAATTTTCTAATATTTAATACACGTATTATGCATACGTATAATGAAACGAATGAAAGAGGATCGATCCGCGATAGTTCTCGTTCTCGTTGGCCGGGAACGACGTGCACGGCCGATACAGGATTTACAAGTTTCCTAAAAGGAAGACACACACGGCGCGGTTCAACGTACCGATTATCACGATTCTCTTCTTTCCGCTGCGAGTCGAGGAAATTATTCAAGCGTCGGTAGTCGTCCCTATCGGTTTATCTCCGATTGAACAGCCGATCTTTCAAGCTCGCATTAATCTTTCTCGCTAAACCCGCGGTGGAAGATGAACCTCCTGTTGATTTATTGCGGAACGGTATCGCTGAAATATTTGAGAAACTACGTACGGGGATACTCTTCCGGTGTCGCCATCGCAATTATATTTCACGGAAATCCTAAAGTATGAAGATGCGAGTTTCTATTAACGCTAGAACTATCGACTTATACATAGGTATAGCAAAATATTATTTTTTATGAATATGTTATCTACATATGAGAATTTTGTTGTGAAAAATTTTTTTACGAAAAATTGTGTTAGAGTTGTGTAAAATTTATAATGCGAAGTATTTGCTGTGTGAAGATCTTTGTACTGCAATGTTTAATGTCTTATTTTATAAATTGAGAATGATATCAACTCGATTGGCAGCGTAATCCTTAACCAGTTAGCTGTTACGATGTAAAATGTGTTGCAAAAAGTAAGCGTGACGAGTATACTCGTCAAGCACAGGATACGTGTGGAATGTTATAACATAGAATTAAGTTGTAATGAAATGACGTTTTATTTTTTAATTTTCTTACTGACAGGCCTTGTCATGGCACGAAATATCGCCATTTCTTCGTGACGAGTATATTCGTCAGAAACAGCTAACTGATTAATTATTATTATACAGTCTTGGAAGATCCCAAACGTTATTACATAATCACGGTAACACCTCCGTAACAGTTTTGTCTCCCACTTTTATTATTTTATTTCGTCGAATATTTCCCTTTCTCTCTCTTTTTTTTTTTAAATTGTCTTCATTCTCCGAAACCTAAAATAGAAATACGACGATTAGTAAGAAATCTATGACAAAATATTTATAAATACAATAATAGTTTACTTAAATTTAAAAACTGCGGAAGATAGTTTCACGTAGATTGCTAATTATTATAGATAAAGTAAAAAGAAATGTACATTAACATTCAATTATACGGTAGAACTGATAATAAACAGTACTACTACTAGTACAATACTGTACAGTCGTTGAATATATTTATCATATAGCAGAAAGTGTTTTTATTTGCTATATGAAATCAATTTTCTGACTATACTGTGGGATTTTTATGCATTTATATGAAAGCGTCTAATCTTATGCATTTAAAAAAAATTCGAAAGTGCAGGATTGCGATAGAATGCGCGTTAATACGAAAAATATATATGAAATATCCAAAGTATAGCGTCTTCTGTATTGCACACTTGGTAAGCAAAACAATTTTCGACCAACGTTCTATTTTTTTAATCATATCCTTAAAAATACGAATTCGCATAAAGATCCGCATTCCATTTATGACCATCGCGGGAGCGAATATTCTCTTCTTCTTCGATGGTTTCGCGGCGTCGTTACGAATTCCTTAGCGATCATGCAACAGGTTCGTTTACGAGACGATCGATCGATCGTGTGGTCGTTTTCGAAGCGAAACACGCGTCGAACACGACGTTGCACGGGATCCTAAATTTACGAACGATTCAATCCCATGCGATTTGGAAATAGTCTGAATATTCCATAAAATTAGACGTTCTCCAGGGCGTATATGGGGCTATGGGGTTATATAGGGGTGTATGAGTTTATAGGGTTTCGCGTATTTGAGCGTTGAAGCTTGGAAATTGGAAAGTTGTAAATGCTTGGAAAGTTTGATCAGGTCTGAGCGGTTGAAGAATTTGAAAAATTTGAGGAATTTCGAGATATACGATTTTTTTAAGGAGTTTGACGAACCTGATAAGATTCCGATAAATGCGGAAGACTTGATTGAGACGTTCAAACAACGCGGATGATCCGAAAGATTAGAAAACTTCAATTTCTTAATATTCCCAGTCTGACCATAACGAATTCGCGAAACTCGGTATTTTTTAGATGTTTTATAAAATAAATCGAACGAATGTATCATTAGGTATTTGTAAAATGAGTTCTAAGTTATGAGACTCGGTACATTCTGGATATTGCATAAATTTTAAACCAGTACCGTTAACGTTAAGTTATGACATCAACGAAGTATAAATCACTGTTCTCATACGCGGATCATCCTTGTCGATAATTCTTTCCGTAATTGTTTTGAAATTTTACTCCTTTTGCCTTCAACGCAGCAAGCGATCCGCTGCATAAGGATCCTGTTCGTTATCTGTTCAAGAACATTCTTTTTCACGGTAGAAATGAAAAATGACACGCATAACAGTACCGGTTAATTAAAGCGTAACTTACGTTTTACGTAATTAATAACCGTCTAGATAGCCGATGTAAGCGGCGAATCAAAATAATGTAAGCATGATAAGCTTGTAAACGATACTCACGTTCAAGAAGCAACGTCTCGTCCTGCTTGAATCGCAGTATTTAATTAATAGAGTCCGATAGGAAAGCGGCGAGTACAAATATCATCTCAGGCGTATTTTGTTACATTCGTTGCAACATAAATGCATGAGTTATCAGTCCTTTGCCATAATGAACAGGGGATTAATAAACGATCGCTTGAAAGTACAGCCATTAACACGCCCAGAGACTAAATTCGTTTATTTCGTCATGTAAAGTCTCAAGGTTCGGGCTGTATCAACGAAAGAAATCGCTTAAAATAGAAAAAAAAAAAACAGTTCTGAAACAAAAATGCAAGGTATGGGGGGAACATTTTTACATTTTAAATACAGCCTTTACGTATACCCTTAACAAAGTACAAACTACTAGACGGTTGCTGGGTTTGGTGAATTAAAAATTAATTATTCCTCAATCCCTTATCCTACTATTAAATTATATATATATAAAGAATTTAAAATAGATATTTTAAATTGTAATTAAATTCTATTTAAATATCTATTAAAATTATAGATATTTTATAATTAAAAATTCCATAAATTATATCTATAGTTATTACATATTGATAGAAACGTACGAATCTTTTTTTTTATAAATTATACATTTGTAAAATTGATATAAGAATTTTTATAGAAAGGTGGCAGAACGATATTCCGCATTCCTATTAGAAAATATTCGAAGTATTTATTAGGCACTGTTTTTATTCGACAACATATCTCTACATATTGCAAACATGTATTAGAAAATTGTACCTATGCCAGCATGTACTAAATTTTTTTGCTAGCGAATAGTTTACATAATACATCATATAAGAAGAGATTGAAAAAAATTACAGGAAAAGAAAGTTGGACTTTATGTCAGCAGTTATGGGTTAAAAGTAACTTTTCATATAAATGCTGTATAATTTATAGGATTTAATTCGATGTACATATACATCGTTCATTTGTCATTAAAGGGTTGAGAATCTTCTTCAGAAAAATTATTAGACATAATTATACGATTTTCCTTGTACTTGTTAAAATGTGCTTGTATCGTAAGAAATGCGTTATCGTTCCTCATGATATGTATGATATCCGCCAAAAGGGATTGTCCTACATAGATGTAACTTATTTTCATTAGCGTATAAAAGTTTTGTTTTCAAACTTACTAAATCTGTCATACTCTAAAAAATGGGGCTAAACAAACGTGTATCTTTCAGCGTTAAATATGTTTATCGTGAAATACACACATTGCATTAATCTTCCACGTAACACGAATAAAAGCAATCGAGTATCGTGACGCTACCAAGCAATTTACATTTTTTTTCAAGGGTGAAAGGGAAGTATGTATTCAATTTCCTCCACTTTAACCAAAACAAAGAAAGGACATAATTCGAAAGTGTCCAATCAAATGCGATCAAGGTTTCAATAATCCGAGACCTTGGCATCGTGTACTTTCGTTTTGCACGAGCCAACACGTGTCACAATATAGTAAACATCGTGGAAACGGATTAAGCTTTTGGGTAATTTTCATCGGCCATTATTTCGGTATGTCATTTCAGGCGCAACCATGCTATTAATTAATTCGATTAAGCGTACCGTCGATATCGTTTCATCGCCAAATGGAAAGAGATAATGGGGCAATTTTAGAGAGAGAGAGAGAGAAAGAGAGAGAGAGAGAGAGAGAGAGAGACGAAAAAAAGAGGAACGTGAGAAAGTTCTTATGATCGAGCGAAACGCGAGCAATTATCGTTTATCTGCATTGTACGGTCATCGATCGGCAAAATGGGCGGTACCGTTCGATCGTTCGACTTAATACGCAGATCAGTTCCGCGTTTCACGATCTTTTCTCTCATGATTTGCAATTTGTACTTTTGTATTGCAGGATATATCTACGTATAATCGTTCAGAAGTACCTGGAAATACACTCATGGACGCTCTTTTTTGACAAGATATAATTTGATATAATAGCGGTAAATAATAAACGAATACTATATAATTACATTCTACGTTATTAGTTTATCATTACATGACACGATGAAATTGGTTTTAGACGATTGACGGATATGTAATGAAATATTGCCGCTTGCAAGAATGAAAATACGTCATAGTAGAATCTTTTAGCCAGGTTTATCACAGAATATTCTGGGAAAGTTCTTTATCCCCGTTTAATCTACAAAACATAAATCAGATAGACTATCTGGTCTCTAAGACACAGATCAGATAAGGAAGATTCTTTTAAATTAACAAAAGGACTATGAATACCATGTAGGTACATGAACGAATCGCATATTTAATTTTAATACACTGTCGATCAAGTTTTTAAACAAACAATTCGAATTTATTATTTGTTAATACATATAAATTCTATTTTCTTCGCAAATAAATTCTCGGCAAGTCTACATTATTCGTTGAATCTGTAAAAGTATGATGAGTATTGCTTTTAGCCATTAGTTTCCCATTAATATATAAATATATTTTACTTAACATTCATGTTGTTACAAACCAGTTACAGTTTTTTTTAGATGTTTATCGACAATAGTATATGTATATATAGCCTGAAGCAAGGAAGTCTGACAGGGACACAAGACGTTAATAGAATATTCTTGCTCTGATTATAAATGATTGACGGTTATATAAGAACATACAGAGACATACAAAAATATATACGAGAAACGCTAAACTCTGTAACACAATCCTGCGTCGTTTAACGTACGCAAAACTTAAAATTTAAAACGATAGATGCAGGTTTATGAATTTATGACTGGAGCGGTCAAGGCTCGCAAAGGGGGAGTCGATGAAAGTTCATGGAGATACGAATAACTCAGTTGAATTCGATGAATGTTCGGGATGATTCAAGAGAATAACAAGGTTTGGTCGTATATAATCGCATCTCTGTCCTGATACGCGCGCAAGACGCAGCGTCATGGTCAGAACAGGTAGCTAAATATGCGTTTTAAGCGCGTCTGTTTATTATTTTGGCCGCGTTTATCGCGAGACGAAACGGCGAACAACGAACGCGACTTTAACCTATTAAACTTGATTAATCCAGGCTGTCAGCGGAAACAACTTGGCTGAGAAACTACAATGAGGCACGGCGGCACATCGCCTTGAGAACCGAGAGGAAAATAAAGCAAGCGAGCTCGAAGAGAGTTTAATCGAAGGAAATAAGAAATGACGGAAGGATAATGAGAAAGTTTAAACGAATTTCACTTTTTAGCCGACTCAGCAGTGATCTTTGAACCTTCTGCGATCTAATCCTGTTCTTGTTTTGTTAGAAAAAGTCGGGGAAAAAGAACTTCGGCGCAACGCGATGAAATAGAACAGTGTTTTATATTTCTCCGACAGAGAATTGTTTGGTGCAGGAGGAACACGATTGGATCGAACATGACTTAAGGGATTTGTAATAAGGGGCGTTGAAGATGAATTTATTAAGACTAGAAGAGGTTTATTGTACGTTTCAATTTAGATTATAATTATGGACATTCAACGAGATGTATTTTCACTAAATTACGTAGGTAAAAAAGAAATTCTGTTAAGCAAACACGGCTGATGCAATCTTTCTAAACATCTCTGAAAATTGTTTTCACTGACTTTAGCATTCTCCTCTGGCGCGTTTTTTGTTAAACTGCACAATTTTTGTTAAACAAATTTCTTTTTATCTTCAACCGACTTTTCGACCTAACTTTTTTCGAGTTAGCTTCCAAAGGATCGAAATTTGAAGGGTGATTTCACCCCTTAAACTTGAGTTCCTGCAGCTAGAAAAAAAAAAGATGCGTATCTAATATCTTTGGCTGGCTGTTCTTCGAGCCTACGATGTTTCATCGAACTCGAAGGTACCATACGCGTCCTTTCTTCTAAAGTAAAAGTGGAAGACAAGGAAATCTTGTCTTCATGACCAGCAAGAACGCTCCTGAAAGGGCGGAAACATATGGATGATAGTTAATTAAATGGAGATTTTATTAAACAAAATTTTGACATAATCTTGTACAAGGGCAGTTGGAATAATTTTGCGCTTCGTTCGTTACGTTTATGGGGATCGTTGTTGTGCAAATGAATATAAAGCGGGTACATGAAAAAGAAGAAAACGACGAATGACAATGAAAGAAACATAAAATGAAGAACAGAATCTCTATTGTCAGCTCGATAATTGCTTCGATTCCAAATTAGGAATTTAAATTAACGTAACATTTCGTTCAGCGATACTCGACCGATGTCGACAGATCATATCATTCAATGAAGGCAGTCGAGTTCCGTGAATGGATTCGCGTACTCCAATAAGCGAACCAAGGCTGTTAAAATTTGTATTTTATTCATATTGAAATGGAATTCATACCTGAGAACCGTATCGCGATAGTATAGAGGCCGGAAATTTCGGGCATTCGAGGTCGTTCGTTGTCCATGGTACTTATAATTTTTACTTTTACTTTCCTTTCAAACGTGTTTGTACATTCTCGTAATCCTAACTTCTGTCTTCTCTTCTGTCTCTCCTTCCTATATAATTAATGAAACCAATTATCAGAATTATACAAACAATTGTGCAACAAAACTATACAAACAAAATAGAAAGAATTTAACAGTATAATATTTGATAGTAACAAGTACAATAACAAGGAAATTATACAGAGTCAGCATAATTGTAAGGGGGACCTCAATTTTGACTATGGTTGATGATTGCACGATATTTTATTAAATAATATTAGTGAACTGATAAGTTAGAAGTTATAGATTATAGATTTCTCTTTTATAATTTTGCAGTTTCGTCACATAGAACAATAAAATGACTGGTAATCTGTAAAATTCATTTGTAAGATATAAGTTATTTTATTATTAAATTTATTTGGTAAGAGAATTCAATAATACTGGTAACTTGTGCCTCGCGTGGTTCCACCGGTAATTAAGTAGTAGTATAATTGTGCCAAAAAAGGCCTGCATAAATTAATTTGGTACCTTTTTTCATCAAACTCGGATATTTATTCATAAAAAGTCAAAATACACTTGAATTTTCGAAAACGTCGAATTACATGATCTTCTAATTTGAAGAAAGTATTATGAATTTTGGTTATAAGAATTTGTTATAAAACTAATAGCGTTCTAACTATCGAAACAAAGTATAGCGTAATTAAAATTCTCGAAAATGACGTAAGTGCAATAGAAGTAGCAAAAATATATAACGTCGAAAAAGCTATAATCACAGTCAATAAAAAACACGATACTGAATATTAGCACGTACATTTCTCTGCTGCTGGCAACAGTAGAGAAACTTTAAATATCTTGATGTAATGAAATGATCTCATCGCGATAAAGACGATAATAACGACGATTTTACAGAAATGGCAACAGCAAATGAAAGTGGTAATGAAGTAACTTCTCGGCTGAAGCGTTTGTGGCATTCGGAAAAAGGCTTCGACGCTTCGAAACACAAAAAGAACGTATTTGAATTAAATGAAATTTTATATCAGAAAAATGCTTAATTCTACTATCCAAAAATTTCGTTGTTCCAACGATTTCGTCTCCCTATTATTTCGAATAAATCAGACTATACCGTAATTATTTAGTAATTGCCAGGTACTTACATTTTTCCTACGTGTCTTTCATACGACTACAAACATTTGATACTATGAAAACGAAATGTTACACCTAGTGAAAAGAAGCTTCATAGCAAAATAACAATATGTGCAGATACTTTCAATAGCCACTGTATAATCGATTAAATATAAAGTCATTGAACGTGTTTATACATACAATATAATAAAAATAATATCACTTATCGAGTGCACGAGAACCCAAGTGTCCCTAACACTGAAGGGTTACGACTTTGATTGTCAGACGGCCTTGAACGGCCGAAAACTCGCGACCTCCGCTTCGACTGTTCGAAACCAGTCGTTGTCAGGCGTCACGATCGCAAATCCCGGAGGTGATAATTTCCAGGAATGCCGGATCTCTCTGTGCGGCCTCGTCCGCGCTTCCCTCGCGGATTCGTGCGTCAGTTTCCAGATCGTAAACACCCGGGAAACCGCCTGCGATCGCCTTCACCTTTGCGGCCCGTCCACGCCGTGTCGCAGAAAAATATCTTTGGATCCGGTACCCGATCGGCCAGCTACCTATCGCGTACTGCCTCCGCTCGATCCTTCCGTCTTACAGTCAACACTCTGTCGTTCTACACATAGGAGGGGGCTCGTTCTTTGTTATTCGTTATGATCGCTGATCGACTATTGAAACCATCTTTAATTCCCTTCAATGTGCACTTGTCATCGTTGCTTTTATTTCACCAGTGGCCCGAATCAATTTTGGCGATTTTTCGTTCGATGTCTCTGCCAATGTACAGTTACGTATGGAAGGAAGTTTAAATTTAATTTTTAATTTTGTACTGAAAGTTTGTTACCACGTTGATAAGTGTCACCTATTCTGTGGTATGTAGTTGTTGTATCTAGTAATTACTTTTATCAAATATAAGGCTGTTTTTGTTGTTATATCATGGTGTCTTCTTTCATGTTACCATATTGGTAACAGTCGCCTATTTCATGGTGTATGATATTTGTATCTTTTCTATGGTCTTGTTAAATGCAATTCTGTTTTGTCAAAATACGATGTCCTTTTCTACCTGTTTTACTAAGATTCTTTCGTCCGGTGCTTATCCTACAAATATTCCCTTTCTGCCTGCGATCGAAACACGCAAATGCGAATGCAATGCGAAATGATAGAATACAAGATTTAAATCGTAGAACCGGGTCATTCTATAGCGTTGGCTAGAGTTGCGAATTGCGTACAACTACGTTGCAGCGAATCGCAACTTTGAAACCCTCGAAGCGATGCATCAGCGAATTGAGAAGTCAATGAACGGGATAGCGCAATGAATTAAATTGATCGGCTGCGTAATGGAGATAAATTGAAGAAGCACAGGCGAATTAGAAGATGCGCGTCTCGTTTGTAGGACTTATATATCGTTTCGAGCTCGAGTGGACGGAACGCACTTCTTGTCTTTCGACGGATTCATCTTACGAACATGAAATTCAAAGAAAGGTAATTACTAATTTAGAAACATAGTAACAATTGTAGGGAAATTCGTATTCACGAAGACTGTATATTAGCAAGTCATATTATTTAACAAAAAAGAAACAAAAATGTCAGATCTAAAGAGATCGACATTGTATTATTCATCTTCAAAAAACTATGGATTCAAAGTATTGAACGAGTACGTCGAATTAACGAGTCTTTATGCTACTCTCATCTCATCCGACAAATTGTTTAACATATACCAAATCGCGTAAAAATGATACATACAAAACGTTAAAAAAGAATGATACAAAAACAATGATAAATATCCTCACCTTTGTACTTTTAAAATCATACGTCTTGAAAGACAGTTTATCGAATTTAACGAAATCAAGATTGCATTAATCGTTCCCAACAAACTCACAGAATCAAAACTCATCGAATGGACGAGTCTTCGTTCTGCTTCTACCTCGTCTAACAAATTTTCTCGTCTACATACCGCACCTATACATTGCCGAATTGCGCGTAAGGTTTGTATTTTCAATTCCAAATTCTAACAAGCAGTTTGTCTAATTTAACCCTCTATGAACCAACAGAATCGAATTAACGAGCGCAGAGTAACGGTTAACTCATCACAATCATAAATATACCTGGCCACGTTGAGCTAATGAATTCTACACCGCTGGTTCGCCAGATTTAACAAGAATAATAAACGGCAACGTAGTCTCTGGCAAGCGTTGTGACACGGTCGCTGGCAGACGTAACCGTGAGAAAAAAAGGCCCCGCAGCGAGGAAAGAGAGAAGAGGAGACGGTGAAGGTGAAGGAAGCAAAAGTAAAAGCGAACTGTGTGCATCTCAAATGGAATGGAGCGATAGAGTCGGTGCATGGCAAACGAGCAGACCGATTGCGTCCTGGCAAAAGCCGGAATCCGGTCCACGATGAGCACGCGCGTTATCTAACGGGTATCACGACCCCCTGTGCGATGGACGCCACTATATCGAGGCATTATTCCTCTGCATCTCACCATTTGTTACAATTTATCGTGTCCAATCGAGAGGAAACGCACTGTCGCTCGTTTTCTTCATCTTGGATACCGCAACAAGATACTTATACACAGTAAATAATTATAACGAAAGGATATTTAAGCCTTAATAACGATAATTTTATTTACGACGTTTAATTTAATCTATGAAAGTTTAGTTTTTCTAAATTTCGGAATTTTTCTAATATTTTCCTCGCAACGTTTGTTTGGTTCGATGGATGGACGAGACCCAACGGCTGGTGGGGCGAATCAGCAACATACAGAAAATCAGCGAATTGAACGTGAATTTACATCGACTACACATCGGATTTACAAAAGTTAGCAACCAACTTAGTCCTTTATCTCTAGCGAAAGCAACGAAATCTAACGAGTATTTGAAACACCTTGCAACCTTGGATTCGATTTTAAAAAACATCAACATCGAAATTGATAAGTGTAAATATGCAGGAAACGGTCTACTCGAGGGAATCAGAAATTCTAGAAATACAACTAACTGAAACATACGGAGCACACGATACGAACAGCAATAGTCGAAAATAAACCAGGAGAATACAAACGCGGAGTCAATAAAATAGTTCCATTACTTATCGACGACGAGGAACAAGAACATACGAAATAAATATCACTAACAACAACGTGTAAACGGGACTGTTCAAGGGTCAGAGCGGGCGTTCGTTATGACTCGGACAGCACTTACCCTTTCTTCAGGAAATTTCGAAGTATCCTCGATTTCCAAAGTCCTGTCCTCCCCGAGCTGATGACACAGAGATCAGGGAAAATCTCCGATCAGGAAGGCACAATGGACGGACGAGAGCCAACGGCTGATGGGAGGGAATCAGCAACAACCAAGTCTCAGTCATCAACAAAACATCATACTGTGCGGGTGAAATACTTCGGTCATCAACAGATTGTCGTGCCGTGCAGGTGAATGAAATACCTCAGTCTCAATCATATCTTACCACCGCCGTGTTCACAGCATCCCAATAACATACAAAAAATGCAAATAAGGTAACAAATTACACTAACACTTACTAAATATTAAGATGTCCGAAATAATAGACGCACAATATTTTTTGTTTTATATTATTTTGTCGAATTACGTACGATCCATTTTGTCCTGTTGAGACAAACACCGCGACATTTTACAGACTTAGTTTCGCGTTTGTATGAAGGTGCACTGTTGTAAAAAACAGTTGCGAAAGAAAGATACTTTCCGGACAACCTAATATTAAACCTCCTCCACCTTGAGCGTTAAGTTATTCAAGGTACGTGATATCGACCGATCGGTTTGACCTGACCGGTTGCTTTTTAGTTGATAATTCGCAACAACGTTCGTAATTTTTCTAACAAAGGGGTAATTAACTACGCTCGAAACTCTTAGTGTCGTTTCACATTTTTAAACTATTTTAAATCTAAAATTTAAAATTTTCGTTTTTCTTGTAAGATACGTAATAACGAAAGGACATTCGAGATCGTTGTAAGAATAAAACGACGCTTGAAATTGTCGTTATCGTTGCCTAATTTCGACATTTTTCTCGCAACAAGTTTGATATTTAGAAGGAAAAGAAAAATAAGTAACCTCTGTTTGCTGTTGCGATCTTAAGATTTCTCAATATAACAGATAGCACAAACTACGTGATACGTATTCTACGCTTTTGACCTATTTTCATGTAGAATAACATGCTCCCCGTGATTGTCCATTCGTATCTACTATCCAGTCATGTGTATTTGACAAGTTTTCAAACTCGATATGGTTGAAGATGAAGTTTCGCATGAAAAAATATTATTCCAGATTTTCGATTTATTTTTCGATGTAAAGTAACTTCCAGTTCGATCTTTTCGCGTGTCCTGCCACGCTCTGTTCATTGACAGTTTCATAGAACAAGACAATTCCGTAGGGCTTTAAATAAAGGGTTTAAACAGTTATACTGGACGATTTAATTAAAATTAGTTTCGTTTAAAAAAAGAAGTTTAAAAAAGAGAAAGTTGAAATTTCTAAAACTACTGAAATTTTCAAATACTTTGAATATCTTGCGGAGAACTTGAGAGGCGCTGACTCGAAACATTCTGGAAACGTGTGGAATGTTGCGATTAAGCAGGGAAGTCCCTCGTGGAAGATCATGAAGATTTCTAAAGAATCTTTAAACTCACGGCAATTCTATACAAAGTGTTTTAGATTGTTTTTTAATACTTCAAATATTCAAAGGCAGTAACAGTGCCCCATGTACTTTTATCTTCTTTATCCTTTGCAAAAAACTTTAAAAACTTCATCAGTCTTTTCTTTAAATCTTAATGCACCTTTCAGACGTTTCATTTTTACCAAATTCGTCTTTATCAAATTTTCACTCGTAGAAGAACGTTAACAAAACTGACAGACTTTTGCATCTAAATCCAAAACGTTTGTGATACGGTACTTGATCTAGATATTTTTGAATCTTTCTTTTTATTCCTTTTCTTTTCAAAATAATACCATCTGCCCATGATTCGCTTGTTACTCGGAAGGATAATATCAAATGTGAATATCGTTATTAAAAATCAGAATTAAATGTACCTATATATTTGAAATTTCTGTTTCACATCGACCAATAGTCGATTATTATAATTCAAAATTATAAATTTGTCTATCTCTAAATACGAGGAACCCGTATGATTCTATATCTTTAAGATCCACAAGATCGCCAATGTCTTTTTACTCAGAATCTCGAGGCTCGTTTCACAAACAAAGATCGGAATCATCGAGAAGAGAATCGACATTTGTTGAGAAACACATTGCGCTAGTTTCACCGCAGATTTTAACTCCAATTCTTTTTCCTTTTCTTTTCTATCGAATAACGTTGCCCCTTTCGGGCTACATACGAGATTTCTTAATCCATTACCAACTCAAGATCTCTACCGCTTACATCAACGTATATTATGTTTATGTCTATTTCTAGCTTAATCTAAACAAACAAGAAAAGATAAACCTTTAAAACGATTAACAAAATTAAAGCTATTTTATGTCTATTTTACAACTATAGCAACGTTTATAAGTTAGAAGCTTAGACTTTGAATCTTTGCTTGGTTTCGCCACTTTCTCTTTTCACCTGCTCTTTCGATCAGTCTTTTCATTCGTTCTATATTTCTTCCATTATCGTTCATCAGTTACTTCACCGATACTTACCCTCGTTGCTTCACATATTGTCATCATATGCAATGCTGTTTCTTCACGTGTCCCGCATATCTTGCTCATCTTCTGCTCGGTATCCATCCAATATCTGCTAGCCTGTCACCTTCGTTTCTTAACTTGAATCTCGTCGACATTTTTAGCTTCCCTGTTTTCCCTTTCTCCTGCAGATACCTTGGTATACCTTCGTTGCTCCATTTGATCTTAATTTTAGTTTGAAGCTGCTGAACGGAGCGTTTTTTTCACGTGATTTATGGGATAGACAGAGCTGCATTAATGCCAATGCACGATCATTTTAGAAGGAATGATAGTCGGCGGCGAACGTCAGACGAGGAAACCAGTTGCTCTCGGTTCGTTTCGTAGGCATACGAAATTCAGTCGGCGGTTGATTATTCCTTGTTCATGCAAATGTATGCGAGCGCGTGAAAAGCGAATTTTACGAGTTTCAATCGCGGCCGCCAACGCGTTCAAACGCATTCCTTGGACCAACTGACCGTGACGTCCGAACTTTTAACGACATTTAACGTAAATCAGTCGCGCGAAACGCGATCGCCTTCGAAAATTCTGACCAGAGACTTCCACGCAACCGGAAGTCACCGCTCACCCCGTGCCCTTTGAAATGGTCGAGCCACTAGAGAAAACCGCGGATTCAGGCAAAGTAAAGGAATCTTCAAAGCGATGGAACGTGTATCGACGAAGTATATAGGGAAATTCGAGTCGAATTCCAAGAGCTTTCTATTTACTTCTAAGAGTAAATTGATAGATAGACGATTCTAGATTTAGATTTTACTATTCTAGCAAAGTATTTCCGTTCGCTGCGATGATTTAGGGAATTATAAATCCGAGGAACACCGAGTTTCTCGATTTTTAAATCGGCGAATCTTTAATTTTTCAAATTATCAAAATTTCGTATCTTCGAATTTTCGCAGATTTGGAACTTCCAATTTTCAATTTTTCACAGTTTCGAACTTTTCGATTTTGTACTTCTCAGCCTTTGAAATCTTCTTCCAAACTTTGAAACCTGCGAGCTTGCAAATTTCCAAATGATCAAAATCACAGATTAATAACGCCGATAAATTGCAAATTTTTGACAATAACATCGGTAAGTTAAAATAATTCGGTTCTAAGGGCTAAAATTATTCTAGCGCAAATAAATTATTTTGATATTCCATATGGAATTCTACATCTTTTCTTTAAAAACAATCGTGTTTCATCGTAATCGGAACTCTGTTTCGCGTTTGATAAATCGTAAATCGTTGACAGGAGATGCCCTAAATTACAATAAACGATACATCCATACACATACACGTTATTCCATCCGTATAAATAAATTACTACGATAAATACTTTCAGTATCCTTCACAAAATTTACAATGTTCTCGTAAGAAAATCATTTTTAAGTTCTTTACTCGCGAACATCGCCGACTTAAACTTCTCCGCTCGAAAAACGGGTCGTTCTCTTTCGAAATCACGTCGTTTCTTCTGAAGAAACGAGCGATTCGAAGGCATTTGTCAGTGACAAAGCTGAACGCGGTTCGATTGAAACGGTGGCGGGGACAGATTGGAAGGTTAAACGAAAATTAACGAAACGTTGTCTAGCATTGAAACAGGGAAATTCCTGGAACGCGCGCCGCGGTCGCGTTCGAACAACTGGAGCAATCCGGCGGCGAAGTTGCAACAGAATAATTGCATTCGAAGTTTTGCGGCGACCTTGCGTAACTACGATCCGAAGCCGGCATTTAGGAAATCGCTAGGAGAAATTTATTCATCGCCTTTAGCCTCGATTGTTTCTCGTTCACCGGCTCGATTTTCTCTTTTTGTCTTTCCTTTTTTAACTTTTGTTCCTCTCGTTTCCTCCAGCCGATGATGGAAAGATCGAAGCAAATTGGAGAACATATGGCAATAATACAACGAATTCATTTTTATTCATTTTCCGATTATTACAGAATACGACGAGGCGGCATCTGTTTATTTAACGTAATCGAAAAACAAAGATAATTTGTAAAATTGGATCGATCAGCTTTATATTCTGTAAATTGAGAAATTTTATTTTTTAGTTACGTAATTAGTGTCCGATTTATCAAACAACGAATGATTTGCTTATACAATACTCGTACTACACTCGTTACGAAGGGATAATATGAATAATTGTACTTACAATAGGTTTTTAATTTTAATATCGTCATTTTTGTTCACTTTCCTCTTGCTTCCTTAAAAAAGTGAAGAGATGATTCATTATATTTTTCTGTAAAATTTTTTTTTCTGATTTAGGTTCAATACAGGTTTCCTTTATCTTTTTTTTTATAAAAAACACTGCTTCTTTATTTGTAGGGACTTCAGAATCTTGTAGATTTTTGTTTAGAGACGTATAAAGAATATCTTATGCTTTTTCAACTCAAAGTAGCGATAAAATAGCTGCGCAAAATTTAATCTTTCCACGCGTGAACTTATTAAACCTGAAAGAATGAGCAGACGCGTGTGACCATCGGACGTTAACGATCCAAGTTCAGAACAATATACATTACGAGATTTTGTTACATCATATTGCGGAGAAGGTGTAAAGACGAATCTGTGCACGAACAGTTAAAAACCCAACAAGAGATTAATAAGATTATTCTTCGATGGAATAAAAATTTAGTCAGCGTTTGCACGCTGACTAAATTTGTCACATATCTCGCGATTAAACTTGATCTATTAATGGGAACGTTTGTTAAAAATTCTAATCGAGGAATAACCCAGGCGATATCTGGTTAGGAAGGGAATTGGAAAAGTTTACAACTCGCTGGAAAAGTTACATCTCGATGAAATATACGAGCAAAGAAAATCTGCATAACGAAGCACAGGAATGTGCGGAAGAAAAGAGAACGCGGTTAATATTCTCGGTGTTTACATGATATTTATTTTCATGTTTTATAGGTAATCCTTATAACATTTCTTACATATGGGAATATTACATATTCATGGGCAAGTCAGAGAAATAAAAAAGAAGTAAATCGCCGCCCACTTACGCACTCTTCGAACTCATCCTACAAAATAGCTCTCTCTTTCTCTCTCACACACGTTCTATATTACTTACATCGCATATATGCACATATAATATTTATGTATTCCCTATTACAAATTAAATATTATACGTATATATATATATAATATTTCTCCATCTCTTACATTCTTGTCGTTTATTATTTTTCCACATTTACTTCGCCTTTTTTTTTTGTAAATTTTCTCCTTAGTATACAAACGGGTAATATTAAACTTCGCTATTTATCGCCGCAATATCCTCTTACCAGTTAATCGTCGATGATCGATTAACAATAGCAATCATCATCGAGTCTATTTATTTCCATGCGCCTTATGTGCGTATGTCGTTGTCTCACATTTTCCTTTGCCTATCTCTATCGTGTAATCTTTTATATTACCCTCTCTTTTTCATCCGTTTTCTTTCTTTTCTCGTTCTTCTTTGATACACGCGTTCGAAAAACTGACAAGTACAGCTTGATCGGGTTGTTTCCAGGGAAACGATCACATTTTTCGAAGGGAAAACGGATTCTATTGAAGAGGAGAGTAAAAAAAAAAGCGAATCGCAAACAATTTCGTCGTCTGTAACCGGAAGTCTGTCGAAAATCTCGGTCCGCCGACGAAGATGAAGAGCACTTCCGGTTATTCTAGACTCTAATTGAAAATCTTGCTTTCTTCGCGATAAGCTTGTGGTTTCTTCTTTTCTTCTTTTCACGCGCACTCTTCATAATCTGAACAGATATCTTAGAATCTTAGAAAAGAATTTGTATATTAATTATAATATTAATTACGATTTCCGCAAAGGATGGTCTTATTTTCCTTAATATTTCTTAAGTCCCTTGCAAACCAAATTGGGAATCATAAAAAGAAATTGGCAAAAATTTTGTTAAAATATACGAAATTGTATAATAATTTTTGGGGAAGATTTTTGAGTAAGCGATCGTTAGTATTTTCGTAGGAAACAAAGAAATATTTACGAGAAAAGAGTTCGATTATCGTAATTGAGTGCAAACTATACTGTGACTCCCCTTGTTCAAATAAGTTAAAAGGAATCTCAGTTCCAGATTACGACGTAGGCACTTACAATCAAAGATATTATTCGATTATGCACAGAATTATAGTAAATCATATTCCCGTTGCGTAAAAGCGGAAATGAATCGCGAGAGGTCGAACATTTATACTATACATCTGCTTGAGCTTCAAATTGTAAATTCTCCCATTTCAAGTCGTTCATCGTTGATTCGAGTATTTTATACAACCTGTGATTTATTTTTACGCTTCTTTCTTATATTCTTCTGTTTTACATACTAATTTTGATACTTCTTTTTCTTGATTTCTCTTTACTTAATTATTAACCGATTTATACTTATATATATTACTACACTATGTTGGCTGAATACCATGATTGCTCAACCTCCCTTTATTCGCTTCTTTTTTTTCTTCTTGTTATATATAATCTTCGTTTCTTTTGGCTTTTCTATTTTTGACATTGTGACAATCAAATTGGGTTTCGTCTTTTTCAAACGAAACTCCACGTTTGTCGATATAATAAAATACACAAGCTTTATACGTAAAGAAATTCAATTTTAAAACGACCAACCCATTGGAATTGCGCTTAGAATCGAAACAACATAAAACTATTTGATCGAATCTTCTCTTCTATCGTAAAAATGTTCATTCTCTGAAAAAATATACGAAACAACGAGGCACTGCTAGATTAAAAAAATAATACGACGCGTTTCATATAGAAACGTTCGTCATCAGTAACATCGATTTCATTACTTGAAAAATAAAAAAAGGGGGAAAATGTCATTGCTTGACATCGAAAACTAACGGCTAACTCAACCACGATCTTCGAATTGTTCTATTCTCGTTTCAGTAAATAAAAATACCCTTAACATTTCGCATAAAATTGAAACGAGAATTCTAATAACGATTATCTCATATTTTCTTCAAACTTAATCAATTTTTCCAACGACCGGGAAATACGAATCGAATCGAAAACGTCTCGAAGAGTGTAGTAGAGTTAAAACAGGCTTCCAATGGGTCGAATCGAACATCGATCTTAAATCTAGAACGGCACGTTCAACGCAAGAATCCACGAAACTAATAAAACGTTCTCTTAGAAACAAAAAGAAAAATCCATTTCTCTGAACATATAACGCGAATGTTCATTTATATCTTTGCTAACGATAGACAAGAAACGTGGCATTTTTTATGAAAATATTACATAGAAAGAAAATCACTTTTTTTTTACTATCATCAAGCGGACAGATTAAATTCCATCTTCTGCCTTTCCACGCGATTTTTCATTCGAGTAATTATATTCCTCCCCTTTCCATTCAATTTTTTACGAGAAACTCGATCTTCTCCATTTCCACGCGATTTATCAATAAAAATGCGATTATCACCCTTCTTACGCAATTTTTCATTCAAATTCGTAAATCTCTCCCACCTTTTCACGCGATTTATCGTTTAAACTTATTCTCTTTTTTCCTGTAATTTTTCAATTCAATTCCGTCCCATCTCTTTTCACACGATTTCTTCTTTTCACCACAAAGTCGTCGTTGCTTAAACAAAGCAACGTTCGAAGGAGCGACAGAACGGTGATGTTCACAGTGGAGCAGCGAGCGGAAACGGACACAAGTGCCGTCGCGTTTCCTCGATCTACGTATCTTCTCCTCGTCGAGTGATGCCAGATCGAGAAATGCTTCCCTTCGTTTCGTCCCTTCCGCTTATGTGCTCATCCTCACACATCGTGTAAACATCCGAGAAAAAACGGTTCGCCTGTACTCTCATCTTCTTTTACGCTTTTTTTTAATCTTTTTTTCTTTAATTCTTTTATTCGTTTTAAACAATGTATCTGAGAAGATAGTGCGCATGTATCGTTTAATCGTTTTGTTTGATTAATTCGCACGTTTCAAGTCGTACTTAAGGTGGCTAAATCGCCTGGTACAAAAGAAGTCGAGGGAGAATATCTGGCATCACCGAGGATCCCGCGAAGGAATGAGAACTAAATGATTCGTACACGACGCTAATCGTAAGTGGTAAAACGCGTGTTGCGCGTCCCTCGTGTCTATTCAGAAATAGCCGAAGATAGTCTGCTTTAAATTTCTCGCGAACACAGTTTTGCTCCGACTATCGCTACCATCTTTTTAGCAAGCGTTTCGGATTATCCATCGCTTCGTTCGTTAATCTTCCTTTTCAAATTTCTACGATAAATAGTTTCCTATAGAATAATAATAATAATAGAAGTTCTGTTTCAGAGTATCGATAATCCCGATCGTTAATTTTCTTGTTCTCTTTTTATTCCACGTTGATTCATTTTATAGGAAGCTTTACATCATCGATCTTCCATGGTGAATTTTATTTTGCAGCTTTTTCTCCCTTTTTTTAAGTATTATGCGATCCTCTTTTTAAAAAGGATCCGCAAACATCCGCAGCGAATATTTCCTATCTTTTCCATCGGTTCTTCCTTTCGATTTCTAAGGAATACAAATTACCGATGTCTCTATCGAAGTCTCAAAGAAAACAACGCACGATACAACGCAACTATCGGAGAATACTTAATAAATACGAGAAGCGTGATTCGATTGATAAACCTCTGTGAAATTGAAATTGACTGTTGCGTAAACAATCGCCGATATCTCAATCGTAAAGACAAGAAACTCTTCTTGTCTCATCTGCAACGTGGAATTATTCGATTTCTGAAACAGGCGGCGTTCCTTTTGTCCGTGGAATTTTTATACACGCGATTATACTTTGTCAATAATTACGCGTTCCTGCCTCGGGAAAAATACATCATAGTCGGATGGCTGGCTGCATCGCGAATATCGAACGATAGGAACAAGAAAAATAAGTTCGGTTCGTCGTTTCTGCCGATTAATATATTTTGGAGCAAAACGTGTCTCGATTATCTTTCGTGTTCTTCGGAAATATTCGGTTTCTCGGTAGAATTCCGACACGAGCGAATGACGCAACACGTCCATCAATCTTACTCAATAAAATCTGCGCAATTATTTAAAACACACAAGGATCGTGGCGCGAGCGTCTGGGATTTCGCGAGTATTTTCCCTGCGATCGAGGATGCTTCGTTGAAATTCGCAGTTCGAGCTTGCGTTATCGAACGAATCCATTGATTCCATCGAGAAAGATTTGTCCTATCATCAACTTCTCGAGGACCATTCCTATCCGTTACTTCGAAACGAGCGAAGAACGCTTTCTTTTAATTTGATTTACCTCGATTTTTATAGTTCCTATCGAGTTATTAAATCTTTTATTTTCTATATTCTCTGTATTTTTAAGTAATCTCAGTTCGTCGAGTTATTGCAACAGCAAAGAATTACAATCTCTGTCGTTTCTTCTACTTTTCAACTAATTTCAATTTACAATTTCTCGTGTTTTCGTAGTCGCAACAATTATCCACTGTTTCTTCTATCTTTACCATAATCTCGACTTATAATTGGGAAAATTATTCTCTTCTTCAAGACCATCGCGTTCAATTGTTTCGTCAATTTCAAATAAACGATCGATCGATAACACGTGAAAATATAATATACGTGTAAAGTATGCCTGTAACAATACACTGTTCAAGTTAAATGCATAAGAGAGGATGCTTTGAGCATCGTCAGTGTGATATCGATCGAACAGAAAAATCGTCGAGAAGCTACGAAAAGGCGAGAATGTTACCGATTGAACAGATTTCGTACGAGGATACACAGACAAGACGGTAAATTAGGCTTTCTATCGCTTTCGTATGAACAGTTTAGGCCGCTGGTATTCTATGATCCTCGATCTTCGTCGTTTCTTTCTTCGAAATTGTTCAGAAATTAACGTTGTATATCTTTCGCGATCAAATATTTTCTATAGAAGGCACAAAGAAATGCACGTTCAACTCCATTTAATTATTGCAAACAATTATTGGTGAGGATTTTCTTCTCTTTTAACGAAATCAATGATACAGTCCTCGCGGGGAAGAATACAATTCAGACGAGAAAACAGGAACTTCTACTCTATCGATTTGAATTCTTGCAGAAGGAAATATTTATATATGTACATATCATTGCAATATATCAGGGATTTCGCGACAACACGAAATTCTTTAAGATTCACGGCTCGAACGCCGTTCGTCAGGCCATCGAAGATCGATTCAAACGATTGATCTGTACCTCGATCGCGATTCCTCACCGAAATCCCGGTTTTTTTCTACGCGACATACATTCATCCAAGCACACACATCGTATTATCCGTGGGAGTATATCGACGGTAGCGTCTTTATTTTTTTCGCACACGGCTCTCTTACTTAATCCTACGGATCACGTATTTTTTTTTATCCGCAAAATTTCACCGCTGTCATTGGTGAAATCGTTCTACCGATCGTGAATCTATCGTTACTTCAGAGGATCGTGTCGATGGAACTGCGTTTCGTTCGATTTCGTCTTCGTTTTTTTTTTTTTGTTTTTCGATTGTCTTCTTTCTAATCGTCGTTCCTTTCCGATCAAACGATCGACGAATTGAAACGATGAATCGTACAAACGTCAAAACGATACAAACAGAGGTGAGGCGAGAGAGAAGGAGAAAAGAGAAGTTCTTTAGCAGGAAAGAATGTAAAATATAAAATACAGGCGAATAAAAGTCACTAGTGGTAAAATAATTCGTTGGAGTTTTTAGAGCTCTGTAAGGTAGAGTTAGCGGTTGTAAGTGTCAATTGAAATTTGTTTTCCGACTGCATGTTCTGCGAGGAACAATTTACTTTAGCGTTTAAAATAATCGTAAAACAGAGCGTGTATGATGGTAAGTGTTCATTGAAATTTTGTTTCAATTCGTATATCGTAAAATAATGTATCTTAGCTTTAAAAATTATTGCAAGAGAAAGAGAGAGAAATTGATCGTAAACGTCAATCTGATCGTTTTTTCCCCACTTTATTAAAACAGACAAAGATATAACAGGTATGCGAATAAAGATAAAATAAATTTAAGCAATTTGGAAAAATTTGTTCGTATTGTACGTTTCTGTCTGAAAAATCAATAAAACTGATAAACGTACGAATATCAAAATTATCAAGGAATTTTCATCTTCGACATTTGCACGTTAAAATCGTTTACCATTTCAACTCCTCGATTCCTCGTTAATGTCGTTTTATCCGATTATCTTTTAATATTTGAACGAAAGTTTGATCGTTCGTCGCTTTTGAAACGCGTCCATCGACACGACATTATTTTGTTCGCATCCGTGAACTTACGTGCTCTGTTTGCTTTCCTCGAAATACACAGAGTTCTAAAGGGGCGTTTGGCGTTCTACCGTTTAGTATCAAAAGAAGTTACGTACAGGATACAGGGAAACGTGGCCGTGGGGATGTTTGTTCGCGATCGAATTCGTTTTCGAATTTAGTCGAGAGAGTCCTCAACTTTGTTGGTGGTGCGGAGGAGAGCGAGAGATCCTGCAATATTTCTTACACGTAGAACGAATTAAACGGAAGATGTTTAATTATACAGATTAACCTGTTAATATGGTCATAGTTTTAGCCAGAATCTACTATAATCGCGGAATTAATATTCAACAGGAATCAATCAGTTTTAATTCAATTGACTTTAAATAACTTAGAAACGCCAATTATATGGTGTAAACGAATTTTGAAAGAATTTATTTCCGACTCTAAACTTTCCATTTAATTCGTAAAGGTCTGTGATGGATCCATTGAAATGAGTTAAATTTTCAAGTTTGCCATTTTAAATCTCCTGCAAACGCACAAACATTTGCGATTAAAAGTTAGTGCAAATTTTACATCGGATACATCGTCGGTGTTCGTGCGCTTATGGGAAATTTAAAGTTGCAAGAATACACAAGAGGTCGCGGAATTAATATTCAACAGAAATCAATCAGTTTCAATTAAATTGACTTCAAATAACTTGAAAATGCCAATTATATGGTGTAAACGAATTTTAAAAGAATTTATTTCCGACTCTAAACTTTCCATTTAATTCGTAAAGGTCTGTGATGGATCCATTGAAATGAGTTAAATTTTCAAGTTTGCCATTTTAAATCTCCTACAAACGCACAAACATTTGTGATTAAAAGTTAGTGCAAATTTTACATCGGATACATCGTCGGTGTTCGTGCGCTTATGGGAAATTTAAAGTTGCATGAATACACGAGATCTCGCGTAATATGCAAAAGTATAGAAAATATCCAAAATATAGTACTTGTTATAACACTTGAAATAAATTCCTGTGTGAATCCCATTTCTTTTAATCAGATTTACAAAGATACGATAATTCATAGACACCTGCAATCTTATCTAGCGTCAGATAATACATAATAGATATCTAGAAAAAAAAAGGAAAAGACAGAAAAGAATATACAATCTAAGAAGATTGAAAAGTGGTCGAGTGACTCTTATTAATTAGTTTTTCCCGATTAACAGGTTAAATAACAAGATCTTAGGATCGTATAATTAAACATTAATCAAATATCGATACTTACTAACAACTATCCATAATCTTTCGAAAAATTGATTTCACGAACAAATGGTATTTGAAAGAGAAAGCTTCGTTCTTCGTAATCGTTCTACCGATCATAATACACACTTGATTAACAAGTATCGACGTTTAAAGTCCGCTTTAATTCGATATTTAATTACAATATCGTTGCGATACTTGCCTAAATGAAGATTCCACTGATCGAAAGAACTGTACAATTGACTCGCAGACTTTGATTCGTGTTTATATTAATATATATATATATATATATTTATATATATATTGTTACAGTGTTTCGTTTAGACAGGTGTGCAGCTAGCCTCAAAGTTCGATTTTATTTCAATGAGATTATTACTGATTAGATTATAAACGATAATTCATGCGATCGATTGATTGGTATGTTTCTAGACGATTTTTCTACGAAGCTACTTCTAGTGTTCTAATTACTCAGCTCACGAGACTACTACACGGCGTCTCTGTTATCGTACAGCTTAACCTAATCAAGAAACATCGCGTTTGTACAGCTTATCGAATATGTATATCTGCGATCAGTCTGCACCAAGTCGGCTGAATAATTTCCACGACATTTTGATGAACGTCCCTCTTCGAGTCGTGTTATTTATTTCCATGTTTCGTTCATCGTTCGATTGTGCTTTTATACGAAACTCGACGGCGTCACGACCGTCCGTTCTGATTAATTGCGTAATCGACCGATAAAAAATCTTTTTGTTTTTCCTCGTTGAAAAATAATACGATTAGCTGCAGTTTTAATTTTTATAAAAACTCACATTGATCTTTTTCACCCTTCGAGGCTACCATAGGTGGAAAGTTCGTCGCCGAACAATCGCGTTAATTAAAAGATTAATAAAATTAAGCACCGGGGATTAATTGTTCTATGGTTGTTCGATACTAGACGAGGGCTAAAAAATTATAATTCGCAATTGCAAATAACACTGTAATGGTATCATCACGGAACGCTGATATTAAAAGAAAAAATTCGCGTTGAACGAAATTTCATTCACGATAGCCTTCGAGAATCGATGTGATTTCTAAATAAATGTTTATTGTATAATTTTATCGAACGATAAATTTAAAATGACAAAGAATCTGTAGGAATTTAAAAATAAGAGCTGATTATGTTTAAAATACAAATCGAATGCCGATAAAAGCTATGTAACAGTGATAAAAAGTGATCTCGAAGCGAAGATTCTTTCATCATCCAGTCGCGAAAATTATGCTACACGCTTTACGCTTTATCCAATGTGCCTCTCTCTCTCTCTCTCTCTTTCTCGGTTTAATGAATTACCGTAATAATATCGTGGTAATACGATTATAATATCTACACGATTAAGGCTCGCTCGTGTTTCATCGCGGATCGTTATGATCGTTCATTTACAAATTCAGAGTTGGGTGAGATTCGACGCGTATACTTAAGACTCTTCTCTTTACTTACATTACGTTTTCGTGGACGTACGCTGGACGAAAGTTGCGATTGCGTTTCACTGTTTCATCAAGAACTAATGAATTTTGCATCTATGCGAGGAAAACGAAGAATTAGTCGAAAAATCGTCGATCTTCGATGAATCTATCGGTGTATTTCGAAATTTCGAATAATTATCGATGATTACGATACGACGACGATTATCGTGATAAAGGTGATTATCACGGGAAGAATATCCCGTTTTTCTCTTTTCTTTTTTTTTTTTTTTTTTGGAAAGATAACAGTTACGCAGAACGATCTTAAAAATGACAATTTTTCTCTTCGGGATGAACACACAATTATTCTCTTTTTTAAATAAATGATTACAAACGACAGATGTTAAGAAATCGTTACGATTAGTGCAGTGTGATAATTCGTACGCAATAAGAAAATCGTGTACAGGTGTAAATCATAGTCTTTATTATTAAACCTTCCATTTGAATACTCGTACAAGCAAATCGATATTCATACCCTTATCTTGCGTCTGTTAAAAAAAAAAAGAAAAAAAAAAGAAAGACAAAGGAAAGACGAGAAGGAAAGAAAGAACGACGATTGATCAATCTTTGATGTCACTCCTCGCACAGATACGCCATTTTCTTCCCATTAAAATTGTAATAATATCGACGCGTTTCTGTTCACACAGACGTAAGATCTACCCCTTTTCGCACATTTATCCTCGATTTTTAATCGATGCATTCCGAATATTTCTTTTACGCTTAAATTTTACGCTTAATTACTTAAAATTATTCTACTTTCCATTTCATCCAAGACGAAGTTATTTTGCGTTAAACGAAATTCGGTGTGATCTCATTTTTGTAAATATTTTTACACCTCGATGCTTCATTCAAGGGGTGAGAAATCGTCGAATATCCTTGACTCGAGCGTCTGAATATTCGAAATGGGAACGCGCGAACGATTTTTCGATGAACTCTCACCCAATTCCGTTTCGACGTTGCGTTTCTATCGCGTTTTCGGCTTGGTCTCTCGATTCAGCCTTATCTTTATCTTTTTCCTTTCACTCACTCTCTCTCTCTCTCTCTCTCTCTCTCTCTCTCTCTCTCTAGAAAATCTGAAAAAGCTTCAAAACTCGATCTTCATCCTTTGATTAATTTAATCATCGCGTTTCTTTTTGCATGTTATCAATGAGAAAAGACGATTAACGCTGTCTCACTAGCTTTAAAAACCCAACAAACCGAGTAATAGTCGTGTACACGCGTGTATCTGTGTATAGTGTTGTTTTATTTCGTCCACGATTTGGGATTATTCGAGGACGATGATGAATCGACGACGAAAGATGATTTTCCTTTTTTTCTTCTTTTACGACAGAAACTCGAGGGGTTGTGAGACGGTTTTTAGTAAATCAAAGAACCATAAGAAGCTCGGTTCGTAATAATTACGTGATAATCGTTCTCTTCTTTACCCTTCCAGCGCTGTCATTGTCTTTCTCACACTTCGGAAGCTTTACAGTTTCTCTTTTCTATAATCTTCGAATTTCGATTCTCTTTCTTCCGTATGCGAGCAACCCTTTCCTTGAAACGAATCACGCTACTATTTGACTACGAAAAAACCATATTGCTTAATCGCACAAACACGTTTGACACCAAATATAACTCGTTTAACGCTAGAGAATCGAACAAGCAGGAGGAACGCATAAATTTAAGATACAAAATAATCATCGTGTCTATCGAGCAATGAAAAAAAAAGAGAAAAAAAAAAGAAAAAAGAGAAGAAGTGGAGAATTTTTGATCGAATATCAACGAAACATGTTTGATTTATGTTTTACAAGTCAACCTTGGTATCTGTACGAACTCGAAACACTTGTGCCTCCGTACGAGCACCTGCTTCTCATCCCTTCTTCTGTCATTTCAATCTTTTATTTCGTCAAATATCCCCCTTCTTTCTTTTCTTTTTCATCCATTTATCGGCAATTAAGCTGATCAGTCAATTAACGTATAATCTCGTCGAGTTTGTCAACACTCCGACAAACCGCGACACAGAGGAGGAGGCTCGTGTCTCGTTCTTCAACTCTTGAATAATAACCATGTATCGTGGTGTGTCAGGCAAATGCATTTTATTTTCTCTTCTCTTTCAAATATAAAAAAATCATTGTATATCATATATATAATATATATAAGTATGTATATGTAATATGCGTATGTGTATTGTATAATCATATCGGAGTACAGAGTCGCGCAGAATCGTACAAAATTCGTCCACGTGGCGTTGGCGGGTGATTATGGTTATTATTCACGTTCGATAGAAAAAAGATCGCGATCGACGGAGAAAGGAGCGGAAGAAACGAAAAGGAAACGAAGCAAAAAAGAGAAAAATCCGAGGCAAGGAACAAGATTCTCGGAAGATGACCACATTCTTCGTTTTCCTTTTTTCTTCTCCATCCTTTCTTTTTCTTTCGTTATTATTCCCTCGCACGCAACTCGATGACATTTACATATTACGATTCTTCCCCTATAACGAAAGATCATCTATCACGGTGCACGCTCGTTCGAAATTACAGATCACGATACAAAATTACAATGACTAATTACAATTCGCTTGCAAGAAGTTCTAGAACGCAGATGAACAATTATTTATTTATCGTTTATTTCTTCTTCTTCTCTTTTTTTTTTTTTTTGATTTGTCGATTAAAAGCTACTTCTATTCTGGCGTTGCTTTTCTGTTTAATAATTTAACTCGCACGTCTCTTCCTTTTTGCGACTAATCCAGATGTCGCACGTTAAATATCGTCTCGATTTATTCAATTTTGTATCTTTATTACGAAACAAATCCAAAGCTTCGAACAGATTTCTCAGAATATCGCAAGAAGATTTATCAATAAGGTTTCTTCAGACCTCTTTTTAATTGTAATTCACCGAAGAAGTTACTCGTAGTTTCTCGCCCTTAGTCTATTCTATTTATTTTTGTCTTTTCTTATTTTTTTTTTTTAACTTAGATCTAACACACATAATCTAGAACGAGGTTCGTAGAGTATTTTCTCGGTATATTACGATTTATATTTTTATGATATTCTCCTCTCGCAATGAACCCTAGATTTTTGCTCTGGCTACTCGATTCGAATTAGAAGAAACTCACCTTGAAGGACGAAACGAAAGAAGAAACGATCGTTCGAAATACAGAATAAAAGTAATAATACGGATTCATTTTAGTTAGCTAGAATTTGCCTAAATCGTCCACTCCACTTTTTAATCTGACACGTTTTCGAAATCTTTCATTTATACAAGAGTCGCAAACAATCATGAGTATCTTAAGTTTAATTAATTTATCTAACTGATTTCTCGACTACAAAATTTTCTAATCATGAGTCTGTCGAGTATCACGATACCGAAAAATCGTGCAATTCTTGTTCTATCAATTGATCAAAATTTCCTAATCGGACAACAAATATCGCTTCGATGAAAATGTTAATTAATGAGAAAAAGATCGATCGTTTTTTATCGAATATCTCGCATCTAGGAGAAGAATTTCTCGACGAAAGATTCAAAGATCTATGTGGCTATTATATGCTTTACGTCATGATTGATCGCCGCGGAATCGATCGACTTTTTCAAGAATGAACGTACAAATGAATCCTCCGGCATCTCTAAAAGAAACGTGGCTATAAAATATCGAATGTATTTTCAGCGTTTGTATTCTTAAAACTCTTGCTTCATCAAAGACAAATAAACCGTAGCCGTTTTCATTTTAAAAATCGAACTTTTTCTTTATATGAAGCAATAATCTCGAAAAAGAAGAAAAATATAGGGGACTTTTAAAAAAATAAACATCTGTGGTACCATAGCCAAATGATGAGCTTCTTTTCTACTAATAAAAAATTGTTTAAAAAACTTCACACAATGATATACTTTATAACAATATATATATATATAATTAGTAAAAATACGAATGCGATAAAAGGAGAAATTTTTTTTTTAATTTTTTCCCAATTTATGGTTACATGTATGTACATGTTTTATTAAGTTTTTTTTTGGCGCGAACGAACATATATATATATTGCAATCCTGTCACCTACGTTAAAAAGAACGGTCAATATTTGGATCGACAGATCAATAGATCGACACGATCGATGATCAACACGATCTTAAAGTTCTTAGGAATTAAACGAGACGGACTGACATATACGGAGTGGACGATATTACGAAATGTTCTAATGGATTCGCGTCTGATGTTCGAATGAGAAAGTAGACAAGAAATAAAGAATCAATCCTCTTTGTAGGAACAAGTTGGAAATTGAATTATCCTCCTTGAGGAAACTTGTGAAAAACTTCGAACAGGAGCACTCTAATTATATCAGCCATTGAACTTGCAAGTCAAACTTCGCAAGTTACGATTTATCTCGAGTTCCAAATTCGAGGCTTCTTAAGATCTATCTAAACACATTCTGGATACATATCGATCTAAAATTTCAAACTTGTTGTGGTAGAAAAAAAATGTCTTTTCTTTCCACGTTTCATACGATACACTACATAAATATCGATCCAAAATCAGTAGAGTCCCGACTCAAGTCATTTTAATACTTCACATTTAACAAAATTACCATGTAATCCTAAAAAGAAACACAAAACTGTTAATTCTAATTAATAGACTTGGGATGTTTATGCTGTTTATTGGAAAATTTAAATGTGCAGAATATGTACTCTACATATATATAATGAATAAGAATATTCGGAACATACAATTTATGACAATTAATGTGCGACAGAAATCTTTACTTAGATTTCATTTCCTTAACGAATTAAATAAAACCTAAATTTGCACAAACGTCCGTCATCTACCGATTACGAACAACCACGCAATCATCCAAAACCATCTTCGACAACACGACAACAAATATCTTAAACCCTTCGTTGCAAATCGAGCATGTAATTAACGTTCGCGAATCTTCTCCATTTTCCATTGGAACATCCGCAGTGTATTCGACGATGGAAGCTACGAAGAAGGAACGAAAGCTTCGGTGTAACGGCTGGCTATTGCTACCGTAGATCACAGAGATGAGGATAACAGTAAGAACAACAATGAAATGATTATTAGGAGGAGCAACGTCACGTCGATTGATGATCGAAAACTAGTGATAGCGAAGGAAACAGATAGACGAGGATCGTCGATAGGTGATGGGAAATTAGCCGTAACGAAGGAAATAGAGGGATAAGGATCGTCGATAGGTGGTTGGAAACAAATGGTCGCGATGGTAACAGAGGGAACAGGCGGCTAGAGGCGCGCACCGGGTGCAGAACGTCGCTGCTAGTCGGCCTGGCTCTCCTTAGCATTAACACGCGATATACCAGAAAAACCAGTTTGCGGGCTTTTTATTAGGCCTTTACTTTCGCTTGCAAACTGAAAGGAAGAGTGAGCGAGCGAACGAACGAGGCCTGGCTAACTTCTAACTGGTGAGCGAGCGAGCGAGCAAAGTGACTGACTATGCTGACTAACGGGGTCACCAGTCGATACGGACACGCACATAAAAGAGAGACGCCAAGTGGCGAGCATATACGTCCTCTCTCTTCTTTACTCTCCTTGCTTACACGCACCTGTCTCTGTACTTCGTGCGTGCCTGCGTGTGCGTGTGCGTGTGTGTATGTGAGTGTTTTATCTGTATGTTCTACGCGTTACGTGTCTGCCTGCTGCAGGTAGGAACAGAGAAAGAGAACAACGCATTAGAGAGATAAAGATTTGCTGAGACACGCGAAAAACGCTCGGAGATTCGTGGCTTGGTGGTGTATATTCTCTGTGCGTGTATAGAACAGATTATACACACGCGGATACACACACACGCGTGCCCGTTTGTATACGCACCGACAGCGATTCGCGGGACGATACAGTTTGCAAGTTCGCCGCGCCAAGAGTCTACGTTTTATTATGCAAATGAGTTTTATCACGGCCGGAGAAACATAGGCACGCGAACGCGCGTGTATTTTGCTTTGCGAGCGGCGCTGCTGCTGTTCAGTCGGATAAGGTATTAAATAATTATCGGTATCGAGAAGAAAGAAGGTTATGCAAGCTGTTCACCGTCGCCTCCGGCGGAGACTAGGATCGCCGCAAGGATCGCTCGATCGCACGTACGTGTGTGTGTGTGTGTGTGTGTGTGTGTGTGTGTGTATATATATGTGTTTTTATATATCTACAAATGTATGCGATTAGGTACGAAGATTATAGGGGAAAATACGAGGAATACGATTGTATTAATTTCTTCATTTTGGGGTTGCTAAAAGTAGCTAAAAGGGTGTATTTTGATATCTAATATCTAATGAGAAGCATTTTGATGACAATTTCGATATGTGGCTGATTGATAAAATATTTTTAAATTGCTCCCACACGAACGACAACAAAATGTGACTTATCTCTTTCCCTATAGTCTTCATACATATACTCGTTGTACGTGGTTATGTGTATAGTCTAGCGTATACAGGCTAAGATGAAGGGCTTCTGTCTTCTAGTCACCTCGAATCTCCTTCGACGCGTCCTTCCATGAATCCCAAGATTAGTCACGGTGCTTTTTCCCTGGTATAATACTAGAACTGGAAAGAGTGTCTAGATGGTCGTTTTAGCGTCTCATGTTTTTATGCGCGCGTCTTTTGGTAAACGATAGTTTGCTTCTTTTTACCTGGATCAACATTCGTCTCAGTTTACCAAGTATTCGTGTGTATGTACGTTACATGAGGGTGCCTCTGTTTCTTTGAGTGTTCATGTTTTCTTTTTGTTTATTTGCTTAGGTTTTGTTCTTGTTTGTCTGTTTTGTCTAGGCGATGTGACAGCGCTGGTTGACGCGAAACTAAAAAAAGAAAAAAGAAGAAAAGAAAACAAGTAGAGACGCCTCTCACCCCTCGTTCATCTTCTCCTTCCTTTACTCTCTTCTACCTTTTACTCTCTTCTCTCTTTCTCTCTCTCTCTCTCTCTCACACACACACTCTCCGCGTACAAACTCTCTCGTTGTCGCACCGATCGCGCCGCTCATCCTCGATTTTTTTTCTCTCAATCTTATATATCACGTTACAGTAGTATCTAAATGAAATGTGTTCACAGCCACACATTAATATTTATACATAGATTTTATACATGTATTTATATATTTAAATATAGTATATATATATATTTATATATTTATAATTATTCTTTTTTTTGCAAACGCCACGCCCGTTAATGTTTCTTTGTATTTTTAATCTGTTTGAGTTTACTTTTTGCTTACTTTTTGTGAAATCTGTGTGTGTTACCACTACCTTTCCTTTAGTTACACGTTTCTCGAAACATCATATGTTCATTCGTTATAATATACTTTTTTTTGCATTTTTTTTTGTTTTTTTCTTCGTTTTGGGAAAAGAGGAAAGAAAGAGGAGCGACCGTGGAACGCTGACGGACGCCTTCGTATGCGCTATCTATCAGCCGTTCCTTTCGTTCTCCGATCCAATCCCAGACGCCCTCTGTTCCTTCGTTTGTTCTCCCTCGTCGTCGGCGTTTTTTCTTCTTCTCTTTCCTTTCTTTCGAACTCCTCGGTATTGTTCTCCGTACAGCTCTCAATTCCGTTTCGTCGTCGTTCCTCCGCCTTCGAAATTGACTTCCCTCCTTCCGGTTCCATACGGAATCACTTAGTGAACCGACGCCATCGCTTGGCGGCGCTACCGTCCTCCCGGGGACTCTGAAAAGCGTGTGTGTTCTTTTCTCAGCGCGCGCACAGTCTCTGTCTCTCTCGCGCCACCGTTGCGATTCATATATGCGTCCGTCTCGTTTCGTCGACGCGCGCACCGACAATAGTATAATAGTTTACCGGGTATATTCGTCGCATGTTTTCACCGCGCGTGCGCAATTGCGGTTTCCGTTTCTCTCCACCATCCGTTCGAATTCGTTAGGCACAACACATTCATTTTTTGTTACTTCTTCTATATATTCGTTCCGCTTGGTTTCTTTATCTTTCTTTATTTCAATGTTTTTTTTTCTTTTTTTTTTATTTCTTTTGGAGTCTTGTAGTCTCTCGGTTGATCCCCTACGACCGTCTTTACAGCAAATACCATTGTGTTTTGGTCCTTCCTCCCGCGACAACTGATCGTCCACTGGAGCTGAATAAACGCGTCCAGGAGAAACAGAAAGATACACCGGGACGTAAACGCGCAGTATTACAAATGTTCCCGCCGTTAGGTTAGAATTTGATCTTCTCCTGGATCTCTTCAGTCTTCCGCGAAGCTGTTTCTTTCGTTTTTGTTGTTTTTGTTCACTGTCACCGACCCGCTCGAACGATAAACACCGTCCTGCCACGATCCATTTGGCGAATCGATCACCGCGGGTTTTATCTTCCTCCGTTTTATTCCGACGAGAATCTTTCTCGTCTACGTCACACTCTGGATCGGTCGGTGTTCGATGTTCGACGCGTGTCCAAGCGTCAACTGAGGAGCAAACGATTTTGCTCCTTCGACCCGCTGTCGTGAACGATCAATGATCGACAAGCGTCTTTCTCGAGATTGTTGGATAAACACGAACCACGACGATCCGAATTACGTCGATCGTAACCTGATTGAGGACGATTGCCCCCCTGGTCGGTAAGCAGAGGCTCGTCGATGGTTCCGTGGTCAATAAAGATCATGGAGTTATCGCGGACATCGGTGATCGTGCCGGTGGTGGTCGTAGCGGTGTTGATGGCGGTGCTAGTGGCGACGATGACGTTGGCGTCGATGTCGCATCACGACGAGCACGCCATCCACGAGTTGCACGTGCACGTGTAGCACGCGGTGGGTATCACTGGAGCGTAATAGTAACCGTTCGCGTAAACGTATGTGGTGGGCGGTCCAGGAGGTGCCTGCTGATGATTCGTCAACCGTTGTTGTTGCTCCTGGCAGAACACCTGGTACGCAAGGTTTTCGATGAGAGCTAGGGTCTGTCGTCTCTCGTGACCCATCAGGCACACGGTGGACTCTTCCACCACGCTGTGAAGCAACATCAGGTACTGGTACTTGAGGGCTTCCTCCTCGGGACCGACGAAGTGGTTCCACAGGTAGTTCTCGAGTTTGGCCCGTTGCTGGCTGATGTCCGGGAAATCGATGAAGAATCTCGAGCACATGTATCGCTCGAGGGTTTTTATATAGTCAGGCTGAGAGGGTTTGTACATCTTAACCAGGAGATTGCAGTATTTGAGCAGGCCGCCGCCGCGGATCTCTTCCGGATGCCTCGTCGAGATCAGTTTCTTGTGCAGATGGTATAACGCCTCCTGGAAATCACCGTACACCGATTCACCGACCACGGTTGGGTAGAAATTCTCGCCAATTGGTAGCTTGCTGCACTCGTAGAACAGGAGAAGCGAGTCGAGCACGATCTGGAACGAGTCGACTGAGAACTCGAACTGCCGCCTCATTGAGTCAACGAACTTCAGTTCGACGTTCCTGTGACCTCGTGAGTTCCCAAGGGAAATCAGGGACCACCGGTCTCCGTCGTTATTCACTTTCACCATTTTGCTCACGTACGCCTCTTTCAAGCTGCACGTAGTGATACGTTTACGGCTGACACCTTCTGGCAGCAGGTCGAATAACGAGCCAAGCACCGCGGCCTTCACCTTGTCGTAGTTTCGCCCGCTCGACAATTCCACGGCGAATATCAAGTCCAGGTCGTTGTACGGTTGCGACTCGGTGGCCAAAACGTGAGAAGCCGCGCCGCCGTTCAACCTGATGTCGCGTACCCTCATACCGGCACCACCGTTGCTTGGGTCAGACTCTAATTTGCTACGGACCACGGTAACCAGGTCTCTCAATCTGACTTCCAAAGTAGGAAAGTTACCACGACCGTGGATGCACACCACCTCGTTCATCACATCATTCAATCGTCTAACTTGCTCGAAACTGAGCACAGCCAGCCTCTGCTGGGGATCCGGACAGTCTGAGTTATTGTGGTTGTTGTTGCTGCCACTGTTCGCGTTGTTGTCGTTGCCTCCGTTGCTCTTCGTGCCGTTCACCTGGCACAGGGACTCCATCATAGCGACCCGACGCTGGCGTTCCTCGCCGATCTCCAGGGAGCCACACTGTAATGAAAAGAAACAGGAGATGTTATTAACCGTGGCATTTCCGCATTCGGTTACAGTCGTATTGCGATTTTACGTTATGTTCCTTCTTAAATAGATACCGTCGGATGTCTATGGTTATATTACATTGGATGATTGAAGTAAAGTGAAATTGTATTGTAGTATTATGGACAAAAGGAGATATCCGGTGAACCATAAACAATATCGCGAGAAAGCCGAGGTACCGACAGGCTCATCAATGTGTCGTCGGTGCTTCAATAGAATAGTTTCGTGGAAAGGGTTTACGTAGCCTGGCCACGAGCGGTTGCAGAACACGTGCGTGATGGGGCTAAGATAAAAGCCAAAGGAATGTTAAGGGAAATAGACGAATTAACAGTCAGTGTCAGTGGAAAAGTCGGAGAGTGTGAATCGAGAAGTCAGGGAGAGAGTGTTGCTAGCGTTGTCGAGAGAGTGTGGTCCGTGTGAGAGAGGGAGCGTTAGATCCGTGGTGACGAGGGTTGCGAATTAACTATCTAGTTGTTTAAATTATAGCACGTTGTTGTGTTTAGTTCACGTTAAACAACCATCGTTTCCTGTTTAATCAACATCTGTACAATCCATTTATTGTAATTAAACTAATTGTAATAGTAAGATACTACAGTGTGTTTTGTTTTATGTGAAATACACAAGATAATTTTAATATCGTGCTCGTAATATTTAGTGTATACACTATATACCTTATTTTTAATAAAATCTATTATTTATATTAGTAGCTTATGCTTTCTTTATCATATAAATATCATTTCTCCATGTCTCGATTATGTTTACTTGATCTTTTTCGACTTTGGGGCGAATGTAATATCCTAAGACGTCTGACGAGGGATGGAAATGAAACGAGTATAGAATAGATTACGAATTCTCCTCAGATTTGGACGACGGCCCAGGGAATAGCGTTGAGAGGATTGGTCCCTCCCAATGCCCGAATTAACCTACGAATGACTCCCCCAGAATGGGAGAAGACACAGGAGTACTTTGGCAATAATTTGAAAGAGGTCGCGGGGCATCCCTGTTGAACGTCAGGTGGACTACCGTGGGGTTTTAGTCGGTAAAGTCCGACACTACCTCGCTGCTTTCCAGAAAGGATTTCCCCACGTAAAAAAAAAGATAAAAGATAATAGATCACGAAAGATAAAAATCTACAAGTATGAAAATGTAGATAGTGCAGTAAAAGAATATAGAAATTAAAATTATAAATATTTTGATCACTAGAACCGCTTAGAAATTATTACATTCCCCAGTGTGGGAAGAATTTCTAGTCTTCTCCCTATAAAAACATTAAAATATATTTAGAATAAAATTCTGTAATGAATATGATAATACAAGCATTACCCAATGAAAGATCCAGAACGATATCGTTCTAGATAATAAACACGAAGTATCGTCCCAGTGATTTTAATCTGATAGACGGTCACTTTTAATTGATGATTATCGATGAAAGTCTTGATAAATCAATCGAAGAACCTTGCCGCAAAACAGATAAACAGTTTCGATAGTCGACAAACGATTTACTAACTAGTTGTTACAAAATTCCTGAGAAGTTCTTGGAGGAGCGTCTAAATCGATAAGTTTAACATTCTGTCGTTACCAAACGCGCCCTTCGAGAATGTCTTCGTATCTGCGAGTTAGATGTTCACGTTTAGAAATGCCACGAGGTTACGTCCGGGTAGCGTACACGAGCTATTCAAACTTCTCACCCATCCTTCTTCGATGGTGTCTCTTTGAGAAAATTAAGTCGTTGCTTAAAAGGTTCAGACGAAGAAGCGTTCTATTCGATGGTCTGCTTTTTGATGGAAGCTTCAAGCTAAAGTTAAAAGGAAATTCTCGATATCTCAAAAGATTTCTTGCATTTCTTTTATTTCGAAATACTGTCAAAGATTTCGCAATGTTTCAAAAGATTTTGAAAGATTCTCCGCTATCATAAGATCCTTCGAAAAGCTTCTTTTAGTATTCCAAAATGTTCTGTAGCGTCGCAGAAATTTCAAGTTTCAAAATCCTTGGAATTTCGAAGGTTCTTTTGGTATTGGAGCGTGGCTCAAAATATGTTGAAACGTTGCGTGATATGCCGTAAGAGCCTTTGGTATCTTTAAATATTCCCAGCGATTTCGCAGCTTTTGCAACAGTATTTGAAAAGTTCCACGCTATCTCGAAAGCTCACGAAGAACTCTAAATGATTTCAAACTATTTTTCCACGTGAAAACACCTTAACGTTAAAGAAATCGTTTGACCATCGCAAAAGTCCTGACATCCCAAGCGAAACCACTTCCAAAGATTCGCAAAAAAATTTTCTACTCAACAAAATTTCTTATCTATCAAAGAGTCTTTCAAAGAACCACGAGAATGTCCCTAATGCCCCAAATACCTCAAAATTATTCCTTTCTTCAACAAATTCGAAAAGATCCTGACCAATCTACGCGAGATCCTCGGACGTTTAAAAAATCAATTTCGAAATATCGATCACGTATGACAGTGTATGATTGGACAGGTCGATGCCATTGGACACAGTCAGCTGTTGAAGGTAAACAGCGAGGTGAACTCGAGTGCCAGCTATAGATTGGAAGGGAACTCGATCGGAGGAGCAACAGGGCCACCAGTCAGAGTTCGCTCCTCTACTCGTTCACGGTCGCGACACGTCGTTTAATTATCGTTATTTCATTAGCGGATAGCGCAGCGTGGGCCTTCGTCGATCTCCGGGGCTAAGCAACGTCGTTAAGCTTATCGGCAAGCTGCAGCAGCTTCGATATTAATCGAACGAACCGGACGATAAAACCGGTCGTTAAATTGAAATTCCTCGCCAAACCAGAAGTCGCTTGCAGCCTACGTTTTTGCTCTCTTTTCCATGATCGTCCTTTCTCACCGTGCACTTGGGAACGACAACGCATAATCACGGTAACTTCGTTAGTTAATTGCCTCACGCTCGATTACCAGTCCAGTTGCGTCACGCTTTTCCATCCACTTCGCGATGTTTCCTATCTGCGACGGAATAACTAACTATTATACCACGCTTACAACTATGAACGCCGCTCGTCGATAATAACGATGATTTTAGGCCTTTCTAGGGAAAGCAAGGACATTCCAGAGTTGTTTTAAGAATGGAGACACGAGCGTGTGCTTCGATAATATCTTTTTTTTGGAATCACTTATTTGGAATGGAAACGGATAAGAGCGGCTGTTAATCTGGCAGATATCGTTATCGCTTTCTTCCTACTAGCAGCGATAACGATTGTGTTGCGTCACATATTTTAATTCCAACCACCAGTATTTTTTATCGGTTAATCAAGAAATGCCTCTCTGATGTGAGCTTTTTAATGTATCCTTTTAGTACGTTCGATTCAATGAATAATAATTCTTTTTATGTTCTTTTATATTTTATATCCGATCAATCGAAATAGTCCAACGTGGATAGTAAACGAAGAACGATTGTTCCACTGAATTTGCAATTCAAGTAAATCCTCCACCAGCAACGAAATCGACCAAGATTTCGACGTATCTTTCTAACAAATCCTATTCGTTCACCGTGTCATCTATTTCCATGGATAATAGAGAAAAGCCGCACGGAACCGTAGAAACTGACATCTCCACTGCCATAACTCGAGCCACAACCACCCAAACGTATTGCAACGATTATGTTAACAGCCACGGATTTATCGAGGATCAGCCGGCTGACCAGATCGAGCTACTTTCACTCGACCAGGGTGCACTCTCCGACGAAGCTTTGATCGTGAACAACGATCACGAAATAATCGAACTACCACCTGTGGAGCACCGGGCCGGCCTTTGCCTTCCGTTTTCGGATTTCATCGAACAATCCAACCGCTTACCATGAAGAACAACCGCTCGACGCGTTGTGTGGCTCTGTTCTCTTCAGTTTCAATGTCGAGATTCACTGTAATTCACTCAACAAGATTTGGCTTCAACAACGTCTAAGTCACTTTTCTTCTATTTAGATATATCTCGATTCAACTTCGATTATTTCTTTTTCTATTTGTTAAATTATATATATATATATTTAGATATTTTATTTATTTACTAACACGAGAAAGAGAAGATGGGCTTTTAGATCGAAAGCTTTTTGGAGCGAAACTGTAGCCAGTGTACGCGCGCGGCACAAACGGAGAGCGAAACGTCGCGAACGGGCTCCGCTTAGGCGAGCAGATCCGCAGCTGATGAGAGGCAACAGCGAACTGAGCGAACAGCGCGGTGAAAGGCGTACGAGGAAGACTGGTGGCGGCGGCGGCGGCGGTGGCGGTGGCGGCGACACCACCATCAACAGCAGCGGTAGCGACGTCCTGAGTGTACCAGGAGGGCAGCACAAAGCTACCACGCAGCTATCGACGCCGAGCTCTGCCTCCGTACGAGTCCGATCATCGCGCGTATCCGCAAATGAATGTTTGTTTGATGCTGGTTGGCTCCATTTTCGTTATAGTATCGCGAGTAATAGGCAGACTGATTACGAGTAAATATTGCTATGTATGTTGCGTAGGTTGAATGTTATGGGAGATTAATAAATTTGGTGGTAAATATTACATACGTCATAAGTATCGCAAGAATTTGTGGGTGTATTTAATTTTGTCCTTTGCGTCATTTTCCACTCAATTATATTTTTCTAGCGTTAAAAAATATCTTTAATTTGGACAAAATACGAGAGAAATGTGTTCGCGGTACACGCGCGATTTCTCGTTTCTACGTTAGAAATCCTCTGAAAACGTAACGAATTCTTTTCGTTCGCCTAATCGAGAGTAAGATGGAAATATAAAAATTCGACGATGGCAATTGATAGTAGCGCAATTAATTTTTATGTTCACCTTATACATCGAATATTAATATTTATTATACTGCGCTACTGTACTATTATATACACTCGATGAATATAAATATTTATAATATTTCAATTATTGTTACAGAAACTATTACTTACTATTACTTATTAGCGAGGACTCGAATACATTTGTTTTTCATTATCTCATGAATATCATGAATATCATCGGAGTAGGAAAGTAAAATTATGTGACACGTTGGGATTGAAAAACGTCCAAGTTAATCGACCAGAGTGTCCCAGACACTTTATTACGATCAAAACTTTTTCCTCGTTGATATTAATTTCGGTAGTCTTAGCCATTTCTGCTCTAAACAAAAGCCCTTTATAAAAACTTGGCTGACGTTTCGTTTTAATTGACATCCATCTGTATATGTCAGATGTCTGTTCGCTGTCCATTCTGTTCGAGAATTATCGAGAACGTTTGAGAACATCTATCTATGATTCATCGTCCATTTGAAACCTCTGTGTAATCACCGCATTTATCTTAATTAGAACGAAAAAAATGTAGAAATTTCATCGTCGCATTCTAAAATAAAACAAATCTACAGTTATTCCCCGCACAAAGTGTTCGAATGAGGAAAAGAAATAAGAAAGTTTCGTCTTTAGAACTTAAATTAAAAATTCCTTTTGTCTTTCGATTTCGAGACATCCAGAACCTGCTACTCTTCAAATATACGATGCGTATCATTTTGAAGTTTTCTTCAATTCGAAGCACGATTGTGGAGAATCACGAGTCCATTTGAATTTCTGTCACTTGCAGCTTGTTCGATACAGTTTCGATAGAGTAGCAACGCAGTTACCATGAAATTTTCTCGTCGTATCGACGAGAGTGTTCGCTTATTCTCTCGAACGTTTCCATCCCCCTTGTTCTAACGTCGATATCTTCTCGTACTTTTCACCAGAATTACGTAATTCCAAGTTAAAACCTCGTGAAACGTTTAATCAATCTCAAGGTTGAAATCGTGGCTCCTATTCCATCGTCTTGCCTTGTTTCGATATCGCGCGACCGTGATACGTTTATTCCGAGGTAATAAAAATTATAGCTCACGGAACGACACACCATTTTGTTTGTTCACTTGAAATTCAAAGAAATACTTTGTTTCTATAATTCGCTGTTGAATTTTAAGTAATCGCGATTTAGAGTTTTGTCAGCTAGAGAAGGAATATTTTTAGCATAAACCGCTATTTAAAGGCCAAGCACTTGTTTCGATTATTATTGATTATTTTTAATATTTACATATATTAGAAAAGTTTAACGAGCTTCAATCATTCCGATATTAATTAGAAAAATTGTATAATTCGAGAATCGCGAATATCATTCGTGATTTAATTCTCCAAAATTATTTACTTTCCTTTGGATACATATTTTTCTCTAGTTTCCCGACTCTGTTCAGTTCTTAATTCTTCCAGTTCCTAATTTTTTATTTTTTAATTCATTCGACAGGACACTGATAATATGAATTGCATTTTTATCAACAAAAAAAGGAAAAGAGAACAAATATACTTCACAAATAATAATTTACAGACATACAGATCTATAATCTTCTTCATTTCGAAGCAAAGTTTCTGGATTCGAAAAGTATCAGAGATCGATTCTCTTTCAATTATTGGGTTGGCAACTAAGTGATTGCGGATTTTGTCATTAGGTGGCATTGACAAAATCCGCAATCACTTAGTTGCCGACCCAATATATTTTCCCCGGATATTTACAATTTTTCTTGCTCCAAATTAAATTCAATTATACGACGTGTTTTTTTTTGAAGTCCGCTTTCTACTTTATCCTGTGTCAAAATTTCAAACATCACCGATTCTATAACGCCAGAAATATAATCGAGCGAGACCCTCATTTTTACTATCGTTACATCACCATTCGTGAGCCATAACTCAACCTTTTCATCTATCCTTTGGACAATCGAAACACCTCGTATGAAACCAATCTTTCCATACACGTCGTTACTACCCAACGACCATAGAGAAGACAAAGTAGAAGAGTTTCAGAAACCCTCGTCAAACGCTTGTTGCCTGGTTCAACGAGAACAACAGTAGCCGCGGTGAAATCGATTGGAAAAACGACGTGGCTCGTTGACGCTTGAACTCTGATCGACCATTAACCAGTCCAGATAGAAACGGTTTGAGAGAAAGGGGAAAATACGGCGAGAGGAAGAAAGAAAATAAGCAAAAGGCAGACGAGTGAAGTAGAAAAGGTTGGAAACAAGGGAAAGCGGAGACGGGAGAATACGGAGAACTGTCTGAACGAGACAGAACCGATGAAAAGATGGACCGAAATGAAAAAACGGAAGCTAATGGGGGAGAAACAGAGTAAAAGGTAACAGAAAAGAGAAGCAGGGGAGCAGAGGACTCGGACAGGTGAATGGAATTTAATTAACAAAGGAAGAAACGAAAAAAAAACGAGAGTATCTGCCGAGTGGACAATAACGAAAAACTAAAATGCAACGTGAACAATGTAGAAGATAGAAAAGGGGCAAATCGTGGAGAACGCAGGAAACGGTGGAAGACAAAAGGAAGAAAGCGTAACGTGGTACGATAAGAGTAGAGATCGAAGAATGGGAGGAAAAGTAAGGAAAATGGTGAAAATGTAGATAAAAGAGAGGCAAGATGAATGGAAGAGAAAAAAGAAAGGAGCGTGGAGAAGGGTAGAAAACGGAGGAGGGTGGTTGGCCCAGATCCTTCCTCCTCGATTTTCCCCTTCTCACCCTCTAACCCCTTACAATGACGTCACCACGAAGAACGCGTGGGTGTCATTGAATGAACAGGCCGACCCGAGTGCTACGTTATATTTGCCAGTACGATCCGCTTCTATATACAGGGTGTTTCGTCCATCTTGAACTCCTTCATACCGTAATTGTTTTTATCGAAACGAAAAAATCGTGTCGGGTCAAAGTTGATTTAGAACGACGACGATCATCGTGACTCACGACTAGCGGAGAAACGTCGATTCTTACGCGATTTCTTTATAAACGCAGCACAGGAGAGAAATAGTTCTGTACAGTTTTACGTTATGTTATCGTATCTTTATATTATGCATCGTTAGAGTTTCATATTTTATGTTTCTGTTTCGATTTCTATGTCATCGATGTTTAGAAATTGCGAGAATAGACTGCAAGCAGCAGAAATATAGAGAGTAAGGAGTATAAGCGGTACATTCAAAGGTCAAGTTTAAAGTGTAAATGTTAAGTACGAGAGATGTTAAGCTCAGTGGGTGGAAAGATAAGAGCGTAAAGCAAAGAGAAATGTAACTGCAGGTCCCGCTTAATCCGCAGGCAAAGGACTATGAAAAATAAATCAAATGTAAACACTGCTGCAGCGGTTATAAAAGATACTCGTACGTCATTGCATTCCTGTACTAATTAATTAGATCCAACTGTATTTTAAGTTTCCTTTATATTAGTACGCAATAGTACTTTTTATAAGATTTTCACAGTACGAAAATGAAAAGTACCATACAACCTAAGGAAAAGACGGTCCCACTGAAAGACAAGGGTACGTACAAATATTTCCAACAGAAATATTAATATCTATCATGTATATAAAATAAAATCAAGATCCACTTTCCAATATTTCTATCTCTAAATACCGAAACGAGCGAGAACAACAGATATTTATTAACTCGTATATCAAATGCAAACTAAAATTAATATCTACTAACTGATCTAAGACAAACGAAACACCCTGTACAGGTATATAGTACACGTTAGAGCTGTACGAATGCGCGTGGCTGTGTTGGTTGGAGCTGAGATGGTGTACTTCTAGACGCCCACGTCGTCAGTCGCGCCGGGGAAACAGAGAGAGGCTGGACCAACGGGGGTTGGCCGACAAGTAGTATCGATCTCGGCCGTTCCAGTCGTGAACCCACGTCAAACCGTGGCTGCTTTATTTTTACGTCGTACATCGTACGCGGTCGATGGATTCGCTGGTGACGAAGGACTACAAGATATGAACGCGTTTCGTCGTGATCTCCACGGGGGTGGCTCCATATCGCGTTGTTACAGGGTTCGGTTCTCGCTTGTTAGTCAAGATTTGGCTACGTCATGTGATAGAACACGCGTTGTTCCCGATAGTACGGAAGAAAAATGTGTCTACGTATTTCCTTAAGTATTAGGTTGTCCGAAAAGTTTCTTTTATTTTATAAGGAAATAATAGACGCACAATGTTTTTTATTGTTTTATTGAATTATGCACGAATATAATAATAGATGTAGAACGAAATGGACCATGCCTAATTCAATAAAATAATATAAAACAGAAATTCTTGTTCACCTATTATCACCCTATGAAACGAAAGAAACTTTTAGGACAACCTAATACTAAGGACTGAACCATAGTTTGCCGTAAATAGACGTTACGAGTCTAGAAGCAGCTTTAATTATTAATGCGTTAATAGGAAACAACGTGTTTCCGCTGTTAACGTTCCCTTTATGCTCGGCTCTATATTCGAAATGGTTGTTACTGTTACTATGGTAGTTTTAATATCTAGCGCAATTTTACTGTCTTTTGCGTATTTCACGTCTTTATTCCAATGAAGGAAGATATACGAAGCAATGCAATTTTTCTCGGTTTCTTTTTTATTTTTAATTCGATGCTTAAGGACGTTCGCTTAAGGAATTGTTTAACTGTAAAGAAACGCTATTTAGATATTATCAAGCAGGTACGTACGAGCGTATATACTCGTACGTAGCAGGGTTAAGAAACGCGTTGACTATGTTTAGAAAGAAACCACCAGAGGAGAAGTCCATTGGAAGGTGGTGAAACGTTTGCTCTCGATGTGGCTTCGTGGCACGAAGGGAATACGAGATAAATAGAGATGACGTTCTTACTACTGCGAGGAGGTCTGTATATTTAACCGATCACCACGGTATTGTTTTCTTTTCTAAACGAAATAGATTGAATTGTGATGTTTCCATAATTATCCTCGTTTCTCGTCTCTCTTCGTCTCCGATAAACTCGAAAACAAAACAAGCACCTATAGAGCATGGAATTTCGACCAAGAATAGAACACTTCGACGATACACCAACACGAGATACGTAAATGCTTCTGGTTTAACGTCAACATGCGTCACTCTGGCTTGACAATTAAGTCGACGTTGGGACGACATTATATTCCACGTTCCAACGAACCGGGATTATTAACTCATCGTGGTTGCGTAACGTAGCGAGTCTAGTGGAACGAAAATTCCCCGGTGTGATATTGCGCCGAAGGTCTTTAACATTCCATTAAAATGCGATATCAGGCAAAACACTGGAGGTGAATTCTTCTGTAGTTTCTTTTTCTTCTTTCTTCGACACGGAAGTAGCAGTTTCGTTTAACAGGTTGATTGCCACGATCACCTATTCGTTATCGGATTCGCTATCGGCGATCCACGTTATTAAATTTTTTAGAATAATTTATTAATGTAAGATAAATTTCACGGACTAAAGGATTGTCAACAATGTGAACGATTTATATAACATGGAGAGAGAAAAGTGTGCAAATGTAATACGATATTTTCCAATAATTAAACAGAACGACGTATTTCGATCTATTACGGTTTCCACGGAATCTTATATAAACAGGTATGTTATACAGGTTATCTCACCTAACTTTATCACCTTGTTTTCGATAATACTAAAAAGCGTTTCGGCAACAGGTTGGATAGTTCCAAGGTGAACATTATTTGACACAATTAGTTTTTTTCCTAGATGGTCGCGTAAAAGACATCGCGTAGGAAGATCACCGATGTCTTTTTTAAATCGGATCATATATTTTTTAATACATAAATTCAACTTATTCGTATCGAAGAACTTATCAGTCCGGTACATATATTAACTTTAACTTCTCATATTTAACATACGGAAGATAAAAATTCGACGAACACAAGAATGCCGCATCGCGTCTTTTCTTGTCTTTCGCAAAATTCATCGTCTCTCGTTAAATATGCTAAATTAAAGTAAAAATGTTAGACGAATATCTCTTCGACATAAATAAATTAATACTTTTCCAACATACACAAGTTTACACTTTCTTTTGCGGAGAATGTCCAGGTGAATCGACGAACGTATGAAAATATATATGATTGATGACATTCACACGTCCTCTACGCGTTCACCAATGGAAAGACTTCAAATTCAATATGTTGCTGAAACATTTTTGCTAATATTATCAAAAACAAGCGAGATATTCCAGGTGATAAAGTTAAGTGATAAAAGTAGATTATCCTGTATAAAATTCGCGTGGCAATCAACGTGTTAAGAGGTATACGTACCACTGTACGTTCGTAAATGACCACATTTTTTCTTCCATATACAATGACTGTGAAAAGTATTTGTACGCCATTCCACCAATCAATTAGATTCAGCTGTAATAAATTTTTCGCATCCATCTGGTAACGCTATATTTGTATATTTCATCTATGCCTCGCGTATGTACTTCCCCGCTTTAACATATTCCGTATCGGATTTCTCTATTCTTTTGAAATATTCTCCTATCGCATCGAACGCATGGAACACCTTCGTATTGGCAGGGAATCACCGCGAAGCGTTATCACGAATCGATTAAACGTCCATTCGTGAGATTAGGCTGTAGAATGCTTCGAGGAACAAAATTACGTAAGCTGTATACGGTTTGCGCGTTTCTCTTGTATCTTAGAAATGGAAATTTATGCGAGCGGTGAAAATTGATTTCAGTGAAATGCCGAGTGGAGGCGAGTAGGCACGTGGAAAAAGCGAGACGCCGCAGCGTATCCGGAAACGCTTTGATCGAGACGAAGAATCGTCGGTTCACGCGAGGATAAACGAATGGTCGATATCAATATCGGATATCGATGTACAGTTACTCACGATGACCAGACAACTTGTAATTTATTATAGAGGAGCGGGTAAATGTTATCGTGGAATAAAACAATTATTAATGCTAGATAATTGTAGCAGATACGATTAGCAGATATAAACAAGAGAATCGCGTTAAAGTTCAGGGAAAAGAGACAGCTTTTTCTTTGTTTCGAATTTATTGTACGAGTAAATGTTATTGTTAATTCTTTGAACACGGCTATCGCTGTAAACGTGTTCGTCGAACGCGGTTGTCGTCGATCACGCGACGCCATGTACCGGTAATTGCATTAGGCATTTTTCCCCCTTTGAAAGAAAAATCTTTGGATTTACGAGAATGTATTCGTACTTGAAGTGTTGTTAAGAGCAAATTGCTCGCGTATTTCCAAGCTACGGTACATTTTCTCCTGCAACAAGCGACACGATATGCAAATCATCCTCTCTTATACGAAACAGCGAATACAGATTTTTCATTTATTGAGAACAAAGAAGTAAACGATACAGGGAGCAAGAGAAAACAGGAAAAAAGAAGCGAGAAGCCATTCAGAAGCATTTCGATCGAGACGAAGAACCGCTAAGTAGAGCCGAGGGTCAACGAATCGTTGCGATGCAAGACGAATGCATCGGAGGCTAGGCACAGATGCGGACCATCGGTGCCACGGCCTCGTCGGCTACGTGAAATTCTAATGTTTCGCTTTCCTGCCGCGTCTGCGTTTCTCCAACCCACGACGACGTTCCGTGTTTAATTAAATCCTCCTTAACCGGGCAGCCTCGAACGAGAAAGTTGCGCCATCGTTATACGTTGCTCGTGATTTCGACGATTAGTTCTGTCGTCCTAGCCTCTTTTTACGTTACGAGCTTTTCGTACAGGTCTGTGCCAAGTTCAGTGACGTTTTACGTTTGCGAATTTTGTTTTCCACCGATTGGATTTTTCATCGCTTTAAGTAATTTGTTTATCTATTTATCGACGTTTTTATATGTCTGGAAGAATGATTTTTTACGACAATCCTACGACTATTAACAGTGCCGATTTCGTAATTCTTAATTTCATAATTTTCGTTTGAATCACACTTTTGCTCGAACGAACGAGGAGAGGCTGTTTGATGTTTGAAATAGTTGGATTACGTATGTCGATAAGAATTATTTCACTTTCTCTTCTCGGGCTTATGAAATCTGTTGACAATGAGAAAATATGATCGAACGAAGGGACATAAGTTTCGCGTTCGTTAGAAATTGAACGTGATTTTATAATCACAACACTTTACAAGGCAAAGAAGATTCGCGTGTGCGGAGATTCTAACAACGAGACGGACAAAAAACGACGAAAAACTCGGGAAAATACCGAGCGTTGAATTGCAAATTACGACAGATTTCTCGGGGCATTATTTGCACTTGATAAAATTCAATTTCGTGCTCGTTTGTTTGCACTGCACTCGCGAATATATTAGTTGCCCAGTTGCTTTTACTTTTCCTCTTGCTCCAATTCAAACTTCGCTTGTTCTTTCAATTTTATATCTCGCTTGTAGCTTCGTTAACGATTGCCTTAAACCCGAGATATTTGAACGTTTTAATCGTTCTAAATAATCTTACCGCTTCCCTGATACCTGTAAAAAAGGATTTAATAAAATGAAATGGCACGATACGTCGTTATATGGGAACCGAAAGTATCTACTACGTATTTCGTAAGCGTTTAATTTCCCGCCTGACCACCAATTAATCTTCCGTAAGTTTCGAAACATTTTCATTTTTCTAACAACTGCGCCGATGCCTGTTGCCCAACAATTCCAACGAATTAAGACGAGACTGCGATACATTTCGTGACCAACGAATATTCGTCACGCTATGATACGCCATAGCGTGTTATGCCTTTGATTGGCTAGGAAAACGCTCAACATTGTAATTATCTGCAGCGTTGACGTTCTATTTTACAAATTACTGGCTCGTTAATATTTATTAGGGCATTTTGATCGAGGCCAGAACATCGAATCGATGCATCGAATCGCTCGAAATAAATTAGAACGATGTCTTGCACAATTCGCTAATATTATTAGTCAATAAAATATTGCGCAAGAAGACTGAAGAAATGGAAAGTTCGACGTAATTAGTGAAATCAGACTTATTCGAGATGCATGTACCCGATGACCAAAAATACAATAATAATTCGCTATAATCTACCGCGCAAATTTTGCAGAACGTCTGCCGGGACATTCTTTCGCTGAGTTTGCCAAAGTGTGAATCATACTCGAGATTATTAGCGCACTGGCGTGGTCCACGAAGCTCGATGGATATGGCGGATAAAACGAAACGCGTTCGTTCTTCAAATGGATAGAAATATTTGTCTATCCTCTTGGATATATAAATAACAATAAAATAAAAAGAAGAAACGTTCACGTTCGTAATCGTACGTATATTAAGAGGAATTCAAGTAAAGCGCGAAACCGTAAATCTGTTGCGACTGTGAACCAAGTTGGATGATAAAAACGTGAGTGTGGAAATTTCTGGTCGTCTAACAAACTCTATTACGATACTGTACGAGCGCTTTATATTTAAAAGCGTTATTTTACTTTGACCTTTTGCATGGCAGCATTTGTGTGAATTAATCGCTCGGGCTATTTCACGGATAAAATACAAAATATCTCATTGTTTTTTTTAGGAAATTTTGTATTTTATTCAAACCTGTCACTAATAGTTTCGAGCAATTTTAAATAATTCTAAGTTTCACGAAGTAACACGTTCTCGACGACGGAATATACAAATCTCAAGCGATTTCAAACAATTTTAAATTTCACAAGGCAATACGTTTTCCACGGTGGAAGATACAAATCTCAAACAATTTCAAACAATCTTAAATTTCACAGGGCAATACGTTTTCGACGGTTGAATACAACGATTTCGTGCAATCTAAATAATTCTAAATTTTTTCAAAAGCAATACGACGATCGAATATAAAAATTCCAAGCAGTTTCAAACAATTGTACATTACGGTTTGCAACGGTTGAACACAGAAATTTCAAGTGATTCTAAATAATTCTAAATTTCATAAAGTAATTCATTTCCCACGACGAATATGAAAACTTTGAGCAATTTGAAACGATCCTAAATTTCACAAGACAATACGTTTTCCACGATCGAGTATAAAAGTTTGGAGCAATTTTATACGATTCTAAATTTCACGAAATAACACGTTTTCGGCGATTGAGTATAACAATTTCAAGCAATTCCAAATAATTCTAAATTTCAGAAAGCAATACGTTTTCTACTGTTGAATATAACAATTTCTAACGATTCTAAATAATTCTAAATCTCACGAAGTAATACGTTTTACGTGAATAAAACAATTTCAAGTAAAATCTGAATAATTCTAAATCGAGAGAGAAAAATCAGAATTTGTAATAGCAGCGCTTCGTAAGGTTCCAGTAAACAGTACGGTGAGATTGATACGAAACAGGATATTAATTCTCCACCGAACGCTATCGCTCCTTTCGTAATTATCGCGCGGTTCGAATCGACCATTCGTTTGTTTTTCACGAGAGGAAAGACAAAAATTTCGCGATTTCCGTTTTGCTGTTGTGGTTTAGCGTTCGTGCCAAGCTCTGTGATCCATGAAGAGAAGGAAGAGAATTGGAACGTTCGCGGCCCGGAACGTATCATCTTCATCGACTTCGTCGACGTCTGATTACTGACTTCACCAACGCAACACTTTTCATCTTTTTTTCCCTCACCCATTTTTTCTCACCCCCTTTCTATCGCCACCCTCTATCCTGCCATCGTAACCTTAGTTTCATATTACTTTTGACACGTGTATCTTTAGATTTCAGACGGCGTTTTCAAAATATAATTTTGATACCTACTACAACGTAGGAATCAGAAATAGAATACATCGTTGATCGTATATTTTCCACCAGTTATGTGATTCTATTGGACTGGCAACTAAGTAATTGCGGATTTTGACATTAGGTGGTAATGACAAAATCCGCAATCACTTAGTTGCCAACCCAATATATCAACTCAGCGTCTACAAACGTTATCGCACCTAAGCATCTGAACACTCTTGTGACAATATATGGAATTTTATCAAAATATATAAATTGATGGCGAATTGGTAATAACGAAAAATACGAAGAAGCAACGCTTACGCGTAATGTTCTGTACAAAGTTACCACGCCACTGTAAATTTGAAGTATCTGTATGTTTAATATTTAAACAGCACTGCTTGCATCAACAAATGCGAAATCTTTCTGTCGACTCGAAAGGATGTCGTTAATTCACAAGTTGTAAAACCTGAAGCCAAGAGGTTTGTCGATAAATAATTTAATCGCGTGAACGAGATACTTCAAATAGTAGGATCTTCAATGAAATGGAATTTCCTCGAGAGAAAAGATTGTTTGATGCTTCCTCGAAACAAACCTTTCTCTCATCGAATGGTCACGATTTTCGAGTGGAAAGGAAGAAATAAGAATCCTCTTTGCGATCAAAAAGTGAAGCACGAGTCCCTGCGAAGTTGAACGTGGTTTCTTTGAGGATCGCCAAGTGCATCGGCAAGACAGAAGCGGACAATATAGTATTAAACGGGAATTATGACCGCAATAAACCGTTGCTGGTGTTCAGCTTCTCTATACCGGTTCTCTCATAGCGAACTCATTGTTTTCCAGATTTAATATCGAGACCATAATCGAGATTCGACTTATTCTTTGTTACGGTGACTGATGAGAAGAGTGTTTTATTTTTGTACAAAAAAAAAAGAAGAAGAAAAAAGAAGAAGAAGAAAGGAAACCTGTTAAGTTACGAACTCAACTTATCGTCTGCATATCTCTGGCGTTTCCGATGTTTGCACGTCTTTGGCCCGGAGATGAATTTATTATAACCAGACAAGAATAACGTTACTTTCTATTTTTTCACCATATATATTTAATATACCTGCACGAATATTATATCTGAAAATACGTGAAAAAGTTAATGTACGTTGAAATAATCGGTGTTTTATCTTTGCATCTTTCACAATCGTGGCTGAATCGAATAAAAATGAAACGTACACTTGTGTAAGTATCAATTGCTCAAGAGATTAAGCAATATATGTAGTACGTAAATTTTCTCTTTTAATATCCATAATACATTTGCAATTGGCTCTATTGAGCAACCAACGAATTTGATAGCTTGGATATCGCGTGGATAACGGTCGATGGTGTTTTTACTGAATTTCCTTGTTAATACGTAGACTGAACGTCGACTTATGATATATCTCGCGTTTCACAATATTCACGAAATTTATAAATAATTATTGAGAAAAGTATGGTACTTCCTAGAACTAGAATGTTATGCGTACAAATCTCAGGATACCTGAAATATTCCTCGAATGTAAAATACCTTATCTAATACTCTATTCAGATCTCTTGCTCTCGTTTCACCAGGTATATTCGCTTCAATTTCTCGCCACGATCATCTATAGTATTATTTCAACACACAGTGTAACTCTGGTGACTTTCAAAACTAGGTGACGAAGTGATTTATTATTGAAACTTTGCTCGCTACCATTCTGTCTTCTATTTCTTCCATTCTATGAGAAACAGAGAAAGCAATAAATATCCTTCATATCCTTCGATAAATTAGCAAATCCTTTCCACGGTTAATTAATGTAGGTATTATTCAAAGGAGGACAATAGAAACAAAGAGAGATGGCAAAAGAAGAAAGAACAGAAGGAAGAAAAGTTGAACGCAGCAGTCTCTATAGGTGGAATGTACAGATCAATAACGGGAAGAACGTTTTATGCGACGCATTTTCAATGAATATAGACATAAGTACGTGCAAGTCAGAGACCCACGTCGTGTCCATTGAAAATGTATTGCATAATATTTCGTGGGTCGGTGGCCTCCTGTTGACCCAATGCATACAGCGAATCGATTTTTTTTCCGTATGAATGCTTCCAGACAGTTGCACATTTTACACGTAGCACACTCTATGTCCACTACATTGTCCAGCCGAATCGTTTCAAACACGCGGCTAGAAATAAACTTGCGCATCGAGTAGGATCTGTCGAACCAACTTTTACAATATACGATACTTTTACGACACCGTATATAAACTGTAATTTAGAAGTTTCGAAGGAAATGGGAAAAAAGCGTATCTTTTCGGAGGAGTTTGCTTGTCATTGAATTTTTCAAATGAAATTTTACACCTCGTTTGACATTTTTCTTAGAAGCTTCGGAATTAAAGGAACACGAACGATATCTTCAGACACTTAACGATGAGAATATCGTATTACAACCTTTCGACGAATATCTTCCTTTTATTATCACGATCATTCGCGAAATTCTACCCCTCGTTTCTTACGATCCCCTTTTATCCTCTCAGATCCTCTGATATTTCCAATTTCTCATGTGCCTTTCGGTTCGCTAAACGCCACAAGAAGTTGCTGGCAAAATTTTCCACCAATTTCCATCCAGCTATTCTTTCCTCAGAGCTTATCTTCCATCTTTTGAATGATCGAAGCCATTAAGTTACGTGCTACACAACCCGAATAAAATAAGTTGGAATAATATTAGTCGAATAGTAGATAGCCATAGAGAAGAACCTATTTATTTTATAAACGAAGCATATGATAACAAATTTCCGTAACATAACAGTAAATAGCTTATCACAGACGTAAATGAAGATGAAACAAAAAAAAAAAGAAAGAAAAAAGAGAGACAAGAAAGTGATAACGAAAAGACGATAAGGATTAGTCTCATGACATTAGAGCCCTAATCAGAAAATCAGAATTGAAATTAAACTGGTAACTATTTCCTTGAGTGCTGTTATTATTTATAAATATATTCCAGTGTAAAACTCTGGTCAGGTAATTTTCCACAAAGAAAGACGGAATAATAACATTTGCCAGGTAGAGCAGTAGGGAATGTAGGCCGACAAATGGCGCTTTGTACAACTGTTTCGTGACCGGCTATACCCATGACAAACGACCAGTTTGAATTCTTCAACATCCAATCCGCCATCAATTATTTATCAATCTTCTGCCCGCGAGTCTGATCTATAGACCGGGATATATGTACATACATCTTCGATAGTCTATAGCGTAGGCTCCATCGATTCAAGCGACGATGTTCGCACGGTTTCACATCGTTTGATGTGTTTTTATGAAAACTTTTGATTAAGCTGTGTCGTCTTTTTAGGGTATAATGAAATTCGGAATTCAGCACGAACGATCCAGGAGACAATCGTTTTTTTTTTTTATCGTTAAAATTGTTCGTACTTCTTCCTCTAAAGTATCGCATAGATAAAATAAAATTAGTCTTAGTTGGACATTTTGGAATTTTAAATAGGTCGCCAAGTGGAAAAATGAATGCAATGCCTGTTCTAAATAAAATGATTGTTCATTTATTTCGTTATTAGTTCTATTGCCTGATCGATCGTTGGTTTATTCAAACAGAAGAAAGGATTGCTTCTTCAGTCGCAACATATGGTAAAAGCAGTTCTTATTGATTCTCAGCGATGTCAACCTACTAAACTTTTCAGATTCTTCATCCGCGAAAACACACGAATAAACAAATAGAATCTGAACGAATGAGGAGTTTACAGCAGCATGTAATTACCATAATCAGCGCTCTGAATATGCATTTTGTATACTTTTACATGCTATATGGGTTCTGTGCACCGTTCCATATTTAAATTTTCCAGAAATTCGTATCACTCGTAGCCTAGTCATCGTCGGTTATCGATGTCGATCGTTTTGTCGTTGACATTTTTGCCGCCGACAGTCCTAAGATTGCGCAACTAGAGGGCGAGAAACGATTCACGTCGACGCTGAGCCGTCGTGACTCGTCCAGTTGTCTACAGTCATCGATCCCCAGCAGCTTATGCACCCGGAAACCGTGCCACAATTCCACGAGGTAATTCGATTCGCGGCCGAAGGAAATCGGGACGACGACTGGAACCGTCCTCTCTGTAATCACGTCGGTGTAATCGCTTTGGATGAGCCGGGGATTGGCAAAGGTGAGGACTTAAGAAGATTGGCAGCGTGGAGATTGGAAGAAGATAGCGTTCTCTTTCGAACGAAATAACAAGCCGTTTGTTAGCTAGAAATTTCTCAAATGGATTTTACAGGTTTCGTCGCGTTCAAGGCCTGCAATTGGAATTTCGTTTTGTTTATGAGAAAGCACATTTTTAATTAGACACGGCTGTTCGTGTTGATAAAACAGGTAATAACTGTTGCGAACAGAATGTTTCGTGTCGAAACATAGATCGTTTATTTTATTATATATTTATGTTTATTATAAAAATAGTAACGCAGAATTACTATGAAAATTAAATTGAGAACGTTTGATAGAATACGGTGGGATAATACGGCGATGAATAAAATTAGATAGTAAAGGGCCAGTGAAATAAATAGAGAGAAATGGAATAATAGGTGTAATTTGACATGTTTGCGAGATGAAATATGCTAATAAAGCTGTGTTACTTTATCTGTTTTTTCTTCAAGTTACGTCAAACGAGAGGTACAACGCGCATAAATAGTTTGATTCACTTCGTGAAACATCGTCGCACGCTGTTACGTTTCCTCTCAAGTTCCGAACAAAGTTAATGTAGATAAGACAATGGGAATCTCAATTTTCCTTGTTGCAATAATATCGCTGCATACAATGAGTCAAGTTTACGCAAAGCCGTGGCGAGTCGCCGAGAAAATAAGAGTAATAATTCATCGTCTTTTCCAAATCGTTTATAATACTACCGATGCTTGATGTTGTTCTTACAGACGACAGAAGAAAGAAGCGATCTAGTTTCTTAAAGTCACTTACCTTCTCGCACAGATTTCAATCTCATTAGCCAACACAGGCAAACTGTCCTGTTTTATACTTAATTACGTGATTGTTGTTTCGATAGTTTCTACAGGCGTATCACGAGAACGAGTAATCAGATTAATGAAAGCGTCGTCAAGCATTTCTTGATTTTAAAGCGAATCATGGGATTAATCTTTCACGCCAAATTTTTTTAACAGAGACCATGTGTATCCTTATAGAGATTAAAAGATACAATTAACGAAATTAAAAGTGGAGTTTCATCGAAGTTGAAGATATGGATCGGTATTATAAGTTTAGAATTATAAATAAAATATTAAATATAATTGGATTGTTTTAACTGATTCACTTCTTCGTTGTCTGTTCTTCTGTTTAGTAGAAAAATATTTCTATTAAAAATTTCTGCTAGTTTCGAGGGGATGACACTTTGATACAAAATCAAAACTCCCCTTCGTTCTTTTTTCTACGTGAAACGTTAACGCCGCACGATTTTCATTTAAACACGAACAGCAATTAGGTTGAATCAAGAGTTGTCCAATTTCAACGATACAGTCAAGAGCTCGCAGTTTTAATTTACATCATTTCGTTGAAACGCTATTTGACGTTAAAAGTCTGTTTAACCTTCGACCAACTTGTTCCACGCACATTCCACGTTTCCATGTAACAAAATTGCTTCCAACATTCAACGTGATCATTTACAATCTTCCGTTGTAGCGTTGTCCAAAATTTCAATCGCAATTTCTGAATTTTTATTTGTGAAGTTGCTTCCGGGCGAATTGTTGGTCGTCGTTAAACATTGTCCATAATTTGGATACAAAAGAGAGAGAGAGAGAGAGGGAAAGAAAAAAGAAAAATTGCCACGAAACGTACACTTGGCCGACCTTTCGGCCGCTTTTACCATTCGGCGTAGAACGAAAGCGGAAAGAGAAAACGGGAGTTGGCGTATACGAAAAGGGAGAAGGCGAAAACACGCGGTCGCGACACGTCCTCCACGCTCGTGTAACGGTGCACAGAAAATGAAAGCGATCGTGCACCCGTGCGTCGTGCATTGTAATGGAAAAAAAGACGAACACCAGGGAAAAGGTTCCCATTCGATTCGCCGGTGCTATCCGTCCTTCTCCTGGGAACTGTTTCATTTCGAGAACGCGTGGTTTCCCCTCGTTAATTTCGAACGTTATTACTAGACCGCAGATCTTTCGTGCATTTGTGGGAAATTAAAGAGCGCGAAAACACGCAGGCTACTCGTAAATGGAAAAATGCATAAAATGTACAAAATAAAGTAGCTACGATATTACGAAACCTTAGAATATTTAATCGATAAAACGAGTTTCTGCTTAGCTTCTGTATACTGTTAACGGTGCTAGCAAAGATACTAATTTGCTGGAATATTCGCACTTCTATTATTACGATATGATGTTCTTGCGCGCGTAATTAATATCGAGAGATCAATTGTTAAGAGATAATTATTGAGAGAAACAATTGTGGAATAAAAATTTCGACGAATAAATGACGATTTTTCTTCATCATTTCGATATCTGATATTTTGTTAACATCGAGGTACATTTAAACCTGGAAATGTACAAACGAATTGACGATAATTGTAAGATAAAACAAAATATATAACAGTAGAATTTTACCGATTTGTACCTCTGAAATGACATAATTCATTTAGGCGATAGGAGTGCTGATTTTTATAGTCAGCGCTATTTAGAACTTCCAATTTAATTAGTAAGAGTTCATATTCTGATAAATCGTTTGAATGGATAAAACTTTGCATTAATCAGAATGTCGTTCCAATAAGTGGAGCTCTACTTTTCTTGGATAAGATACACGTCTTGTATATAGTTTATGCGTCGAGCTTCTCCATCCGACAAAAATTTGTGCAACAAAGTTTAATCTTCGTAACACAGGTCATCGTGTTTTGCAATTTCGATCGATTTAATTATTTAGTAATTATCTATCGTAAACTATGTCAGATAGTACACTACGTTTCTGTATACTCGTTACTTTTAACGAATATTTGCTACATTTCAAACGAATATCACGTTCAAGTATCACGATGTAACTAGAAGTTTGTTAGTTTATCGTAGAACTTAGGACGCTTACTTGAGATTTTCTATGTATATTGATTTTGGTTTGCAGTTTGCCGAGCAATTAATTCAACGTCAAGGAAGTCAAGATACACATCTAATTACATAGTTGCTCGTTATGCTCTAAGTAGCTACGCAATCAAAACCGGGCCATTAATGTAAAAGTTACTAATTAGTTATTGGAGAATCCTATGTAACATATAATTTAAATATTATATATATATAGATTTCTATACAATAATCCACATTTCTGTAGGACGTAAGATTTCAGTTTCATATTTTCTCAATCGCGTTTTTCAAAAAATGAAAATACCAAATTCTACGATATTTAGATGTAACAAACAAATGTACGCTTCGACAAGTACATCCACGTGGTACAAATATCAGAACAATTAATCGTAATGCGCTATCGTAATTATTAATTACGAGGAATTATAAAGAAACCGGTGTAAACGGAATGATGAAACTCTTTTCACAATCCATCCGTGAAAATTTGGTTTGCAAAGCGATTTCACGAACCGCTAAGAACAGACGAAAAAAGAAAAAAAGAAAAGAAAAAAAGGAAGCGAAGAAAAATAGAGGAGGAGGAGGAGGAGGGAAAAATGAGAACAACGAGGCCCCTGACAGAGACGATCTTAATTACATTAATTAAATTCGAAGTTATCACGGTAACGTAAGAGAAGGAAGCAGATTCACACTAATTACCTTGCGAACTATCGTTATGCGGCGTATATATGCGAAATCCTACGTAGCGGCAGTTGATTGCGTCAGCATCGAAATGAACAAAGTAATATGAAAGAGCAAAGTGCATTAACCGCGACCACAACGGCTCGATAAAATGGTAAAAACCGCGTGTGACCACGCGGTTCAATCTCGAACCTTAATTCCACTCGTCGCCTCTTTCTTTTCATTTATTTCTCATCTGTTTCCTCTTGAGTTATTAGGTCGTTGTTTACGATCAATATTATCTACTAAATTTACCTCGTTTATTTCTCGTTTATATCTTCATAAATTATTGGGTTGATACGTATGACCGATACCGTCTGTTGAATTATGTAGCATTATCGTTTATCGTCAAAGAAATATTAATTGTTCCGTTATGATTATGCGATGTATTACTTTAACCTTTCCATGATTTCATATTTCAATATTAATAATTATAATATTATTATAATTCAATATTAAACAAGCAAACGATCAATGTATTATTTGTCTTTGATGAGATCGAGCTTAAATTATAGCGAATTATATGGCGAACATTTGTGTCCTGCGATTAATAATTAAATAAAACAATATTCTTTCAATTTGATGCAGAAAACATTCGGTTCTGTAGCTATCAAGTAGATGTAAGAATGTAAGGGCTGACCATGTTCGCCTCATTTTACTTCTTTCGCTTTAGATCTCGTTCGCAAAGCTTTACGTATTTTGCTTTTGACGTTGGCATATCAGCATCGAAGAAGAATGTTATTTACAATAATTTTGAACAAAGGAATTTTGCTTCGGATACTCGAGTTTAATGAAAAGTTTCTTCGAAAGACGAAGAGGGCAAGGTGCGTGGAATCAGATTCAGGGGAAAAGTGTGCCGGAGAAATGCATGAAAAATTGAACGAAAGTTGCGTGGAAGTAAGTTACAGCATTGAGCTGAATCACTGAATCAACACGTTCAACTATTTATACTAATTGTAAATTTCGACAACTGAATTCTGACATTTGGATAACAGACACGTATCTACGTCATTGTAACGTCAGTTAAATATTCGCAATACCGATTTCCATAATTGGCAAATTTAATCAGCACCTTGGCTCGTCCCTTCGTTTCTACAACAAAATGATCAAACTCTGACTCGGCGCCAGTTCACTTCCAAGCTTTTCAAGTTCATCGAGTTATCCAAGTTTCGTCTCAATTATCGTAATTGAAGAATTATATACGACAGATGCGAGATATTGGTAAAATGGATGCGAATTTCACCAAATATTACATAAATTATACTCGCAAGTAATTAAAAATAATTCGCTTTCCGATCGACTACTAGCGACGTGTGAAAATCTGCTATCGATACCTCGAAGCATTATTATAATTCTTTCATTATTAAAATGTTTTCGAATTTCCTTCGAGATTCGGAAAATCGAAAGTCGTCACAAGAGTAACAAATGTAATTTCCATATCTACTAGGCAACAAATACATTTACGTTTCCCATAAAAGGAATCCTAAGACAAGCGACACTCTAATTTTCCATCTTCAAGCGAAATATTCAAACGAAATGCGATGAAGATAAACAAGAAAAGTAGTACGCGTGTAACTGCATTATAAAGTATTATCGTATTTGTACCTATTAGTGCGCGACACGCAATTGTGTTTATTAGTTCAAAAAGTGTGCTACTTCGAAACGTTCTGTTTCACTGTGTGTCTGTGTTTCACACACAGGGACACGAGCGTCGTTGTAACCACCCCTTTCTCACAATTTCCATCACGTTCTTCGTTCTCGATCCGGCCGGGAAATCCGAATCTCGAATTTCCTGCGAATCTCTCGTTGTCTAAACGCAACAGGCGAATGGAAGGCTACGAGACTTTGGACAGCAAGAATCGCGGAAGAGGATCGTGAAAGGGAGCGCGAAAATCGAAACGCGTTGGTTGGCCGCGTGGCCGACGACTACGGTGCTCGGCCGGCGTAACTGGAAAACGGGGTCGTCGTTGTAGTACGATGGCGAAGACGACGTCGTGAAACAGCCGAGGATGTCCCAGTTTCACGGTAGCGGGGTCGTTGCACCCGCCATCAGTCAACGCGAGGTTCTTGCGAGCGCAGCGCAACGCGCGCGCCGACCAAGTTTCGATTTCGCGATCGCGCGCATCCGGGATACGTAATTCCTCGTCGCGGGAAACGGAATCGCGGGCCAACCGAACAGAACCCTGCGAGGAAATGCGGAATGCGAGCGAAACAACCAGGAAACACGCGATCTCCTTTCCTTCTCCCATTGACGTTCTATTTTCTTCTGCGTAGCAAGCAATTCATTCTGTGGTTGATTCATTCTCCGTTGAGTCGGGCGACGAGTTTTTCGTTGTCGATTGCCAGAAATACACAGCCGCGCGAAGAGAAGAGAACGTTCAAGATTGGAACCTGAGTATGAGTACACCAAGGATTCTTGTGGAAATTTATATTTTTATAGACAAATGGTAGAGCTATCAACGGCTAAAGTATAAAACTGGTATCGAGCAGATTAAAGGGCAAGGGATAGGAAAATGTTTTACATAAAAAATTTTGTAAGACGAGCAAGATCTTTCGAAGAATCATTCGAATTTCGAAAAATGCACTGTCGTGAATCTATGAAATTTCTACGAAGAATAATTGGTGCTGGTCGTTTTGATTACTTCTAACTAACTAACCTAGCGTTGAGAGAGTAGGAGCTTGGCAAAAATTCGACTAATCTATTAAATGTTACAAGGAGCAAACACTATGCGTTGAAGAGTACTACACTTTTCGGATATCATGCGCACTCTATGCATTTCTGTATCTTAAAATTTCTCGTAATTGCGTGAAAATCCGCAGCCTACATAAATACTCGTCATGGTGTCAGTAACAATCATTTATCGTGTGATATACAATAGTGGGCAATGCAAAGTTTTAAATATATCGATAGCAGAAATTGTTTCCAATTTTTGCGTAAAATGGAACTTTTATTGTCTGAAAGGATGGGAAGAAGTACTCGGTTCCATTAAATGCTAGTGGTTTAAATATAATTTTCCAAAACAGAAGCAGCGAATAAATATAAAATATGTACCTACTGCAGAACAAACGACTATTAACGATACAATGGAAAATACATAACAGAAAAGTTACTAACATTTGCGTATACAGAAACAAATTATCCAGCAACTTGAAACTTTCTTTTAATTCGGCTAATTAAATTTAAGTTAATTAGAGATTCCTCCCCCCGATTACGAGGAAGCATTTAGCATTTCATTTGCGTAATAATTAGGAGAAAGCATATGGAAGAGAGACGTTGCGTTTCGAGAATGCGTGTCAATACGATTGGATTCCTAGCGTGGGTTTAATGGGTTTCGTGGGTGGAAGTGTTTTAACGCTTTGCTTTTTGCGTACGTTACAATGATTTTGCTTGGAAGAAATATCAGCAACTAACATTTTTGTTGGTTCAGTGAATTGGACTGTTGGCTAAATCACATTAGGAGTTTAAAATTGACTAAAGATATTATTTTCTTCTTTTGAATTGTTATATATATATATATATATATATATATATATATATATATATATATATATATATATATATATTGATATATGATTGATATATATGAAATATATATATATATTCTGATTGAAAAATGTTAGAGCACCTTTCGTTTTTTAAAAAATGCTTCAATTTGTAACGTAGGTTGTGAATCTTAAGTTGCACGCATTTTTTAGCGATATAACAGTACTTTATACTTTTATATTTATATTTATGACGCTATCGACACGATTATCCTATGAAGATACCTATTCATCGATATAATATTCACGATGAAAATATTCACTAAGTATTTCGAGATTCTTGTGTCCAAATGTCGTGTAATAAATTTAGTAAAGTACTTTCACGCAACTCCACCAACATTCCATCGCGTATTTTACGACTTCCACGAAATATAATGGCATACCAGCTATAAGAGTCTTATTGGAGGAAATTGCTAAATCCATTTCGTGTATATGAGCAAGAAACGTATAAATAAGTATATTCTCCGTGATGCGGAGAGGAAGTTCTTCCCGTTACAGAGAAATTGCAATAGACAGAAGAAGAAAGGAAGAAGTACCCAGAAAGAGTTTTAAAGATGAAGGTGAAGGACATTTGAAAAACTAAAGATTCTAAAAGGAGGGATTACACGCTTGGGGAAAATGTTGTTTCGTAGAATTTGAGTTAAATCGTAGAAAATGTCGAAAGTTTTAAAGAACAATTTTTGCTAAATATGTAGTTTATAAAGAAAATATAATACTCGAAATTAAATTGACATTTCTGACGCAAAATTAATTCCAGGAAAGAATTTTTATCATCTGTTCGAAGCGATACGCGATCGTTCGTGTACGATTAAGTAAGCAGTAGATAAATGGTAACACTTTTAGATTTGATTTTTAAATTAAAAAGTTAATTATATATACTATATAATAAGATAATATTGTCACAGATGTTATCGATTATACACAAGCTCAGGATAAAAAATATCAAGTCACTTCGTGACGATACAAGTATTTTAAAAAATTGGCTATTGAAATAGAAGGATTTACTCGAACAATAGAATAGAAAGAAGGAGAGCAGAAAACAAAAGGGATGATATCATAAAATAATTAAAAAGATTACTTGCTGGAATTGTCTCTTGTTACACAATTATTCAGAGAAACTCGATAATGGAATAAACGAGTGTATTAAAATGATACAGAATTCAACAAACTCAAGTAGCTAGACCGTCGTCAAAGTTAAAGAAGAACGTTTTACAAATGAATTAGGAAACCAGTAATTAAACAACGAGAGAAGACACCAGCTAACGGAATCACAGAATTTCTCACACTAAAATCCTCTTCTAACGTCTCGACTGAAGATTAAAATATACGTACAATTTGTCATTAAAATAACATGAAGAACAATTTCGTAATCAAATTGACTGGCTTGAGCGAGACAGAAGAATTCGAGCAACGATGGAACAGTCCCAAAGAACGAAGAAATACGCGAGTTAAAAATTCAGAATTGCGAGAACGAATTGATCGAATCCCATGGGATTAAGTAAGAGAATACGAATAAGAAGAGCAAATACAGAACAAGTATTCTTCCATCAACGAAGCCTGTAATGAAAAGCGAAAGACATCGCCTAATAGTGATAAATTGCAGAATTTCTCACACTGAAACTAAAACTTTTCCAAGACAGACGGTCGATTAAAGATCCAGAACACGTCTGGTCGTCGGATCGATACAACGTGAAGAAGAATTTTCTCGCCGAGTTACACTCGGAACCGACCCCTTTAAGCAACGACCGACACGCATTCCAGAAGCACGTCGCGTTTCCCTGGTACCCTTTCTATACGGCGTCTCTCGTGAAAGCGGTGGTCGAGTGTGATTCAGTGTAACGCGGTAAGCCGACTTATTACAACGGCGAGGAGGAATGCCATCTCGTCGTTTCCTCGATCCACGAACCGCGAAACTCTCGTCAGTGAAACTCTGAGGCAGCCGCAGCCGCCGACAATGCACGCACACGCAATCAACTTTTCCAATATCGAAATAATAACCTCAAGTTTCCCCGTAGTCCGCTCTAACGATCGCTTGTTACATGAAACAATGATTAACTTCTCTCCGTGAGATCCATGATCCTCTCCGTTGAGCTTCATCGTAAAAGGAGATGGAGAGGATGCTGGAGGAATCGATAAATAGTGTAACGTTGTTAACGAGATCAGGTTAGGTTAGCTTAGCTTAAGTTAGGTTATGTTAGGTTAGGTTACGTTAGGTTATGTTATGTTAGGTTAGGATTAAAGGTGTTGTAAGGTTTGAGGAATTCGTTATGAATGGTTAGAGAATTAGTGGGTGCGTACTGTTTTCTGCAGGATGTTTGCCTTGATGTATTTTTATTTCTCGCTGTTCTATGATTTCAGAAGAAAACGGAGGAATGCATCTTGGATAAGTAATGTGATTTTTTTTCTCAGATTTATAAGTATTTTTTAATAAGAAGAGTAGCACGAGCTGATCGTAAGAAGATAGCAATATTTTTAGCGATGGAAATTTTTCCTCGTTCCGGGCGAATTAATTTCGCCCTGTTCAAAGGGTTAACCGGACCGTGGCCACGGAAATAATCTACCGCACCTTAACGTTGCTCCTACGCATTCTCTTGCTTCTCTGACGTAAGAATCGAGCAACACAATAGAAACGAGAGAGAGAGAGAAGAAGAAGAAGAAGAATCGACGCGAAGCCGTGCTGGTGAAATGATTATGCTCTGAGAAAAAAGACGTCAGGAAGACGGCAACATGTTCAATCTTTCAAGCAGAGCGTAGAAGATTTAAATTGTCAGTTTATTTTTTGTCGAAATATATTTACTTCCAATATCGGATTTTATTTGCAACGTTTTATCATATCATTACTATCCTGTGAAATAACAACAGACAAAGCACGTTTTCTTCTTTTGTAGAAGAATTTCTATTCCAACTTAATTTTACACGTGCAGTACAAATTGAATATGTTATCTTCTATGTATGCTATATATGTACTATACGTGTATGTACATCAAATTCTCTAAATGATCTGAAAAATGATTTTAATCGATGGATACGGAAAATAATTTTAATCGGTGGATATGGAAAATTATTTTTCAGATCATTTAGAGAATTCTATGCACATACATATATAGTACATATATAGGATACATAAAAATCAACGTATTCAATTATAGATAACAATAAAGATGAAATTAATTTTAATCGATGGATATGGGAAATTAATTTCATCTTTAGAACCAGTGATTAAATACAAGCTCATGCGAGATTGAGACACACGAAAGATGTACGATCATCAAAATCTAAGACTATTGAGATTGGAAGAAGTATTCGTATTTCAATCGCATCAGAGTTCAACGTACAAGTTTCGGTTTAATCCTTGAACCTGTCTGGTCTTCTTACTTTCTCTAGTCGAACCATGCATGCAAATCGCGTACGAATAATCCTGGCTTCACGATATGCGTACGGCATTTGCATACATGATCCAGTGCACGTGGTCAGTAATACTGACGTCACTGGTCATTGATCTTCATCAAGCGTTTCAGAAGCAAGTGAATCATGTACCGTCTACATCTTAAATAAATCTACTCGTAAATTTTTAATGCTATTAACCTTCGTTAATGATATTTTTGCTTCGACTTGAAACTATTTTAAAGAAATTCTTTGGAAGGTTATTTATTTGAGACTGGATATTTATTTTAATCGAAAATCAATTATTCTTTTTTTTTTTTTTGCTACAAAATATTTAAAAATATTTCCTATTCTCGTTTAATTTAAATTCCATTCAACTTTATTCATTTCAACATACATAACTTCATTATATAGAATATGGAAATTGGTCGTACGATTTTAATCGGGAAGAAAAATGTTAATTATTCGTAAACAAGGGGACTAAAACGATATATCGTTTTAATTTCTGTTGTATTTGGAAGACCAGCTCCCATCACATTTTAAAGTAAATTCACGTGTACAAGGCATCGTTAACATTTCATTTTCTATAGGTGAGATAATACTGAAAATATTTGCACGCTTATAAGATCGTGGCGTTAACTAAACTGAAAAACGTTCTCGACTAACCGCATTAATAACCACCGCCGGGCAATTACGTTTCCAGCATATTTATGCTGAGCAGCGTGTTTGTTCGTGAAAAGTAACGTGGGTCGATCGAAAGCAAATATCGTTCAGCGTACTAATAGGTCAGATTTTAAAATTAGACGCTCATTTACATCCTCACTTATGCTCCCTTTCTCTTTCGTTCGAATTTTTCGCAGTTCATAACTTGAATAAATTATTCAGTGACATTTAATGTTTCGTTTGTTTCGTTGTAGAAAGAATGGAAAAGACTCCGTAAGAATAAAGATGATTCGACGATTGAGAAGGATAAACATACCAAAATACGATAAAAATAGAACATGCAACGAAATATGTAGCAATAAGCATCAGGATTTTTCTACCTTTTTTTATCGGACAAGCTCTGACCCAATATCGGTCCAATAATAACGGGATTGCTTTTATAACACGGATTTATTACTAAAAAAAAAAAAAAAAAAGAAAGAAAAAAGTAATACAGAGAACCTGTATTTCATGAAAAAAATCGCCATCTACCAATTTCTAATTCGAATCATAATTGGAACCGGACAAAGACAGATTGGTATCAATCAGACATTATTAAATTAAAAATATCAGCAGGTCGGAGAGAAGGAGACGAGCGAACGTGATTACTGTTATGGATTTACCGTCAATTATGAAATATCCAATATGAAGATTTAGATATAGTAAATTAAAATTTCTTAATTCTACTGTAATAAATTCCAAAAAATGGAGATAAAAGACGAAGGATCGGCCGAAGACATCTACATAATCCGCAAGACAACACTGTCACTGAGACGCCACACGTGCAAAGTAACCGATCGTTAGACGAACGATTATATGGCGTCAGAGCATCGCGACGCTTGCCAATTTTGCGACGACGAAACACGAGAAGGCCTCGTTTCGTATACCAACGATTAATAAAGGTTACGTAATATAAAACCGCAATTTTTCTTTATTTTCTGAGAAGAATTTAAGATATGCGCGATTTCTCCACGATTTTTATAAAAATTTTCAGATGCCCAAGCGTGTCTTTTCGTTTGAAACGAAAGTGAGATGGAAATCGTTTTTCTTAAGACCTTTATGACCTTATTATTTACGGTTTATGACCTTTGTTCGAGCTTTCCATTTAATTGTAAATTCTTCTAGAAAAATGAATTTTTAGTAGAAAATAAATTTTCACCGGGATATAAGATTTGTTCTATCGCAATCTGAAACGAAAAGGTTTTCTCGTACGTATGTAAATCGTACGTGGAGGGTGAAGAAGAAAGGATCGCGAGGGAGGCAGAGAGATTGAAAAGGACTGGATTTAGATAGAGGATGAAACCTCAAAGGTACCAGCGACGACGCAGAGAAATCACGGCGACCTTCTCGAGGCCATAGACGAACCACCTTTTGCTGGCTTCGTTGGTGAAGTTCGTGGCTGGTCATGCAAATAGGCCAGTCTCGAGCATCCATTTCTAACACCTTGAAACGATCATACGCGAATCTAGGTCGAAATCCACAAGTGGTTGTCCCGTTCACGTTAGTATCTTTTTTCTTTCTTCTTTTCTTCTATATTTATTTTTCTCTCTTTCGTTTTTTTTTTCATTTTTATCGGACATTTTACCCATCTTTTTCTAACGTGCATACGTTCTTCGAGAAAATGGACTAGCGAATCATGAACGTTGGTTACGTACAGGAAATCGAAAGAGCGAAATATTATAGGAAGAAAAATGACAAAGAAACGTAGGCTTCAGCGAAGTGAATTTCCCTTCGAATATCGTACAGTGGAGCGTGAAAATACGTTTGTGAATTTACGCAGCTACGAATTTTCAATCTACTTTAAATATTTCTGTTTTTATACTTGCAGATAATATTTTTCCGGGATCAATAAATAATCGGAAAACGTCAGAATAAAATAAGCAAATAGCGAAGATACGTAACTACTGAGTGTATTATTTGTAGTAAAAGTAGAAAAGGATACTTGATTCGCTCGGAGGTGCTTCCTTCGCTAATGCGACACAGTTCTTTGTAGCGTAGCTTTTCAATCTCTGACTTCAGTCATTGGCTTTTCCGTTACACCTGTATATCGTTGGATCTTTATTCCTGGTACGTATTTAGCGAATAAATTTATTGATCATTCTGCGTGTATACAATGACTGGTGTCATTCATGATCGTGAAATCGGATGCGTAGTACGTCATCACCTACATTGGATCTACATCAATGAATATCGACGATTCTTGTTAGTAATTAGATCAAGAAAGAACAATTATCTTATACTGAACATTTATTTCTCTAGGATCGATTAGCTAAGCATCGTGTTAAATTTTTTCTCGAAGAAGATGAAAAGGAAAAATTATTCTTCTAGTATTACACAGCCTTTGTCGATCGTTAATGTACAAAATGTAATAATACAAAATAATAATATTTCGAAATTATGCTACGAAGCTGGAGATTGCAACGTACAGTACAAAAATTTAAGATCGCGAACGCACGAATTCTGCTTCCCAGTTGTGAACTGTGTAAAACATTCGACACGAAGCTCTGTGTTCGACATGATGCTCGTGACTTACCGATCACGCGACCAAGCAATCACGTGACAGACACACGAAAAGAAAGTAACGTCGATTTCATTGATTTTACGACACACGTATCGTCATCTGGCCATTTGTACACGCACGATCGATATTTTAACGATCGATACACGCACAAGAATGTTAAACACGATCCACAGAGAGCGAGTTTCTTTAGACTTTGACAATTTTGATCAAATTGACTAATAACTGTAGACAGTTTATAGAGGGAAACCTTTTGATCAAGGATTTTATTTCGAGAAGAACAAGCTACTTATATCGATAAAGTTTGGAGCAAATTTCAAACTGTACGTAGAAACTACAAGATATTTGTTGCATCCATATAGTATTAGTCAAATTATATTTATCGATACATATATTTAAATAAAGTGATATTAATAAACGTCAATTTTCAACGAGATAATTGCTAAGCTCTATTATATGCTCTTAAGATGGTTATTCATGTTGTATACTAATTTTTTATTAAATTAATTACTCTATATCTTGTAATTAATATCTTGCAACTTCCACATACATTTCACGATTTGTTTCAAATTTCACCAAAACGTAATCACGACAGTGGAATCTCATTCTCGTACAAAAGAAATTTCAAAACGGATCCACTGTTTCTTACAGGTAAGCGACTCGATATACTTTCACGAACCATCGTATTTCAATTATTATGAAATATTTTTGTAACGCGGCGCTTCGAATATCTATGCTTTACCATTATTCGCAGAAATTAACGCCGGCGTATTATCATTCGCGATCGATGCTTTGTGCAAGAGGAAGACGCAACACGATATAATCAAAGTGTGCGGCACGACAAACTTCTGAAAATCACAGCAACACGGAGCAGGCGTTTCGATACAATTAACCGTGATTGAAAGCGTGTATGCGGTGGTTTGTGTCTGTTGCATGATGTAATCAGCAGCCAATTAACGAAGCTGTTCGTGTTAATGGTGTCATCGGAGATTGAGTTCGACGATGTATTTAAAGGAGGAACTTCAGCAGCTCTGAGAAAGGGTGGTCGGCAAATTTACGAATAGCGTTGGTGTTTTAGCGCAGGCCAAATAATATCCAAATATTTATATTTCATTTCTACCGAGAAATATTTCGCAGAAATAATTTGAAATTAAATTTAGAATTGCAGACATTTCGAATAGTCTGATATACATATTTGAATTATGTAGTTCTATTTCAAACCGAGAATATTTTACATACAGTTCGAATGGTTGGAAAAGTGAAATGGCAATTGAGATGTGTTTACCAACCATTGATTACGATTGCTGCGATAGAGGGGCAATTCGGTAGGCAGTGTCGTACCACGTCAAACACCCAATCCCGAAACACCAGACAGAACACTAGACGGAACACCAGACCAAACTCGGGCGGGAGTTCTTTTACCGACGCGCTGAATAGCGTGCAATCATCGCGACAAAAGCGAAAAATAGCGCGGTCGTTGGACAATGCACGACTCGATTTAACTCGCTGTCAAATATCAATCAATGGACATTCGGTGAATGGAAAATTCGCCGGCCGTATGAACGACGTTCAGTCAACAAGCAATTTTGTCGATTACGATTTAATTAGTTGCCGGTGTTTTGTTACTAAAAATCATCCTACAGATGCTAATTTTTCTAATATCATTTTCCTACGTGGAAATATTAACCCTGTAGTGAAATTATATATCTAATGACAAAATTGTTTCTCGTATTGTTCTGATAAAAAGTATAAAAGATACGAAAGAGTAAACGTCTACCGTATATTCTAAACAAATTTATCAACATTTGTAATTTTATATCGAAATATAAAAATTTATTAGTTCGCCTGTGATATTATGCAGTTCTATGTGCTCGTATGGTCTGCACTAATCTTCCATTCGTCTTAAACAAACCGGTATTCCAAATACGTTGCATTTCCTTCAATATATTCTATGAAATTAATGCCACAAAGGATAATGGATGTTTCAATTTCAATTTTAATAAAGGTTGGTCGATGTTCGTGAATTTATCCGCGTTTTAATAACTATCGTCTAATCTACGTTCACGCCCATGACAACGTCGTTCGACGTTACGTTTGTCGCAGAGTTTAATTACTATGGTAATAAACGCGTGGTGGATACTATTTCCAGAACGAACCACCTTCAGCTTTCGTTGATAATTTAGTTCTCGTCGTTGTTCTTGCAATTAGCCTCTGACTATTGGGTTGGCAACTAAGTGATTACGGATTTTGTCAATACCACCAAACGACAAAATCCGCAATCAGTTAGTTGCCAATCCAATAGAACGTTAATGTATTAGGTTGTCCGAAAAGTGTCTTTCTTTTACAGGCACGCCCTTTACAACGACGCATCTTTATACAAACACGAAACCTAATCTGTCAAACGTTGTAAACTTTATCTTGATAGAATAAAATGGACCGTACGTAATTTGATAAAATAATATAAAATGGAAAATGTTGTGCATCTATTATCTCCTTATAAAACGAAAGAAACTTTTCGGACGACCTAATACAATACGCGTTACTTTTATCTGATTTTACATCTTCGATCGTCTCTTTCATCTGTCTTTCATAATAATCCGTCGGAAAGATTCGTAACATTGGCAGATAGTTTTCAAATACATAGAAATTTCTTACATACGTACAAAATAATTTCTCGTAGAAATTTCTTGCATACGCATATCATCATTTCTACGGCTTCGGTATAATATCTTGCATATATATAATATAATTTCCTACAAAAATAAGAACGATTCAGCGTCGAGCAAGCTGGTTTGAATGCGAATGATCGAACAGATGGTACATGCTGCGAGAATACAACGATTGAGAGGAACGCTCTCGAACACGCTGGTTGAACACGAGTTGAACGTTATCGCGCAAGCCGTCATTTCGTAATAGACATTGACATTACGGTAAAAGACGCAAGTGTGCGTTATTTGCGGATCATCGACCGCTTTTCGTCGTATTACACACGTGTTTCATCATAGTTCGAAACTCCACACATAGAACCACTTTGTAGATACAGTGCTTCAATCGCTTCGATTCTGCTCGTTTAAAATTCGTTTCTGAAACGATGCTTGCTAATTATTATATATTAACACCGTTCCATGTAAATAACCAGAAACGTCTGGACGTTTGTTCGATATTTATCGCGACTTCCAATTGTCAATTTTTCGGGTCGCAATTTAAAACGACTAACTATCACCAACAAGTTCGTCTTTATTTGTCGTCGCTTGATTCAGCACCCTTTGGAAATACGTAGACAAACTTTTAAAGGAAAATTATAACCAAACTGAAAGAATTATGTACAATTGCTTGAAAATAAGATTTATTTTGTTCATTCGTTTCGTTCATAAAATAAAAAAATTTAAGCATCCGATACGATTATTCTCAATTTTTCTCTCATTTTCAATTATAGAATTTCTCTGAGATTCTGACTGCTCCAAGAATTTAGGCTCACGGTGTACATTACGGAGTTGCAAGTTTGTAACGATCGACTCTTTCTTTCGTATTTCCACACTTACTTCGATCTTTTCCTCTGTTCTTTTCAACCGTAGAATATTTAGAAAAATTTGCCAAGCGTAGAATTTGAATGCAAAGTGCTAGAATCGTCACGAGACGTTTCACGTAAAAAGAGAAGCCTGGAACGTAAATGCAAAGGAAAGAAGCGAGCGATCTCGAATCGATGCGTCAGAAATGAGCGCGTTTCCGGCACAGCTAAAATGACACATCGTGCCTGCAACATGTTATTTACATCGTTATTTTCTGCACGTATTCGTGATCAATCGTTTATCTCGTGAATGCGAACGGACTTGATAAACATAAGAGAACGTGCAGCTACCCCGTTGCTTTATGCGTTGCGAACGATTCTTCGCGTTATGTACGAACGGATTACGAGCTAACGAGACGATTATTCAAAAAGCTTGTTAATCGATTCCCATTCAGTCGGCGACTCTTCGACATTGATTTTTGCATGTCGAAAGATTGATTCGATTCTTTGCTCTTTTCTCAAGCGAACGTGGCGACGTCGTGTCGCGTTAGCTTCTTATTTCATTCCGTTTGTTTCCTCCTTCGTTCTCTATCCCCAATCTTTCTCCCTTTGATTTCTTTTGCTTTTTTACGTCGATATTTTCCTTTACCTTTCTATTTCGATATTTCATCCTGCGATATTTTTAGGGAAATTTGGGGAAATTCAGCAGGAGCAGAATTTGCGCGGAACGTATTTTGTACCTTTTGTCAAATTTTTAATATTAAAAGGATACTTGAAATATTTATGGAAATATAACACATTTGTAATTGTAATATTTCTGCGTTGTTTCTCTTTGGTTTATTCCGCTTCCTCTTTCTCTTTTGTTTCTTTTTATACGTCTCATCGGTTAATTTCTTTTCATTTATTTTCGCTTCGAATGACGAGTATTTAAGAGAATTTCACGAACGTGAAGTTTACAAAGGAAGATTCGTAATTATTAGGAAACATTAAATACAAGGAAGAATGAGAAAATTCCTTTTAATTCAACCGACACTCTAATAGTATCTTTATATTTATTTCCGTGATTTCTCTCCCGTTCTTTGTCCCCTCACCCCTCCTCCCATTTCCCCTTTATTTCCTTCTTCCTGTTTCTTTAATCTATTTCTTTGGAATTTCCGTTTTCGCATCTTCCTTTAAACGTTAAAGACCTCGCAACAATTTTAGCGAATACTATGTTAAGCGCAGAGAATGTGATTATTGCGAAACATCGAGCGTAAAAACAACTGCGACTTGCTTCTGTCGAAGTTGCTACGAAATTATTTACTAGCAATTCGAGAACGTTAGATCGACAATCTACTTAAGACGAGTTTATTTTTAAAAACGGAAGGAGCAATCGTTATGTAAAAATTCGCAAAAATATCCAACTGATTCTACGGACAATTTGAGATTTAAATTACGTAACCAGCGAAACTGTAAGATTTATGAGCTTGTTGCTCGTCTGTAATCAAATATTGCAGCATTCTCGCAGATTTAAACACGAGTTTGTTAGAACGAACGTCACTTATTGACCGGATATTATATCGATTCGAAGAATCTAAAGGCCGTATCAATTGCGTAATAAGAATCGTTACATTCGTTCATAGCGATATGAGAATTAATGCTAATACGTGGATTATATCGATTTTTTCTCTGCTTCTTTTATGAAGAAGAATTAAGCCGCGCCGAGCAATCGAGAATTTCAACGTTGAAATTCATTGTGAAGAGTTAAACACGTAAACGTATTCTTTACCACGATCTCTCGTTAATTACCGACCTTGTTGATTCCGTTATCATCGTTGGTAATGGAAACGAGCCATTAAACATTCTGTACGCGCGATAAAATGCAAACTTGATGCGGTTCTCTATGTAGAAGTATATTCATGATCACGGTCTGTTCTATTTTTAAGTATTTTCTATTTCAAATTAAAAAAAAAAAAAAAAATGTCGCAACGAAATGGGATACTAATATTATTGGAGTACTTTTTAAATAATATTAAGTGATCTTAGGTCGATAGAATTCTTTTTATCTAATTTCATACTCGTTATCTTCTTTTTACATCGGAGAGAAATTACAAAACTACGAACTTACAAAAGAGAGAAATTTATTTAAAAATTATGACGCAAAAAATGAATTGGAAGATGTATCAAAAATTGACTAAAGGTAAATTAGAAACTTTATTTTAGCTTTATCTGGAATAATTCATTTGAAATTTTACGTATCTAATTGTTAACAGCGAAAAGCAAAAAGATTCTTAGAGATTCTTTGCTACGTACGTGAAATGAACTGCACTTTGACTGCTTGGAACCTTGCTGCGAGAAAAAGTAATCCTTTTATCTTTACTTTAACTTTCCATAATATCGACCAGCTTACAGATTACACACGCTCATGTACTTACATTTTTTAAATCCTTTTGTGCCTGACATAGCAGCGCATTATGTTACTGTCTCGCCGTAGTATTACGATATAATATCTTAGCATATGTATATGATAGTACAGTGGCAAAATTGCTATATCTAAAACGAAGTGCCTATCTCGAAATGGAATATTTTAATCTCAACATTTAAAACAACGATACCACGTAGTTTCCTCCACTTCACGTACGATATCTATCGAATAAATATTTACACAAGGTTAATATATTAATACAAAAAGTATTAGGAACGAAAATCTCGCGACACACCAACAAGAAGAACATCCGGAAACAATTTCTCGGAGATTAAAACCGCAGGCGATTTAATCGCTTCGACGAGTCGCTGGAATTCCTGGTAGCAGTGTCAAAGAGAAACATGTGAAATCATAGCGTGACGAAAACCAATTTTTTCTCGCTCGCCTTCGATAACAGGCCTTTTTCACTCGGTCGTGGAAAACATTCTTCCAAGTACAGCACGCGGCTGGAAACATGAAAATTCTCGAAGAACAGAAATTCGCGAACAGCGAAGAAAATACCTACACTGTGATATTACCGAAACACGAGGTTTTATTTTTATGTATATTCCTTCACCTGTAACAGGCACACACACACACACACCCTCTCTCTCTCTCCTCTCTCTCTCTCTCTCTCTAGTGAAATGAAAAATGTTAATCATCTGTCATCGAAGGATCAGGAAGAATTTATCCGACGAGAATAAGAAGTTATTAATCGACGTAGGCATAAAAGCTCAGGTTTTTGAAAAATCGTCTAAATGGATTTTTGCTTGCGATTAGGACGGAATTCTCAACGATTTCTAAAATGGTCGATGGACACTTTATACCACTATATTTATCGAAAAACGATGTTTTCGTCGTTGACGATTGCAATATCGAAAATATCGATTAACTTCGTTATAATGTAAATAACAATATAAAGTCAAATTTGCATATTTATTTTACGTACCTTTTTACGTATATAAGACCGGGGTTGCGTGAAATTTTTCATAGGAAAATTGGGTCGCGAACGGAGAAAGTTTAAGAAGCGGCGATCTGCAGAAGTAAGTGCAACTGCTCGAATGTCGATTATTATCGAGAAATTCATAACGATATTGTTACATTTTTGTACGTATTATATCTTGCGTGTGTCAGATATTTCTATTTGTGTCACACTTTTGCAATAAATACGAAGCACATAGGCCAGATGGGACAACTACAAAAAAGATTCGCGATTATGCGGATCATTAACAAATACGATCTGCAATAAATATTGTATTCGTTGGAACGCTACATTCCACACACTACGGTCCAGTTTGCATTATTTGTTACTCTTCTTTCGTTTTGTTACCCTCTGTTACTATTCTTGCCTCGTATCATTTTTATTCCTTTCATTTTCTTTTATCTCTTTGATTTCTCTCTCGCCATTTATTTGATTTACGGTTTTATGGTTTCTCGCACGGAATACGATTTTTCGTTTTATACGTGCGGAACGTACACTTCAGTAGTAAAAGTCATCTCCTACGTTTGCCGGCGAACTATACACTAGGTAAAAAAACCTTACGTATTATATTCATTCGATTATCGATTTAACCGAAGCCTCGTAGCTATCAGCCTTTGCCAAGCGAAAATATTACGTAACATTCGCCTGCATATGCATGCTACGAGAATAATCGCGCACATACATTGTTCGTGAACGTCATTCACGTGGCGCGATTATTGGACTTCCGTCTAAACAGGTATGATGTGTCCTCTGATTGGAAAATACGGATCAGCTGAATTTTGACGAGGAAAAGCCTGAGCAAGAACATGAGAAGACTCGTAAGAGATGCTTTACGTTTGGTTCGGCTAATTATTGATAATTATAGTTTTCAAGCTATTGACATTTTTCACACGATATCGGTGGATGATGACGAAGCTTAATCTGCTTTAGGGAGAACCAATGATCGAAAGTGATTGGCAATTTAATCGAGATCAATTCATTCACAACGATTACAAGCTTCTTTTTTTGTAAAACCATTACAACGTGATAGCATAGGTTCGACTTCTCGATAGATTTTAGATAAACACTTGTATTAACATTCCTTCAATTAAAAGAAATTCTCATACTATTTTTCATAATTCTCGGGGTTCGGATTGTATGTATTCTGATTCTTTTATTACCAATTTGGTATGGTAAAGTAGACACAAAGATGGCACGCAAGTATGTAAAGATATAAATCTGCCGCTCGAGGAATATCGTATAAATGTTAGGACGGTTTAACGTTTGTTTATAAAATTCAAGGCTCATTAGAAAATAAACCGCGAGGAAAGCCGCAAAAAGAGATATCGCTGAGAATAACCCATGGCCTACAGCGAGAGAAACAGCATTTCCAGCGGAAATAAATCATTCTCTGGCATCATTCGTCGCGCGTATGTATTTCCATATCTATATCGTTCGTCTGAAATATTTCAAAATATTTTGTTCATAAATACAAAATAACATATACATCGAATGAATGCATTTTAAAGACGAAAGAATAATTAATACCTTTCCTCAATGTTTTCACAAATTTTGTTCCGACGAGAAACTAACGAAAACGAGTTCAATCCCAAGACGCTAAATATTACTCCGAGGTATATGTTAAATTTTTCACCTGGCGAATTCTCCACCGGATTAACGAAGAAACGTGGTCCCAGCGTGGATTTAGCGGGAAATATATTTTTTCCCCGAATGAGTTTCCGCTGGGCTATGTAAGCACAGAGGAAAATATCGTTTGAACGAAACGCGATACAGGCCATGAAACGAGAGTCGAAGGGGAGAACTTTCAGATGGAAAAATGAAAGGCCGTCGAGTGACTGGCCTATTCTACTGTGGCCTTTCTTCTTCCATGGCCTCTCTTCTCTTCTATCCAGTGCTTCGAAGCACGTAGGCTAATATCCTGCTTGCAGTGTTGCGTAATCAACACAAGGCAATTGCGACAGAATCTCCCGTTGCATGTTAAAGCAGATTCGTCATCGACGTCTGTCCTTCAAACTCGTAGTCTTCTCGTTGCTCTTGACTTCTGTCATTCGCCACCAGTTTCGGTTATCATTTTCATCGCGTTGTGTTGTTATATGGAGGGAAAGTGACGAGATGATATTAATACGATTAGAGGGGGGGAGGAGAAGGAGGAGGTTCACCGCAAACACACACACTCTGCGTTTAAGATAATTGAATATTACGTACAATTTGCGATACGAACAAGGATATTGGCTATTTGATCGCCATGAGAACAATACGAGAATATTCTCTACATTTGTCATTTGTTATTTTTTAGAATAATTTCTATGTTGCATGTTTACTAGCTCTTTGCAATCTTTCATACACCTGCTGCTTGTATTTTCTTCTCTCAGATTATTTGCTATACAATGACGCGTGTTGAAAATAACTGGTTATAAAATGTTTACCACGCGAATGAGAATATTTGCTATATTTTTTGAGAGCTACTAATTTTTTACTTACTGCTTACTATTTCTGCTACTATTTGCTACTATTTATTTCTAAAATATCTTCTTTTTTTTTTAATGTTTCATATGTCTGTTATCTATTATTTTCAGAATATTCGCTATACTCGCTACTTACTGCTACTTATTCTACTTATTCGCCAGGTGACATTACCAGAATGAGGTAAAAGCGTCTCTGAAGTAAAGTACGAGTTGCAAACGTTGATTAGAAAGATCGCGAGAAAGAAAAGGGAAATTCTCTGGTACAAAGTTTCAGTAAAGGAAAGAAAAAGAAAAAGCGAACGTCCTCGAGGTGCATTCCATTACAACTGAAAATTACAACACGTCTCTGAAGGCAACACCAACGATCGTACTCGCGAACGCAACGACGCTTCATTCAAATCGAAGTGCATCGTAATACACATTTTCGTGCCGAGCATATCGAATGCAAGATAGTACACGCACACGTAGAAAAATAGAGAACAAGACAGGCAGACAGACAGACAGACAGGTAGAGAAAGACAGAAAGACTGGGTTAGTTCATAAACAAGGTATCTGCGTATCAGAGCAAAGGTGTTGGCTCGTTTCAACGTGGCGAACGTACTGTGAAAGGCAACACCTTGCGCGCTTTCGTTTCGCTCGTCGTCATGTACGGGGAGCAAGGATATACGACGTATCTGTCGTTCTGTAAGATAAGTACGCCGGTTTTGCATTGAATAACCGAGACATGTTACAGAATTTCACATTTTTCACAAAACTGGTCGTCGTTTTGTTCTTTCGAACGATCTCTCCCTTCCCTTTGAACCTGTACCTTTAATTCTAAATATGAGAAACCGAATAAAAATGTTGTAAATAATTTCTATTATATATAATTGTACATCTTTGAGCAAAAGAATTTACGAAGCAATTTATTTCAAGATCCGAAGGAATTCTTCCAAATTGAACGTAATTTCTGATTTCTCTGTAGTGTTTTTTAACCATCGTTGGAGTTGACCAACGTGGCTTTACCGAACAGCGCGTATTATCTAACAATGTCTGTATAAGGACGCGACTATAAAAAAGAGGAAGAAAAATTACACAATCCTTAAAAAAGGAAAAAAGAAGTAACAACTTCAAAACACAATTTCCGCGTGTTATCTTCCCAAAAACGTTGTAAAAGAACATACTACACGACCATAGCAAATGTCTAGCCGCTACCAAATATAAACTAAACCACGTTCACCGATAATCCATCGAAGCAAGGAGAAACACAACGAAATGCATTCCGTAAAAATTCTCGCGGCAATTTACGAGGAAATCTGACGAGAAACCAGTCTGAAACGAGCAAGAGTACAAAGATGTCTGGAGCCTGCAACCAGGCAACGATACTATGGCTTAATCATCGGAAAAAGCTGACATAACCGAACGTAGCCGGGCCAGAGAAATTCAGCCGGCAATTAGGCGAGTTACGCGGCGGTTTCACGAAGATAACGAGACAGATTTCTTGCGGATGAGCCACGGAGAATCTCGCGGAATCTCGCATTTTATTTATTAGCCTGCTTTTTCACGTCATCGTTCATTTATCCAAGCTTTGTTCGCGTGACATGACGCGGCGAATCGGCTCGCTTGTTGTATGGAAATACCTTTCCGACATTTCCCGCATTCCGCGCGTACCACAGTCGCGTGCGATCCACGGCTCAGAGACATTCGTGTACGATGTTTCTCTCTAGTAGAACTCGTCGGATTCTGCGAAAGTAACTTTCTTTTTTGGACATAATGGATCGCGACATTTTCGTCGGCGTTCGATTCGGTATTTTAATTAGAAAGGCTTCCTGATTTAGCGGGATTGTGTGATAATGTTCTTTCCACGCCAACAATGCGTTCTTTTCATGTTTGTCGAGGTATGTTTGTTGTGTAAAGGAGCAGAGTTGATAGATGAGACAGGTTTTAACGGATGTATTTTATCAATACTAATTGGTAAAATTTACCTGGCAATTTACCGTTATTTATGTCGTCTCCTTGCGAGATTTGAAAGTTGCACATAATAGAAGTGAAAAAATTGATTACGTAAATATAGAGTTTAAACGGAGAACGACGTTACGTTCGTCACGTGTATTCGACATTTTGTTTCAATTAGTAACATACCAACGTTTGGTAAATTACTTGCTTTCAAAATCGTTTATACACGTACATAGATGTATTCCTGTTACTACACGTTCGTTGCATAGTTTCTCTGTATTCATGTAACATTATCTGATCTTATTACGTGTATTATATACATCTATATTTTCGCTTTAATATATACGCGCATTTTTGATAAATTAAATTTACAGGGAATAGAGAAAGAAAGTATGTTTTACGTGTGAAAATCAGAGGAGTTAATTTCACGTTGGAAGAATCGATATAGAAAAACTTTTTCATTCAAGCGATAAATCTAGTTTCCTCTTTTTCTATCACGTTCAAGTAGCTACCATTTTTACCGTCTATTTGGTAAAATCGCGTTAATTTATGTCTCATACGTCGAATGAAAAATCGTAGAATGAAAAGTTGCAGCGAAAGCAGAAAATTAAGTGGACGAGGAGAGTACTAGTCGGCCGGAATACCGCAACACGTCAATGAAACTACTCGCTTAGGGATCAGAATCCACCATATCCACTGTAATTAAGTTCAAGCTTCAACTGTCTAGAGTTAATCACTGCCTTTATCGTTATCTTCCTTACGAAATACCGTTCGTTAATTAGAATACCAGTCGAAGCGTCAGATTTACCGTATTTCCGCGTCAATACGCTCATCAGCCTTGAATCTAATCCATCTACTAGAAATATCTCTTTCATTCGCTTCTAATCTTTTCCACTATCAACCTCTTCTATTACGCATATTTATCAATAAGAACAGTAATACACAATTTCTACATATTAATTTGATTTACAGATTTGGTATACGAATGTTGTTCGCTGAATGTTTAACCCTTTCGCTTCGGGTGCCGCTTATAGGCGGCTCCGGCTAGATGACCTGTGGGTACGGGTGCCGCTTATAGGCGGCGCCGGCTAGATGACCTGTGTAGGCGACCACGCGACGATCGGCACTCCATATATCACGATATGAATGTAAAGATTGCAATGTTGGCTTATGTATAGATCCTTGTTTCAAAATATATCATTCAGAATTATGTTACTAATCTTTACATATTAATATATTAACTAATTTACTTTTCATAATTAATTATGAAATTTGTGGCGCGCGCCTCCGTGCAGGGAGAGCACTTAGGCGGACTACACTGCCGAAGCGAAAGGGTTAATCCTGCGAACAAATCATTCTTTTCTTACGATACGAATTTTCGTCGCGATTTTGAGTTTATTTTTTTCCAAAATTTTTCCAAAATTGTCAAACTGAGATTTGAATTTACCTTGTTCGTTGACCTCTGATTAAAAAACCTATCTGTCGGTTGGTTGAAAGTTTTTCTCAAAAACTTGTTTAATTTCTTTGGAAATTTCTCTCAAACAAATTGTTAAAAATAACACGCCTAACAGGGCTATTCACGTGTGAATTCCTTTTTTTTTTTTTTTTTAATAAATACACATTTGCGATAAATATCTCGTAACTTCCGTATACCTTTTCAGACTTATTTGAAACTTCAATCACGTTGATTACAACGCCGATGAAATTTCAAGATGCGTGCAATACGGCGTGTGTTCAAATGTTTTCGTAAACCAACGCGACTACCATCTTCTAATTTTTCCAAATTACTCGTATGCCATTTCATTCTTCCTATTTTATTGCCAAGTGCAAAGACAGAACAAATAGAACCCTTGCCTTCTCGATCTCTTTACAAACGCCCCAATAAAACATCCTCGACGACAAAAGCCTCTTCGGGAAGTTCAGTGCACCCAACGACTGCATAGTTGGAGTCTAACCCTACTCGACGGAAGTCAACCACCCGTCGACAGCCAGCCCCGAGGAATAAAGTTCGCAAACAACCAACTCGCAGAGCTCTCGAAAGTTCTCTCTAGAACGTTGAGTACAAATGACTGTACAGCGGTGTCATATTCTGCTCGTTCCCAGAGACGATCCAGTCTAAGATGACATTACCAGCACTCGATGATTTTCAAATTTTTCTATACGAAATCGCGGACGGAAGTTATATCACGATGGATTAATCGTAAGGAGGCTTTTAACGCGAGACGATAAAATTACGTTCGTTAGAACAAGTAGAATTTCCATAAGAACACGTTGACCGCTACAGTGATCAGCGGTGATGACTCGCTAAATTATTTAGAAATTTTGCGAAATCGTTTACTAATTTTTACTAAATTTCTTACTGTTTATGTTTTTACTCGTTTCTTTGGCAGAGGGATGATTAAAATAAGATAACTTTCGTGTACCAAGAAAATGTCAGTAATGTGAACGGTTTAGGTGACACTGTGAGAGAAGCGCGCAGGTTCGACATAACGTAAGTTCGCAAAAATTAAACGCTCTGTTGTGATACAAAGAATCTACGGTTCGTGTGCCTCCAGGAAGCCACGAAATCTTCACACTCGCGAGTTATTACTCTGCTAGAGCAAAGAATATTCAGTATGTCCATTTATTTATTTACAACGAATCTCTTTTCTCCAAATTTGAGAATTGTTGAACAATGTTTTAGATATACACTATTTGGCACATTACAGATTCAATTTTTGAGATAATTCTCGGGAATCTGCGACAACGAAAAATTATTCAAACAATGTCCGTGGCAAGCAAAATGTTAAGAATCGCTGGCGTAGTATATTTCTATGTTTCTACGATCTATTGCGGCTTGCAAAATATACGAAATTCTCGTGACAGTCACCATAAGAAAAAAAAAAAAAAATTCCAATCGCGTTGAATAGTCCGGGCGATTTCGACTCCGCAATCAGCGCGCTACTGTCTTCGCTATCCAGTCCATCCAGGTGTGCTCCTTTTAAAGGAGGTGAGTTACCGCGACACATGACAAGTGCATCGTCCAAGGCGGTTCAACGATATAAAATACCCGTCACTGTCATCAACGTCGTTAACACCGTTCCGAGAGACACGTAGAAGATTGATTTCGCGGGCTGCGCAATACGATCGACCGTTTCAACGTCTGCAAATACCTCGATCCATCCTAAATACCAGAAAAAGGTCACGTTCGCCGGATGAGCTGGCTAAGTTCGGTTAAATGTTGATCGAAGTCTGTTCGTGGAACAAGGACGAAGACTTAGATACTTGGAGGATGACGACGACGATGACGATATTGTGTTTCAAGGGTTGCGAACAATGGTCTTATTGAGTTTCATGAGTCGGTGTATCAACGGTTTGCAGTTTGAGAATTTTTATGCTACGATGGATGTATTAGTCGGTCCAGAGGAGTTTTACAGCGGAACTTTTTGAAGCCGAAGTGTGGAAAAGAAAATGATGTATTACGTTTTAAAGATCGATAAAGTCACTTTGGATGGATGTTACGGTGAAACGTTTGGAAACCAAAGATTAGGTTGGAACCACGGTTTTTAAACGCGTGACTAATTTCGAGATATTGCTGAACAGAAACGTAAAATATTATGGACATAATTATTTCTTCTTTTTTCAGGGATATAATGTGGAAACAGATGTGTCTGTGTTTGTATAATAATTATCTTCACAAGTTCATCCCTAAAGACTTCACCCTTTTACTAATGCAAGTCTAATTCAAACCATTTCACGATATTCATATTTTCTTAAGCTGGCTAACTTAGCTTAAAATTCAGAACTATACCAAAATTAATTCCCATGGAACAGGAACGAAGAAGAAAGACGAAGAAGAAGAAGAAGAAGAAGAAGAAGATGAAAAAGTTCCACAGATGCACCTCGACTGTTACTTTCACGGGACTCGTTCGTAACGTACACTAACACGTACGAGCTTTGCTCGTTGTTTTATCCTTTTCCAGTTGGGCGTGTTGCTGGTTCTCCAGTGATACTCCAACGTTGCTCCGTCTCTTAGAGCAAACACAAAGAAAGTGAACGTTGCAACGCGACCGGGAAGTGGCCTCTTTATGCAATGCGATGCTAGCTGCCTGCTTATGGAATAACGCTGGTCGTTGGATTACGCCGAGTATATCCTCTTTTTACTGCTGTTTCTATCGTTTTCTGTTCTTCTTTGACCTGCTACGGTTTTGTTATTTACATTATACGCTTTGCCATTGTATTATATTTGGTTCGGTGTTCGTAGGATTTTATCACGTTAGAACGTTGAAAAAAAGAAAAAAAGGTTCTTCGCGGCGAATTATTTCGTAGCTCTTTTACTTTTGTGCTTTTACAGTGATCGTTCAAAAATGATTCCGCGAAAGGAGTACTCGGAATTAGAAGATTTCAATGTATCAGATTGTAAAGAATTTCTCTGTGAATTATTTGACGTTGCTACTTCGTAGATCCTTTAAATGTCGTTAAAAATGATCGTTTGCTACTTCGCAGATCCTTTAAATGTCGTTAAAAATGATCGTCTGGCATTTGTATTCTGTGAGAAATATTCGAGTAAAGATATTTTAACGTAACAGTGTCGAAGAACGAGTGCAAATTGTGAGAAAAGAATTTCTACGTAGATAATATTATCGTTTTGTAATTTCTTCCAGCGATTGTCCAAAGAAAATTTTCTATGAAAGATATTCGAACGAGGAAATTTTATTGTGAAAATAAAGAATTTAATAGATCAGCGTAGAGGGGGTGAAAGGAATTTGTATAGTTTATAAATCGTTATTTTGTAGCTTTCTTAAAGTGTTCTTGACACGATCGACAATTTTCTTCTTCTTCTTCTTTTTTTTTTTTTTTTTAATGAGAAATATTCGACTGAAGAGATTTTCTAAAAGTGTCAAAGAATAAGTGTAGATTGAAAAGAATTTTCACGCGCATAAATATTTGCTCGTGATTTACAATTTATAGAAAGGATAACATTTCTCTTCGTATTTTTCGCTTTTCTTCGTGCGTTTTTCGTTTGCCTGGACGAGATCGTGTCGTCTGTATCCTCGGGGAAATTATAGAACACCGAGTTGAAGATTTTAAAGTATGTCGCTGCTCCCGTAGGATTAGCTTCTTAAAAGTTCCAGTAAACTTCTTTTCCGATGAATCTGTACAATTAATTTCTGATAAGGATCCTCTATAGCTAGCAGGCTATGTCATTATTTCAATCTTCTGTAGCGGAAGCACGCCTTGTAAATTCACGAATCCAACGAAATTCTATGAGATTCTTAATAATATTTAATAATAATTTTTAATAATATCAGCCATAATATCAATATTATCGAATAATATCATTTTAAAACATAGAATCGTTCCAAACTCTGTTCAATTTTTACTTGATTTACAAGCTAATATAATAAATCCTCAGTATATTTCTTGATACTTAATCTAAATATTGGGCTGGCAACTAAGTGATTGCGGATTTTGTCAATACCACCTAATGAAAAAATCCGCAATCACTTAGTTGCCAACCCAATAATAACACGTCAAAAGTACTCAAAACGGACGATTTAAAGAATCACTGTTTTTTCGTTATGAAAATTTCTTACGTTTCTAGAGTCATTGGCGATTCAAAAATACACGCTTGCGAATTTTTACAGGGAATAAATGATAATAATTGCACTACGTATGATGGCACTTCAAATGTCAAATTTATTCAAAAATTATTTTGTCCTGAATATTTTCACATAATTTCAACGTCCTTTCGCACTGTAATAATTCTATTTTTTATTACCAGGTATTTCCATATCTATTTTAGTAGAATTTCTTTCACCTACAACAACATACACGGTGTTACATTTCGACACGAATAGTCTCAATCAAAAACGGTATTCCATGTCAGCAGTAGAAATTTTCAAAGGTGCACATTTGCACGTTGGATTTCTTATGCGATGTAACATTATCGGTGAAGCTTTTCCACGTTTTTTCAACAGCGTTTCAATTACTTGCAGAGGCAACTTATCCCCGACGAACGTTCACGTAACGATCGTCAGTGCAAGCGCTCCGTTTCGTTTTTCCTCGCCGTGTGCTGAATCTTCGAGGGAAACGATACCTCAAGAAAGCCGGTGAACGTAACCTCGAAGGGTCTCAAGGCAGAAATACGACACGACTCCGGTACGAAATTAGGTCGCGTTCCGTTGAATCCTTGGCGAGATACGCGCGAACAGCTTTCAAAGAATATCTCGTAAGAAACGACGGGACCCTCCTCGAAACCTCTCATTTTCGCCATATAGAATTTTTCTGCAAATTTTCACAATTACGCAATTTTAGGAGAATATTTTTAAACGAGCGGAAGAATCCGACGAACGATCTTTCGACAAAGTTCCTGCGATCATCTATTCCTATGCTTCGAAATTCGATCGATCGGCTAGCAGCGGTCTGAAGCTTTTCAGCTCGAGAGTCGAAAGTTGAAAAGTTTGAAGCTAAATATATTTAAATTTTGAATTGGGAAATCTGAACGTTTAGAGGTTGGAAGTTTCGAGAATGAAAAAATCAGAATCAACTGAAAAGTGTGAAAATCATGGTATTTGATGTTTGTAAGTTCTAGAAGCTTCCAGCAGAGTTCATTGAACCTACGATTCACAGATATTTTAATATTCCGATTCAACGATCAAAGAATCCTCGACTTTCCATGTTCAAAGTTTATCTTCTTCTTCGAGGCTGGGACGCTCGAGAATTTCAAAAATCACCGATACAACATGTCGATCCAACGAATCGATCGATCAACAATAATTCACTTCTTAACTATGCGCAATTACATAATTTTCTATTTCAGATTCAACTTTTTCGAAACAAATCTTCCTACTACATATTGTAACATAAGTCTATTTTAAGAGGCAATATTTGCGCGTGGTTCAACGATTCTCTTGAAACGAAAGTGAAATTAATAATACATGTAGCTATTCGACGAGTCAATATTCTGTCTGTTGTTCGTTCTCTCGTCCGCTGATGAACAAGCACGCAGAAAAAGATTCATCGAGTGTATTTCGCGATGAGTATTCGTCGTCTTGAGAAGTGTATTTTCTTAGCTGGCGTAATAATGCCACTCGACAATTTCTAATTGATAGAAAAGTCAATAAAACGACGTCAATCGCAGCTAGTTTATCGAACCATTGCCTCGAACTAACTAAAAAGATCTTTGCGTGAACTCTTCTTTCGTCATAGCTACATTAGTTAGGTACTCGTTAAAGATATTAACGAGGTCTTTTGGACAATTATTTATTATTATCAATTGTCGTCCTTATTCGAGAAATTTTACAACGTCAAATGAAATCGTGGCTATAATTTTTCATCGTTTTCCTTCGTCACAAAGATGTTTATTTGAAATAGTAATAACCATTTCTAAACATAACGAAAATGAAAGAGTAATAATGAAACTTCTACTCTTTTGTCGAAATATGACTTTTATCATTTGTCATGAACCTTGTCATTTAAAATATTGCGTATGCGTCTGAAACGGTTCGGTTCTTTTGAAAAATTCGCCTTGCTGAATTAGAAAAGTATTTCTCTTACAAAAGGAAAAGAAAAAAAAGGAAAGAAAAATAACGTACGTAAAATGTGCGTCGTATAAACATTTCTTTATCCGAGAATACTTCGAATTCTGCCGGCGGCAATAAAGAAGCAGAGACGAGAAATGAAGGCGTGGAAAATTATCTGCAATCGGCTTCTTGCTCTGTAGTTTCCATGTCAGTTGGACAATTTAGCCGTTAGACGCCAGCTTCGAGTTCTGTGCGGCGCTTTTATGCCGTTTCGCAGATCGACTGATTGCGTAATGCGCAACAAGACGTGAAAAGGCTCGTTCGCCGCGATTATTCATACCATTCGTTCGTCATGTATAGTTCACGTATACTTGGCGTCACACCACGACGAGACTTAGTTTGTATTTCGCTTCGCCTAAAGCCATTCTCGTCCTTTTAGACATAAGTAGCGTAGAATCTTAAATATTTCAAGGTCGTGTTCGTTCGACAACTCATTGGAATCCGCTTACTGTATTTTTATTTGTAGAAACTCTATTTCTCCTTATATCCCCGATTTCTCCTTTTCTTTATGATAATTTTTCTTTCTCTTTTATCTCTCTCTCCGTCTTTGATGTTAGTTTCTTCCATTCCAATGTTCATATATACATACATATATATGAGCTTTTTCCTTTTACTGACGCAATTTCACTTTTGGGATATCAGCCTTTTTCTAATATTAAGGGTACGATCGATAAACTAAAAGCAAATTAACTCGCAGTAACTAAAATCATTGTCCAAATACCAAAGACGCGGAAATTAACAAACGCTTAAGAACTAAGAGTCCTCATCTTTCAGCTTTTTCCTAACACCAAGAAGACGATCGATGAATCAACTCAATTAACACGTAGCAACTAACGAATTGCTCAGATACTGAACACACAAAAGTGATTAAATATTTAGACGTTGAAAATGCAAATAATCCAGTCTCCGCTTCACCCTCGTTTGAAAAAAAAAAAAAAAAGGGAAAGAAAATAGCACGGCGGATGCAACGCAAAGATCAGAAGTAGTCGAGTTAATTAAACTGCCGCTACTTTAATATAGAACTCGGTTATATCGCAATGACTGGCGTAAAACAACGCGTGAACGAGACAACCGCGCGCCTCTAATAGGACACGGAACACTAACTTATTCACGCAGCACGCGTGCAACTGGCTTACGCCCACGGATTCCGTGAAAACGTCATGGCAAAATCACGGTTTTATCGGCACGTGACCCACTTCTTCTTCCCTATCGAGCCCAGCACGCGTTCTTCGTTATCGTTGCCGTTGAATCGCGCGAACAATACCTCGTTAGCGCGATAAACGAAGCAAAGACGTCCGATTGTTTCCTCCGAAAATTATTCCGCCGGCTTCTTTTTCTTCAATTCCATCGATTATTTATTTATTTAGACGAGAGACCAGCGGACCGCTCTTTTCTCTTCAGCTACATTTTTCTAAAATGGTACGATGATATTTCCACTTACGTAACCGGTACCCTATGGGTCATTCGTGGCCCTCGCGTGTTTCGCGATGTACAACGATGAGTATCGGTGCCTGAAACGTAGCTAATAATCGTATGAAGTGTACACAACGAAAACGGGATGGATTGTTTTTCTTTAAAAATCTTGTTATACCTTTAGTCGCACAAAATAACGTGAAAAAATATTTAACATATAAATATAAGAAATAATACGAGTTTAAGAAGAATGAACAGACTTTAAGCTTATCAAGTCCAGTCGAGTGACCGGTTTCAAAATTGAATTTAAAATTGCACATTTATTGTTATTCGTTTTGTTCGTCCAACTCTATGTAAATTATTGTATCATCCGATTAATTAATTTTTCAATTTTTGTTAATATAAGGATTGGCATAAAGTTCGATGAACAAAAGAAATAACAAGGAATGAACAATTTTCAATTAAATTTTATCTAGTCCATGGATTTTATTTGGTTCGATCAATTTCAAGGAACCTGGGTCATCGATGACCACTGTGACAGACGAAGATCGTTAAGTAACGTGAATTGCGTGACGTTTCTTCATGGAAGAAGTTATGGGGTCATGTACAGCCAGCATATTGCTTTTAGAGCAATATAGGTGTATTACGCGGTTTCGTGTATTGAGAGCAACGAGTATGTAGATTTGACAATGCGAATCAATTGCTAAGTTCGCCTCCTCGTCTTCGCGATTAACGTTCTAGAAACGATATCAAGATTACACATATGGAAACACCGTTGACGATACAAGAAGCTGAAACGTAAATTGAGGAACGAAAGTAATGGAAAATTGGAGGAAAACATTTTAATCTTAATGCGACTCCTTAAAACTTACAAATCTTTCGATTTCTTCTTCTCAGCATGTTCACAGAAAAATATCCACATTTTTCGATAATATTTCGTACACCCAATCCAAGTGAATAAAAGTCACAAAATATCAAATAATATCAGGGAACAAGGGTTGTCAAATTTTTCCTAAATATCTTGATCGATAATTAATAAATATCAGAGAGGAACAGCGGCAATAGAAGACAAAGCAGTGGAATACCTTGCGATCCGTAAGGAAGACGATAAAGACATTGTCTGTCCTGAAAATCCTCGTTTCGAAACGTTACGATCTTCAAACCTGAATACTCGACGAAAGTCCTGAAGAGCTTGGTGTCGCTGGAAGACAAGCGACCTCGAGCATCCGGCGATGTGGGACACGCCACTTCCATCGCCTTGTCGATAAGAATATGTGCGAGGGGACCTTGACAGAGGCGACTCCTCCCACGAGTGACCAAGACACGACAACAAGGTGTACGCATACATACGTACGCGATCGTGAGTCGCATATGCACGATTTCTCTATACCACGAGAGCACGGCTAATCCGATTCAAACGAATTTCCCAGATGCTCGTCGAGTCGTTCGTTTCGACACTCGGCGAACCATGCAATTGGTCGTGGCCGCTGGCGCAACTAGTTTGCGAAATGTTCAATTGTTCCGAGAGCTTCCAGCGAAATTGAAAAGTTTTATCAAATTCGTACAAAATTTTGCTTTTAAGTTTCAAACGTTTCGTACGTAAATGGATCGCTTTAATATTTTTTCCGTCGCAGTTCCCTGCACCTCGATTCTACAAATTCATGTTTACGAAAATTTACAGAAAATTTTATATAATTTCGTCGTTTCATATAATTTTCGTAAAAACGTCGGAACATACTGCACCGTGACGTTTAATTTTTCCAAAATGTTGTTTTAGTTAAGGATTCAGGATATTCCTTGTAATGTCGAATAAATTATCGCTGGGCCCTTGGCAGGTTTAATAAACTGAGAAATTAAAAGCTAACGATGATTTCGCAAGTTTAGTACGAAACGTTGTCTTTCGTTTCGTCGTTCGAACAATGTCGCCTCGTCGGGTTAGTAGGTTTACTTTTCGAAGATGAATTTTTTCCATATTTTTGCCGCTTCTTCTTTCGTTTCCTTTAGGTCGATGGCGTGTGCAGTACCGTTGGTCCTCGTTGAAACGCCGTTTCTGGGTTGCAGTCAGATTGTGCTCTGGCATTGTCTTACAACGCGTAATTAGCGTAAGAAACATATTACGAGTAACTGAACTCTACGGTTCTTACGTTGGAAGATTCGGAGTTATTTGTTGCGATAGTTGGGCAAGCTTTGGAGAAGGAAGTAGAGCATTTGAAGCGAACTGGCAATTCTGGTATTTATAAAGATTCGTTGCAGAAATAGTTGAGAGAAAATTTGGTTTAGTCTACTTATTTTTAGATTTGATTATATCATCAAGATTCTATTTTCATCTGAATCCTCATTCTTCACTACCATCATTCGTAAATCAAAGTCCGATTCTTTTTTCCATCAGATTTATAATCGGGAAAACTGAGATACTACGATACATTGATAACAGAAGAAAAATATTATTACACGACATTTCTGTAATTTAACAGTGCGAATATTAACACGCACTCTGTCGTCCCTTCAATTTCTTCCAAGTACCAAAATTCATCGATAGACCGCGCACGTTTCCGCAATTTATGTTTCATATATTTCAATATTCATTTGTGTTTCAATGATTTCAAATAGGGAAGTAAAAACCGAATAAAAATCTGTTTCCAATAAATACTCTACCATGAATATCTCCTATATTTTGCACAGTATAAACGTTCTATAGATCTGCTAACTCCATAATCTTGCAAAAATACACAAACACCCACAGTCTATTGATCAGTGGAATGAACATCGACAGAAAAGGAAAAAAAGAGAAAAAAAGAAATAAACCAAAAGGAAACTCTAGAAAGGGAAAAGAAGATTGAATAACGAAGAGAAAAACGAGAAAAAAGAAGAAAAATATGATATGCAAAGCAATATGCAGACAGCCGAGAAAGAAGGATTTGCCAATCATAACGAGATCGATTATATCGCTCGGCAGTCGGATTTCCAGGTGCATACCACGCCCTGGTACGTGCTCGCGAACCTTGAAACACCAGCGACATTCCTTTTACAGGGCTGAACTGGAGCGTTCTCGCATAAAACACGGCGTGGAAAGGAGCGTTGCAACGATCAACCGGTGAAATGTTCTCGCGACACCACGCGAGGTGTTCTGCGTTCGTTAAAGGGCACATTTTACGGTGCACTTCTGTCCAACGATCGAACGATACCGTGAAAAACTATAAAACAGTTCGATACCTATCGTTTTCAGGAAAACCAATGACATTTGTGCAAGAAAGAATCTCGCTGCAACGGAATACCAAGTTTTCTCAACGTTTCTTAGTGACGTTTACATAGATACGTTTTAGTGATATGACTACGGAAACTTCGAAATTTCGTGGCATTTCTGTGACTCGAAGCTCTCGGAAGCCAGGTAAATAACAGGTTGCATAATTGATCGATGAGAAATATTTGAAGATTAATAGTTTTAGAATACGGGAAAAAATGAATTGCGAGATAGAAAACTATGAAGATCTATTCATTTTTCCTTTCCATGTTTCATAACTACGAATGTTTCCTAACTAGATATTTTTCTTACGTGAACAATATTTATCTTAAAATATTTCCGGTGCATAGGTGGTTAATATTAAAAACAGGATTTTTCGAACAGATAACGATTACGTAAAAAATACTAATAGTTTTTCGATGTTAACGTGATTCATCTTATATAACAAACAGAAACGTAGAACGATATACCACAGCCGATTTCGTCGGATTCTTTCTAAATACAAACACTCGATTTACGCGTGATATATCATTAATCTACGTCGTGAGAAATCGTTAAGAAAAAGTATTTGATAGATGACTTCGTGCTTCAATCTTCAATTCGCAGATGAATCTACTTCACTTGCTTGAGGTTTGAAAAAAGTAAAAACATTCAGTTCGAATACATAAGTTCGACTTACCTAGAATCTACGTAAGCCGATTAATATCACGTTTACGGGGACAAAGGACACGTGGCGACTCGGTATCTTCCAGCGAAGAAAAACTTTAATTCTGTAAATTGCGCTTGGCTCAGGAATGACCGGGGAAAACGATAACCCGCGAACGAGCAGAACTCTTTTAGACTTACGGTTCACGAACACCAGTAAAAAGAAACCTCTCTCTCTCTCTCTCTCTCTCTCTCTCTCTCGTTCGAGAGAAAATGGAGAACGAGGAGGACAAAACAGACGTTACGACTTCTCTGTAAATTGTACACGTTGATAGACTTAATGAACGCTAGCTGCGATGTAACGTAAGAATAAAGTCAGTGAATAATTATTTTCCCACGAAAATTCGCTTGTCAAGCGTGGAAACGAAGAGAATTAATTAGACGAAGTATCGAATAGAAGATATTTGTAGAAGAAGAATATTTAATATATTTTCTAATTAAAACATTTTCAGCAGAGAAATTTAATGGTAGGTTTATTGTTCGTGAAGTTCGGAATGTTTGAAAGGTTTAATGAATGTTAATCGTAATGTGACGCAAGGATGAACTTCGTAAATAATTATTCTTCTATGGAAAATTGATCATGATACGCGAAAGAGAAGAAAATTGATGGAAGAGATTGTATGTGAAATATTTGTAGAATGCTAAGGAAATTAGACGGAAGAATTTTATTATGAAGAAAATGTCGATCTCTAGCAACGTGTACGCATTAAAAAATTTCACGCGCGTCAAATATTATTGACAAATAGAAATTCACGAGAAATTGAAAATTTGCAAAGTTCGATTTTTATAATGTTCGATTACGATAGCGTTATATTACAGCGAATACCGTTCATACTTGTAAATGACTGTCAGCTGCAGAACTCAACATATCGTTGACGTCACTGGGTCAAATCTACTTAGAGCTACAGAGTTATGTCATTGGAGCTAAGCTGTACCGAGTTCCGTCGATACTTTCATATAGCTGACACTTTAAAAACCTTTGCTTGATATTATACAATGAACATAAAAAGCTTAATGCAGTCAGTATACGAACGAGAAGCCAAGAATTCTGACATAATAATGAAATCTGTTTAGCAGAACTTAAAACCACGAACGACAAACAAAACCAGATTGCAGATAAACTACTGCATAATACATAAAACATAGCGAGCTGCAAAAATGTTCTCTGAATAATGGATTACATCGGGAACAAGAATGAGTTTAGTAACGAAGTAATAAATTTATAATCGAAACAAATCGTTTCGTCAATTTTACGAACTTACGAAATCTGATATAAATTTCTGCGGCTTTAAGCGTCGACAAATTCTCCTATCAAAAATCGAAAGATTCGTCGCGTACACACCGAGTAAAACACTGAACTTGCAAGAAGCAAAGAACAGCGCCAAAAAATCGTTCGGACGAGTTAATTAGCCAGACGAAACTCCTATCGCAATTTCATAGAAGGAGAAATATTTCTTGACGTTTGAACAACAAAAAACCATGAAATTTTACTGCCAATACTGCCTCCAAAATTTGTATTTTCTACAACACTTACGAAGTACATAATACGATAAAACTAACTTTTCCATTAAATCAGAACTTCAAGTCTCATATCGAATACACTGAACTCTCACATAACTTTATATCGAATTTTATTACCAATTTTCTTTACACGTTAAATTCAACCGATTAATAAAATTGACCAATACTTATCCCCATAGTAAAATAAAATTATATTACAAAATGTATAAATTGAAGCTTCAAATTTTATACCGATATCGAAGCCTGTACTTTCCAATAGGCGCGTCTACCGGATGAAACGATCGAGTACGAAGTTAGTGGTCTGGTATGGAAAAAGCGGGAGCAGGAACAAGAAGGCACGCAGGGTAGAAGAAGAAAGTGGTTTGAACGCGTGCAACAGGGCCTCTCATCCAGGTGTTTCCTACGCTGGCCGATATTCCACGTTCTTTAATTGGCCACGCCAAGTCGAGAAGGTAAGTCTTTCGCCTCGTGCACCGTATTTAGACGGCCGATTAATTATGCGCTCTAACCATAAACGGCAGTCACCTGTTTCGAACCCGCGAGCTCGTGCACACCTTTACGTCTTACTCCGCCTCGGAACGTTCTAAATCTCTGTGCTCGTGCGTGCCACTATGTATAATTGACACCGTGCCAGGAGACACCGTTCCAAAGATATGCCCGTTACTTTCTAAGATTTCGAAGGTTAATAACTCCATTGGTCGTAACGAGACTTTATTAGAATTACGAGATTATGGCAGGAAAAAGCGATAATAGATAAATGAGAGAGATAAACGAATAAAATTGTCTCGTTGACTATCTGAAGAAGTACTTGCAACAGTAGTAATCGTAGGGATTTCAGAAACGAAGATTTTATATTTTTTGATTTTTCGACTCTTTCAAATTGCTCGAGCAATTACGAATAGCCTGTATATCGTACGAAGAGGTAACCGTGGATTAGATAGCGTGGAGGGATAGAAAATATTGAGACGGTAGATTTAACTGGTATTTGGTGGTAGTCGAGGTGGCGAGATGGAATTAATTCGACGATTATGATCGATATTTGAGAGAATAATTTATAAGAGGACGTTCGTCGAGTTGTTTGTTTTTTTTTTTTTAAATTGAATTTAAGAGATGGGAATTTTATCGCCGCATACAATACTCGTGACACGCGTAAAGGTAAACCTTTTCGCATTACGTCTGCGATATTTGTAAAACATACAAGATCAATTTTTACCGTAATACGTCTGTAATATCCGCGAAATGAACTTTCATTGCGACACACTTATCCTTAATAACGAAACTAAACGCAGTATCATTTATAATGCGTATCCGTTTCCATTGCAATAAGCGTGCATTTGCAATCTACGTTCGTCACATCTGAACTCTAATTTGCACCGTTAACTATGACACAATCCCGTAACTGCTGAAAATTGCAGATATAAAATTACAGATTTTTCTTGTTAACAATGTCTGATCGTTTCTGCAACTTGTAACAACTTGTAGCAGCGGCGATAAACGGCAAACAAATTTTACTTATTGCAAAATCACGAATTTTGCAATTTCTCTAATGGTCGGCTACTACATCCAATCGAAAGGCAGAAAAATGATAGAAATCATCGCGATTTAATCCTCCTGCAGTTTCTCGCTCTCTAGCGAGAAAAGTCGCTCTTTTATACGTTTTCTGATTTGTAGTCCGCGTAACTATTTCATTCTCACCCGGCTGCTGGCCATTTGGAAATCTCGAATTATTGTTCGCTGTAACGATGCACGTGCAAACGCGATCTCTTTCGATTCGAAAAACTCGTTGCACATCACTGTGCATTTAAATTGGGAGTTCTATCGCGAGTTCTATGAACGTTTCATTATCCAAACAGCGTATTTCCTATCAGATCAGGAATATTTCTGTAGCATGAAATCTGTTCACGATGATCGAGTGCGAAATTGATATAGTACGAGCCAATGGAGCATCGTAACGTTACCAAGTGGCATCTTATTATTCTCGCGCGTGTAACGACTTGCATCCTATCGCTTACTGCTGACCAGTCGAAAATTAGCCAAACACACGTATGTTCGACTGGAATTTCCAAATTCTATTTTCTCAGAAATGAAACTCGTCCAACGCAATTTCCTTGTTCTTCATCCTCGTCCTATTTCCAGCCATAAGGTCTCCTAGATCGCGTTTGTACCACAAATTACGAACTACTCTGCTATATTTTGCATACTACTTGCAATAATTTGGCAGTATGCAAATACTACTCTTATAGGCTGTTAATGGCAGCGAAATAAGTAATCGCGCGGAATCGAGCGGTGATCGGTAAAAAGATTTATCTTGGAGCTCGTAAAACGGCTCGTTACTCGGCCGTTAGCTCGATACCATCTGGACGAGCATCCTTCTCGCAGAATGCACGTTACACCTCTGTGCTCTGGCGATAAATAAATTCAATTTATTAGAATTATTGCGCAACAATCTATGTATTATCTCACGGTCTGACGAACGACGTGTTATGGTAATGTTGTAATAACGACGTGTTGCATCTCGAGAGGACGAAAGAAATCAATGGCATCGCGGAGAACCATTAGGCCGGCGTGATTTTCGTCAGTGAAATTAATCTCTAAAGCGCTCGCTGGAAACTCGTTCTGCAAGTCATCGCCGGGTTACGAGCGGTCATTACGAGGCCATTGTGTTCCAACTCGACCTCGTTGCCACCGACGTATCGCTACCTTTAGATGAATATCAGTAGCGATTCTGCGAACGATCGATGCTCCCAGAAATTGCATCATATGTACTTCGGTTTCCTGTTTTTTCCTTTTTTTCCCCTTTTTTCTTTATTAGTAGATGACTAAAGTAGTTGATATACAATGGCGTAAAAAGGTATTCGAACGTTTGTGGGAATATTTTGTGAATATATTATGCGTGTTACGAGAAATATCTTGTAATTTAGCACTGTTAATGAGTAAACAAAGATCGAAAGAAATCTGAGAACGTAGACGCGATCATAGACAAGATATATACATCGCAAAGACATTGAAACAGCCAATTATCAATTATATTAATAAATCTGAAAATTCAATGAAATCATCCTTAATACTTACGTATCATATGCTTAAGATGATCGTTCATGTTGAATACTGATTTTTTATTAAATATATATTTGCAATAGATATCTTGCGTCTTCTGAAAGTATACGTTTGAATAAAAGTTCCACTTCAATCAATCTACTTCTGTCAGCCACTGTGTAGGTAAGTTCTTTAATATTTTTGTAATTTCCTCTTGATTTTTAAAATTCAACTGACCTTCGCTAAATAATGCTTACAACATATTCACGAACAGAAGAAGCGTTTATTAAAAAATTGTATAGCTTGCAGCATAAAGCGTCCGTGACCTCATTTCTAGACGCTATCTTATTGCAATCTGTTACTTATCTTGCTTTTTGAAGCAATACTAATAATCGTCTTTATTTTAGCTAATGTTGACTCTGAATGAAACAGTTGAAAACGAATTACATACCGAAGAGATTAGATATGACATATCGGAAGTTAGAAATGTAAGTAGATAGATAGATACGTATTCATTTTGTGACATGTTTCAAGGACGAAATTCGAAGAAACCCTTATTAGTTTCATTGATAAAGTAAGTCATTCGATAATTGACCATTTTCCGTAGAATTTTTAGAAGAGAAATAGTATTGTTGGTCTTTTGTTCAGCTTTTTCGTCGGAATTCGTCTTCCGGTACGAAGAATCGGTCTAAAGTCTTTCGTCAGTTAATTGGCTGAGCTACTGGTCAGACGATCTCTTTTCCTAAAAAGAATTTTCGCGAACTTTCTGAATTAATAACGTCCCATCTTATGCGTTATTTTTAACAACGTCTGAATCGAAAATTGTAGAACTACTTGCAACGCACTAACAAAGAAAATAAGGAGCAGATTTTCAATCGTTACTTGGAAGATAGCACCTAAAAATATGCAAATAAGCAAATTATAAAAAGTTCCATAGAAACTGTTCTCGTTTAACGAGCAGATTTCCAAGAATATCTATCTTAGCTGTTACGATATCATTCACAACTAAATAAACACGAAGATGAAACTAAAGATCGATTCCACTGTGAAGAATCGTTGAAGGAACGAATAAAAAAAAAATTGGCAGAAAGCTTCATCAAATCTCGCCTTAGAACATTTCCAAGTCCCGAATTCCCACAAGATCGTAAGAATCGTAAGAATCGTCGTTAGGGCAAGATCGATCGCGTCGAGAAGAAAGAGAAAACAGCGTATCGCGTACTTGACCTCTCTCGCGCATGACGTGTGACTGATACGAGTCGATAAGGTGGTCGAAGGAAAAGGAAAATCAAGGAAAAGTGAAAGTAACGGCGGTGATAACAGTTGGAAAAGTAAACGAGCGTGTCCGGTGTTGCAATACCGTTGCTGAAATCGTTCAAATACGTTACGCTATCGATAACACAGCGATAAAGATAGTTGAATGAGGAAAAGGAGGCCGATGAAAAAGTGGTATGCTACTGGCAACAAACTCGTAACAAGTCGATAAGCGAGTATACGTGCCTCGTATTTTTTCTACTTTGACGTAAAAAGGATCACGTGCCATTCGTGGGGCACTGATCCGAATAACAACAGCCGAGGAATATATGAAGTTTCTCCAAGTAACTGCCTTTTTTTCTCGAAGACATGCTAAGAACGTTGTTGAAATAGAAAGATTCAATCATTTTGCGGTGGTGTTACTTCGTGCGAGATCATTTTGCAAGATCGTTTATTGTCCAACAATGAGTCAGTTAGCCCGGACACTGAAAATTCTGTTCAAGTCCTGTCCTTTCGCTTTGTCTCGCTACCTCCTATTTCGTCTTGAATTGCCAATCAGGAAGATTCCATCTTTCAATTCGGCATTTTTTAGGCGTCGCGGAGAAAGGGGGACGGGAAAAACGCGCGACGCGAGCACTTGACTCAGGAGATACGCAGGTAACGTCGCGTCGTTACCAAGTTGAACCGATCGAGAAAAAAGATAAGCAGAAACAAAGAGAAAAATGTAGAAAAAGAAAAAGATAAAAGAGATACGTAACGCAGGATATACATAACAAAACACGAAGAAGAAGAAAGGATGGCAAAACGATGGAACGCTAAAAAGTATGGAAATAGAATGTATCGAGGTAAGCGCTTTTGAAAAGCAAAGTTAAAAAAAAGTCAACATAAAAAAAAGAAATGAAAAAACAATGAAAGATGGAAAGAAAAACGTGATGTAAGATGCATCTTATTACGTATAATGAGACAAGGAACACGAGAAAGAGAGGAAAGGATAGCAAAACGATGGAACGTTAAAAGGAGTGGGGTGAGAATCGATGGTAGGCGCGGGCATATATTACGCTTTTGCGATGGAACGCGCGTCCTAAGCGCACGTTTTAATGTCAAGGGAGGCGCGCTCAACACGTTTTGCAACAATGCGAACGTGTGGGCTAACTGGCGTATCCTTTACACTGTTGTGACCTCCAACAGATTAACCCCTGCACCTCCTCCGCAAAACCTTCCTATTCGATTCTAACTGCAGCTACTTATATATATGTATATATATATTACGTACGTGTACAATGTGTACTGCACGTGTGTACGCACGTGTGCGGAGATGTAGCTCGGTTGTGAGTCGTTCTGACACGCTTGCAGGTGCGTTGAGGATGAAGGAAGCGTCAAAGAGGGACGACAGGTGAATTGGTTGAAACTCGGTACATAGGTCGAGACTCTTGGATCTTCCTAACGTTTGAAGAACCGTCGTTCGATGTTATTTCGTTATATTTGCAATATTTAGTGTTTACTTCGTTGTATTTAGATCCTTTTTACGAGTTAATGAAATTAGCGGTGGTAAAATTTTTCGGAATTATAGAATGTGTAGTTGATTAATTGAACGTTGAATTCTAGATGTACGTATAGTTGTTGTTAACTAGAAAGTTCGATATATTATACGGTGGAAACGCTCGACCAAACAATTATTTAAATTAACCGTCGATTCGAAGAGCAGAAGGTCATCATTGTGTACGATACAGAGGAGTATGTAATTCTTTTCGTTCGATCGATGAACCGATACCTTGGACTTGGATGTAAACATCGAAAAGTGGGAATAATTAACTTTCAAGGAAATGAAATTTCCTCTGGCAAACGACGTTATGTCGAACGGTTAGACATTGTTTTTCAACTGGAAGCAATAACGACGATTTCTAAAAATTACTCGTACGTCCACGAGGAATTTGAATTTCCTATGAAGTTCACAAAAATTCATAGTAATTTTACGCAGTCTAGTAATAAGACAAAGTAGCAAATACTTTTGATCGAGTTTCTTATCGTCGTCAGATAATCTCGTTGCTAAATATTTTCTCGTATCCGTATCACCGTCGATCTATATTCGTAAATGTCGCGTATAAATAGCAATTTCGTCTATTCTTCGTCGCTCAATTTATCTGGCGTTTAGAAGCTCCCACGGCGTGACCCATGGTCCGGATATCCGTTTCAGAGAGATACGGTTATCCTCAAACCCAGAATAGGAAGAATTTGAAAACACGGTTAATGGAACACGTTCCCGTTCTTCATTCTATAAAAATTCTATTGAATTGTCAGATATAAAAAATAGAAAAACAATACTGGAATAAAAATATATACATACGCATATATAATTTTATACTGACGGAAAAAATTGTATAATTTATTAACAGCTTATTGTGCAGGATTGATCCTAATATGGAAATAACATTGAAACAGAAATAGAAAAGCCTTGCAATTACGATAATAAATTACGAGTAATAAATTCCATCGTTAAATTACTAAAGCGCGTAATATCCAGCAATATAAATTCCACAATGATTTTTCACGATTGTATCTCGTGTGATGACAATACGATTATAAAGGATAATGAACTTTTCACTTTTCGAATAGACGTATTAACGCGTTTGAAACTTGCATCGCACGCTAATAAGAGCAATGCACAGAGTTGGAAACACATTCGTGAAATTATATTATTAAATAATTACATACGTTATGGAAAATCTAAACGTGCGAAAATCTGCATATATTATACAAAAATATGCAAAATATATAGAGCGAAGAATTCATAAAATCGAGTGGGAATTTGCATAAAAATCTGCAGTCTACTAATACGAAGTTATTCGTCGATATCCGTCATTGAAAAACAACTTTCTAATCAAATTGTCTTATATGAATCTACCAAGCAATTTTTGTCTTCTATATTTTCCCACGAGATTTACAAATCGGTGGTGATCTACGCCACGATCTTCTCTCGGCCATCTTTATCCTTTCGATCGATCGTCGAGATCGCGCGGCTTAATGGCCGTATCGCGATCGTAATAGGAGCATTACACAACAACGTAGATACGAGGAGCGATATTTTCGAGAAGCGCACAATCCGTTAAACCCACGTCGTTGTGCAGCGGCGAGTGACGACCTGTTTCGTTCATGGATCGCCATTGTTCACGTGGCAGCCGCGCTCGACCAGAAACCATTCGTTCTCACCCTCTTCCCTTGTTCATCTACATTTTACACACACGCAACAGGGTAGCAATACGTCCGTTGGTGTTTCATCCATAAACATACGAATAGTTCCAATAATATTCAATAAATAATACAGAAACATTAATCAAATCCCCTCGAACATATCTTCAAACGTCCATATCGATATCCTGAGAACAATTCGTCTATATAAACGTTTTTAGAAAAATGGTTACGTTTCTGGAAGAGTTCGTTCCCCTGGATAATACGTTAGTTTCATATGAAATATACACGAAATCTATGGAATCTATATAACAGATGATTTTTAGAATCCACACGTTAGAATGTATTGGGCTGGCAACTAAGTGATTGCGGATTTTGTCATTAGGTGATATTAACAAAATCCGCAATCACTTAGTTGCCAACCAAATATGCAATATAATAAAATCTATACTGTTTATAAAATCATATAAACTATAAAATACAAAATTTCATTCATTACGTTATCAACTATCTTTTTCATTAGGAAACCTATTCCTATTACACAGAAAGATCTATAAATACTGATCAATCCTGCAACTATTGAAATTCACACATTCATATTAGTTGAAATTGTGTAAAAAATCGCGGATGAGGGTAGGCAATTGATCGTCAATTTCATCATCGTTCGTGTCAACGACCGAGTGAGCGACCATCAATTCTCTGACTGCGCGAAATTTAATTATATCGCGTTATCGGACCCGGTGAAAGGCGAACACGCGCGCCTCTTACGTGAAATATTGTCCGTGAACGTCCGGGCCAATGTCAAGTTGCAAATCACGATATCGCGCGAAAAAACACCGCTTTGCGTAACGTTCTTGTTTCGAGTACATCGATTCTTTCTTGTAACTCGATCAATCGTGCGTTCAGTAGCGATGTAAAATCAATTTCCTGTTCTTATCTTCATAGGAGAGAAGGGTTTCTCTGGCTGCTTTTATTTTGGTCGCTGAGTTAAATGAAAGGTGAGAGGAGATGAAAGTGAGAGGAAGAGAATGTGAATTTTAAGATCACTTGAAAATATATTTAATCCTGTCGCGTTCTTTCGCTCATTTCCGACCCGATAATATTTTCCTAACGTTGAAAAGTATCTTCTGCTCGAGCAAGATATGAGAACACTATCCTGAATATGCACGATTTCTCGTTTAGATATATAGTTCTAGTATTGGGTTGGCAACTAAGTGATTGTGGCTTTTGTCATTAGATGGTATTAACAAAATCCAGATCTTTTAAAAAAGATGAAAGATTTTCTCGTTCGCTAAAATGAATGGAAAATTGAGACGTAAAAATTCGAGAATCACAGCAGTGTAAACACGTTGACTGTCATGCGAATTTTACATATTTCACTCTGGAAGCCGAAATATAATATATTGAAATATATTACACCATAAAATTGTCCAGTTCATGAAATTTATCTTATTTTAATAATTCTACAAAATATGACAACGTAGATCAACGATAGCCGTGTTGGTAATCAACGTGTTAATGTATAGAAGATAATGATACGAAATGAATCGTGTGAAATAATTATTTTTTATCTTAATTTCAAATAATACTTGCCTAGGTCTGTTATTACGTATGCTCGTCAAGTTCACGCTTCACGAATCGCTCAATGATATTTAAAGGTGCAAACGCCGTCTCAAATGCGTCACTCGATTTTAATTCACGCGTCATTATAACTGTAATTACTGGTTCATTGTAGTACTTCGCGCCTTTTAGACACGACACGTCCATGCTTCAACCATTCATGTGTGGTGCACGTGATGCGTTGTTTGTGTTGCACAAACGACGATAACCGTGTGTCAAAGAATCACGGGTCACTTGTAATTTCAAATCACTGTACCGAAACTCGCTCGACGTGGAAGAGTAAGAACCTCAGGGGCGGATTTTATCTCATATCTGTGCGTATTTTTAATCTGTTTTACAGTTATCTACTCTCAGTTTACGAGAATTTATCTTTTTCAATATATTTTATACGCATAACTGAAATAGAACTCGTACATGCTCGATACAGTACGCTACGTATACGATGTCGACAGAAGAAAATCATGATAAATGACATGACGAAAATCGCTTTTTCATATTTTACAGCAAAACAATTTTACGATTCCGCTGCTGCCAGTCAATTCTGCTATTGTATTTTTATTTGCTTTTAAGAACGAGTACATACTCAGTATGCGTGTGTTTTTGTTAGCTTGTTGAACATTTTCAAGATGCCGAACGTTACAAGATTAGATTTACGATATTACATCAGTTATTGATTTCTCAGATAAAAGTTGAATTATGTCCCGTAATATTTCATCGTTACAACGTAAAAATCAAAGAACCAACAAAAATCGACTTGTCGTATCTTTTTCCTGGACGGTAACGGTGTACAGTTTACTTCTGGTTATGCAACCTCGACAGTCAACGTAATTCCATTTAATTGTTTTTTAAGAGATAACATCGTGTCACGGGATATGCGATTTTAAAGCAAAACGGGCGAATAACGTCGCACGAAGAATTCACAAAGCCAGCCATGTGGTGTCCTCTTTCTAAAGCTTGCGACACCTCGTTCAAAAAAAAAACCTATACCAAGTGTCGATTTTAATGAAAATTTACGCGAATATATCGGACTTTTGTCCTTCCATTATAACAAATATCAACTTTTTCATTCGTTTCTCGGTTTAGCAGATTTCAATGTAAAATAAAGCATATCGGATTAAAGCGAAAAGTATCCAACGTTCTATCCATCTTTCCCGGCTGTTCCCAATTTCCTATAACCAGATCGCTGAATTTTTTACATTCATAGAAAATTCGAGACTGCAAAATCATACGTAAATCGCACAGGATACGCGTAATACGACAAACTATAGAAAATATGCAAAGTATAGTTTGCAGATAAAACAATTTTATACTTTTCCTCTTTGCAGGTCCTATCTTTTTAATTATATTCTAAAAAATTTGAATTTGCATAGAAATCTGCCATCTATTCGTAACAGACATATAATGAAAACGCTTCTTATTTGTCTTCGATCGATCACATCCTTACAACTCGTCACGCTCCTGTATCTCCTATTGAAAGAACGAATTACGATGAACTGGTTATGTGACGTACAGCGATCCGATATGCACGTGCATCGATCGTCCGAGATTTGTAACCTCCGAGTCACTGAATTTTCCAGTTACGCCTTTCACTCGTCTCGATACTTCCTCCTTTCTTCGTTCTCTCATTTTTCGACAGATAAATCGCTGCCTTTCCCCTCCTCCTCCTTAATACAATATCACGCAGTATTGTTGCCCGTCTATTCAATTTATCACTTGAACGATTTTTAACCGCCAAAGGCTGGTCTACGTTGCTAATCAACTACTGTTCCTCCTCTCCTATCATCTCGATATTCCTCCATTCCCCTTTCACCAGATTCATCTCACTTCCTCCTTTCGTCGGTTATAGCCGCGTTCGAAGAGCAACCTAGTTGCGCCACAGTGTCTTATCAATTTGGTAGTTGTTTTTTCAAAGTTCAATCCGATCACGCGGACATCGAACTCCGATATTGCTATGCAGCCGGCAAATTTCGCGGGCCTTTCACTCATCCTGCACTTCCTCCTTTCGTTCACTTTGTTACGAGCGCAAGATAATTCGCTACCTTGTTGCAGAGCACAGAAACGAAACTTTCTTGCACGAGGCGTGTGACGGGATTAGAATTCGAGAAATTGCCTTTTCCACGGGCATCGATCTTTTGAATTCTAATCGCACAGTGTTTCGTCCGATGGATGAAAATGACACTGTGCTCGCCTACTCTACGTTTTTCGAATTCTTGGGAAAAACTATGGATGAGTTATGCGTGGTTGTAATAGATCGTTTAATTTGATGTTTCACGCGATATACTGGGTTGGCGACTAAGTGATTGCGGATTTTGTCATTAGGTGGTATTGACGAAAACCGCAATCACTTAGTTGCCAACCAAACAGAAACAGATTTTATTAAAAAATGCGTAGGATTTAAAATTCATAGACTGCATGAAATATCCATGTTTTATTCAAGACAGCAGACGTTCTAGGGCTTTTGAGCACGAGTTTATGTAGCGTTAGGTGCAGAGAAAAATAACGCTCGAACGTCCTGAAACTGTGTGTGTCTTAATGTCTAAAATATCGAAAGTAACGTTGCATGCGTAATTATTGAGAATCGATTAAACACCGAGTTGTTATATCCTATTCAATTGATAACATGCTATTAATATTTCGCTGCGCGGCACGATGCATAGCGCATTTGAATTGGAAGTAGAAATAAAAATTCGTTGTTCACGTTCGCAGCCACGTTCGCACAATCGCACACCAAGTTCGCACGTTTGCAGGTCAAATTCGCAGGCAACGTTCGCGGCTGTGCAATCAATAGGATTAGAAAAAAATTTCATTGTGTGGAATAAACAGGAAAAAATGTCATTTTTTATTCAAATAAACGATCGTGATTAACACAAACTTTATTCCTGTTGGCGTTGCAATAAGGAAGAATCGGACAAATCGATAGTCGTTTCTTCTGCGTTGGTTTATGCGTTAATTCAAACACGAGAAAGCAAAGATAAAAATTCCAGAGATCCTTTTTTCCATTTGAATCGACAAAGTAACAGGTAAAAATCATATGGAAATTTTAATTCATTATTTAATTTCCAATTCTGATGTAATAACTTTCTATTTCCAATATTTTAGCTACTCTTCCCCAGAAACAACAAATATTTCTTTCATCCCAAATATCTCTAGTTCGACTAATATTTACTTCAGCCTCGTTGCTGCTTCTTTTCATTGTCTTTTTAAATCTTCTCGCGGAACGCAATCCTAAAAGGCTAAACAAATTTCAAATAATTGAAACAACGTTAACGCACGTGCCAATAACAAACAAATAGCAAACTCGATCAACGAGAGAGATGCTAATAATCTTTGCATAAATAAATAAAATGAAATGAATATCTCGACTTATAATCCACGCACGAACAACAATTGCGCGAATTATATGAAATCAGCAAGGAAACGTTAGTAATAGCCTTAGAAGCGGAAGTTCGAAGTCACAGCAAGAAGATTGCCAGGGGATTAAGATGAAGCGTCACAGCTTGTAACCTTCAACAATGTTGAAAACGCGAGAACTCGAACCGGGAAAATTAAATAGCGAAACGAGAATAATGCGATTTCACGGCGACAACAGGCCGAGAGAAGGCGTAAAAGTGCACCGTGGGATTATGCTAACGTAGAAAAAACGGCCTGTTGCATCCAAGTCTGTCGCCGTTGTTGCCGTAGGTCGCGTTGTTAGAACGCAACATTCTCGAACACCGGATGTCATAATCGTTCTAACAACACGGATCATCGATCCGTGTCGTCCGTCAGATCAAATTAAATTCATTTCTCGACCGACGAAGCACGTACATTCTATATATTATCGGACAGGCATCGAACACACATTATTTTGCAATATATTGGGCCACGTCGATAATCATAGACAAGATTGTTTCAATTTGAATTTATACATTCACGCGTTTTTACTTTTTAGTTTCATAACTGACTAAGTTATAATTTTATTCTCTACTGAGAAACGTTTTTATCGTTTGAAAGGATATAACGCGTTTCTCATAATGGCAAACACATGACAATATTCCGTAGAAAATTTCAACGAATTATCTTACATCGTTAGGATTTAAGAAAAAAAAAAATTCTCTTATTCACTGAACATCGTAAAGAGTACTATACTGTAGATATTTTTTATATTTTTACACATAACGCGCGGCATTCTAAAACTCTTAGTTTCACACAGTATCGTAACGTAATCTCAAAGTTTCATTTTCATTCACACGAATCGGCAAAAAACGAAATAAACTGCACCACACAGCCCCTTCAAGTAATAGAAAGATATTTCAATGATTTAATTGCTACTGTGGCACAAGTTTACTCGTATTCGAATACAACCTGTTGACTGCATAATTGAACAAGCCAGCGTGCCAAAACGCAAGCTGGCATTACGCGTGTTACAGCGTTTAACGGGGAATCCGCTTGACATTCCGCGACGCGTCCCGATCGAACGGCCGACACAAATTAAATAATCTTATCTTCGCAGCGAGCTGCGTGGCCAAGATTAAAAAGCGAGGAACGCTTCGTCGTTGTCTACTATCGCTTTCTGTTGTACATTCTCTGGCTACTTTGCGTGATTAATATATGGAAAACATATGTATGTTACTCAACGACTCGACGAATCGCTTTACCGACGTGTAAAATCTTACAGGCAAAGAAGGAACGTAGAAGGAATAAAAAGAAGCCTTTCGATGTTCATTTAACGTCGCATAACGGCGTCGACTTGTTGAAAACGATAGCCACGCTATGTAAATACAGCTTACTCGGGAACATAGTCAAAGGAATCGATACTGTCACGAACTTCGTTTCCGTTAATATACAGAAGATTTCTATTCGTTCGAATACATTAAAAAACAGAACAATTCGCACGTGAAGCTCGCATGCATCATTCGTACAATACGTGTTTTCAGTTTCAATAATAATCAAAGTTCACGTCTGAATAATTTCATTTCAATTAACATACGTTTGCATGTTTCATTAGCAGCGAGAGAAATTGAAAAGTTAAGTCGTAAGCGTTTGTACTATTGGCTTAACGTTTTGTTAATCATATGGATAGGTGATAAGAACTCATTGTTAGTTGGAATTTAATAAATCGTACATTGAGAACAATTTTTATTGCGATAAGTAAAATTTTATTTGGATAGAATTTATACTCGGACAATTAAATTTGAGCGTATAGATTTGTTGTTTAGCAAGAAGAATTAATATCGTAAGTGTTGGAATACGTGAGATTAGGAGGTTAAAATTATCGCTTAAGGAAATTTGGAAAAACTTTTACGAAATGTCGTTTGAAAAAGAATTATCGCGTGCACGATTAATAGAGCCATTTTTGACAAGTTTAGGTTTCCAATGAAAAACGAAAATCGACTACTTTCCCATGTTTAAGCCAAGAAACGATATAAATTCAAGAGTTACGTAAGAGATATTTTACACGATACCATCTAAAAAATTGATTCATCGTCGTAAAATCTTTATAGTCGATAAGAAGATCTGTTTCTAGCTTCTCCATAAAAAAAAAAAAGGAATTACTTATTTTTCGGTATTTAGACCGGAAAAAATATGAGATTAGAAGGTTGAAGTATTAAAGAAGAAAATCTAAAAAACCTTGTATGAAATGTCGTTTGGAAAATTCATCTATCGCTGTTAAAGTTTTACAAGCAACAAAAGGATCCATTTTCAATGTGGTTAGTTTTCCAATCAAAAATAGACGAATGAATCACTCTATTCTGTTCGCGTGAATTCGTCATTCCGAGTTTAATAAAATATATCGGGGGACAAACCGTATGGAACGTAACGGGGAAGTGAGTGCAGGCCGAGCAGCACTCGACGTTTTATTGCGTGCTACTCTTTGTTCCAGCTGAAAGTAGCGTTTATTGCGCCAAGGACGTACGTATACTTTCACGTTAGGTCGAATATAGAACTCATTGCTTGTTCGCGGAATTCGAGAGAGGAAAAGATGGAAACCATATGTGCACTCTAGAAACGAAAATTTTTCTTTAATTAGATGACACCAAAGTTTGGAATAATTCTTCTCCAGACAAGCAAATATAAAGTCTAAGTTTGTTACCACTTTGGACCTAATACTCCAATCTTTGATAATCATTTCACTTATCTTAGTAGAATTTATCGGTCAGGAGTTCCTTAACCCGTAACTGTTTAGATTTTTTAATCATACGTTAAACCTGGAATATAACCACGCTATAAGTGGTTCGTTTGTTTTTAATTATTTAGCTAATACACGTAGAATTTTGAAATTTCTTTATCATAGCCGTTATTCTCTATGACTTCAAACTACGATATGTTTTACTAAAATCTTGTAAAAGATGATCTGAATCTATATATAGGACCTAATTCCATCGTAGTTGTTTCTTTACTGTAAAACTATTCGGTCATTTTGCAAAAGATACATCAGGCCTATTTTCATTGTTAATTTTTTTTTATTATGAAATTTTTTATTATTATTTTCACTGATCGTTCCAATGGAAAGAAGATATTTTGAATCGAGCAATTAAATAAAATAATAGGTATAATCGATAATATTATCTTTCTCCTGTTTTTTGTATTACCTAAATATTATTTCTGCGGTGAACTTTATTGAAACTCCAGCGAATTCCCGCCGTACAGCCTGCATAACAAAATATATAAACACCATACCAGTTGCAGATTAAATTAATCTAAAATTATTTCTCCCTCGTTTTATGAAACTTTCTGTTCTCTGTGTAACGCGTAATGTTTGGAATCTTTTGAAATTTGTTTTCTTTCCTCATCTCGCTACAAGGCTGTGGAACTCGTAAACGATCAACTCGCCTAATGCTTCGTTGCAGTGAACTTTACGATTGGCGAATAATTTCAGAGACGCCAACGCAACGCGAAAGAACCGGATATTCCATGGCGAACGTTACACAATCGACGCTAATTCCTACGCCTTTTTTCCTTATAAATTCACTCGACGGATGATCGGAATGGACAAGGAGGATGACGTTATTTTAAAACATATTAATATGCAATTCTAAGCCAAGAACGCTCGTCGACCGTTTACTGGAAATTATCGATCACACTGTTGTAACGTAGAGTGTTTGAAAAATTATTAAATGTTCTTTTTATTCATGCGCTACATTGCTTTCAAGACACATTTACGATATTAATTTTCACTTGTATTTTCTATTACCAGAAAATTAATAAAGTATCGCTAATAATTGACACGATTAGCGCAATACTTTCCTCAATCTATGTACATCGCTTAACCTTTCCAGCGCCAAGATATTCGATATTCGATAACACGTTCATTATACGCTGTTTACTTATTACGGCGAGCTTGACCGAACAATTTTTCACTATTGATGCAAAACATACCGATTATTATTTAAATCCAAAAACTTGAACAGAATGAATTAAAAACGTACTATAATTATATATTAAATTAAACGAATTAAAGATAGAATTCTTATAGACTTTTAAATATTTATTATTGTTGAAGGTCACCGCTTTTAAGAAAACTCTACATCTGGTCTTTGTAGCTTTCTAAAGCATTGAAGCCATCGACAGCGCATAGAGAAAAGACTGGGACGAAGGCAGGCCATAAACAGTCGACAGGCGACGTTGGCTTCGGGGTTTTTCAGTTATAGAGTAATACTGCTAGCGTGCGTATCTGGACCAGCTCATATTATTATTTCAATTTTTTGTACTTTTCACTTCCGTATTTCAAATATATTTTTCTACCTTATAATTTATCCACGCGTCTCTCTCATTGTACATCTAATAACCTCAACAATTATTCATTTACTCTGATTTATGGAATTTATTATAGGTACTTTAAATAACGAATTACGTCTTTGTACTTACAAAATTAATGAATTTTCCCAGTATAGTTGTTGAGAATTTTGGATCTTTGAAGCCGAAATAATGTTATGGGAACACAAAATTTACACTCTTAATTAATGTTTGAATAGTTGTACACTTATTTAATGGACGATCTCCATTATATTTATCGATACATATCTGCACGCGTCTCAGCACTTTCTTCTTTACCTGACTGTTAACTGACGACCCTTCCAGATGTTTCTAACGACTGACCAGTTTACGGCCATCTGTTTTTGAGACGCTGCACACACAAATACTCCCACACACTAATACTAGCATAAAAGTATTCTTACTGCACGTTTAACCTAGTCCAGCAGAGAAAATTATACATATCTCAACAATAGTAATTCTTTGGACAAAAACTAAATAAAGGAAGAATAAGAAACTAAACATTCATCAAGCGTAGCACAATAAAAACGGTTTCTTCCTACTGTTTTTATTATCTCCAGGCACAGGAGCAAAGATAGTATTGGACGTACGTGCATATAGGTTCATAACGCTCATTGAATGGCTGTAGGCGAACACATAAATGGGTTTACGACGCTATGAACAATTTTTTCGTAACTCATATATGGATTCATAACGCGCTGTAAAAGTTAAGCATTTTGCTCTGCCAAATTAACATTCTCTTTGACGTAAATCACGCGACCTATTTATACGACCAAGGATTATTTTAATTAGACGAATCGTCGATAATTACTTAGTAGCTAGACGAAGTATCACTGAATCATGTAAATAATTATACGAACACGGAATCATAGATTGAAACTATGTTAAGTTTAAAAATCTAAAATCAATATAGATTAGATCGAAATAACTAATTACGTAAAAATCAGTAGATGAAAGAACTTAATTTGGAATAATGGAATTCTATGTTTTTAACTATATCGATCGTGCACATCCTCTTTATGCGTGTTTAAATACTTTATTGCCTTCCTGTTAACGCTATTTGTAAGAATAAACTAGAGATGTTATTCAATTACTAGTAAATTATGAATTTATGGTAAATTATTCAAATAACCGGATTTCTCGATTATTTAGAAGCTACGAATACTTGTATACAGGGTGTCTTATGCAGCTAGGTTTAAAATGGCAGACGATAGAAAAAATATATCGTTAAGTAGTTTGCTTTAAGCGATGCATCACTCGGTATATTTTTCTATACACTAATTGATACATTTTTCCGTCTTCTATAAAACAAGTACGTATTACTTTCACTTTTCATTCTTATACTTTTTGTATGATATGTTTTGCCTAATGAAACTGTTTTTCTGCTTTCTACGATATAAACTGCAGTTGTATAAGCTTCGATTTCTGTAAAACACCCAGTATACGACAAAATTAAGGAAAAAATCGTGCACAGTTGCACAGCATTGCGTGTGTGTTTGTATACGAACGGAGCAGGGCGGAACAAACAACGCGATGAACAGGATGCGATAAGACCCAACTGGCAGGATAATAATCGATCCTGCCGCCGCGTCGCAAAGATTTTAATCGACGCGTGTCTTGCAGGAGTCCATGTGTAATTGCGTTTAACGAATGGAAATACTAACTGCCGCGAATTACTCCTATCAACGATGCTTCTCGCTTCCGAGAAAACCAACGAGTTCTTGACCTTGGTCAATTTGAAAATCCTTCATTTCTACCGTTACGATTATAAATACTTCTTCGATTATAAATAAGGACAAAATAATAATCGAAGGACAAAATAATTTACGAATCAATAACTAATATTATAAATTTCTTACTTTAAAAGCGAATTACGTTAATTACATGTTGGTTTGTATGTTTCTGTGTAAATTCTTTCTATTTGTATAATTTTTTGTAATTAAAGTAAATAAAATTTTAACTAGCTTAGATGAAACCAATGTAAACGACCATTTTTGAAGTTTGCGATTTTCGTAGGAAATTCGTACGATCTAAGAAATCGATACGATATGAAGAAACCATGTATATACATAACTGAGCGACGAAAGCGAGTTTCGTAATACACGTAGCGAAAGACATACACATACAGGTCTGGCGTAAATATTGACAGGAAACGACAAGAAGCATGTACGGTACGACCCCGGTAGAAGTCGAATACTCCCTGTTTCTCCCTGTGGAACGACGAGCAACAAGAAAAAAAAGCCACAGGGAAAGAGAGAAAAAAAAGTCTATCTACGGTCGCGGCGAAAGGAAGAAAAGGACTTAGGAAAGGTCACGCGCCTGCGCGTGCAATGTACGTTCTGGAAAGAGCGCGGCTGTTCATATATCCGCGTTCATGGACATATACGGCTGTTTTCAAAACACGGTCGGTAAAGTAGACGCGAGATAACGTCGTAGAGAGTAAAAAATGGACTAAGAGCGGGACTTGTTCAAAATTCGACGAGTCTCGGTATCTCGACCGTTACCACGCCATTGATATACATGCATGCCAATGGCGAAATTTTCTAGAATCATCGATAGCGCGATACACGAGCGTCAGCATGTACGCTGTTATTTTATCTATAAATTTGTCTAATCCGCTGAAAAGTCAGGTTAGGTTGATGCGATAACCTGAACGTCTTGTGTTTAAAACGGATTAGATCAAGCTCTTTAGTCGATAAGAATATGCTTGGACGGAACAAATTATTTTCATACGCTACCATATGGAGCTACGAGTACTCTATATTAGGACGGTACTTACGTCTTGTAAGAGCCTCTCCGCGTTGTCGTCGGGGCGCAGTAGCACAGCACGTCTCACCGATCTTCACCGAAGTCAAAGCACGCTAACATATATCCTATCTGAGCGTTCTCTCGTCCACTTAACGTGCGGGGATGCGACGCGTTTACGATTACTATCGCATATGCTCTCTCTCTTACTCTTTATCCGGCACCACACGTGACGTTTTCAAGCCGGCAACGACGTGCAGAAACGACGGAAATCTGCGTGAGCGTGTTGAGTTCCTCGCGGCTGCTCTCACCGCTCGACCGATCGTACACACACTGTGTGGATCGTCACCAATAGACGCGTTGTTTTTATCGATATATCTCAGCGGGATCACCAGAAAAAAAGAAAAGATAGAACTTGTCTGCTCGGTCGATGAAACGTGGCTGCCCGTCGTCGTTGACGGGCAGACGAGACGAACCGAAAAGTTGGATACGAGTTTCAAATCGAAATTTCTGTTTCCGATCGATCCCGATCCTTCGAACCACCGTTGTTGTTAAATAGACGCCTCGCCGTTTGATTTCGCGGCAGGAATAGTAAACACACAGGAACGAGGGGACGATGCGAATGTCAAACCGTACCGTTTCCGACTAATGACGGAACGCGAGGAAGAAACTTTCGAGTACAACGTTGGTTTACACATTGACGACACCTCAAGTCGTCGCGGCGAACCAATTGACACTGACAGCCGCGTTCAACTCGAGCGCGCACGCACTCTACCTTCCCCCACTCTTCTCATCCACCCTCTTACTATACCTACATATATCTATAGTAACTATTCCTACCCCCTCTACGCCTGGCCAACGTCTATCCCCGTATTATCGTTCGTAAAACGTCATCCGCGCCGCCAATCTTCCCTTCGAAACAGCGCTTCCACGCGCTCCTGAGTCACGATTCCACTTCGATTTTGACGTACGTATGCACACACGCGTTACGTGCGTAATAAAATGCCCGAAGAACGCCGGCCGGCACACTAATACTTTACACAGGCGACGTCTGATTTATTTTTAAATTTGCCAAACCGCGCAAAATTTCATATTAATAATACCTGAGGCTTTTTCCGAACGACACTTGTTTTCAACGTTTTATCATTGCGAGTATTACGCGCTCTAAATTGCAGTAATTATTTGTGATGAATCTTCAACTTTTCATTCGTCTGATAAAGAATGAATTTAGATTAGGATCAAGTGTAGTTGATTCAAATTATTTGAAACTCTTACATGTAAATGATATAAGATATAATCTCTCTTTTGATTGAATCAACGTTCTACTGCCGTAAATCTCACGTTTTCCACGTTATAATTATTTCCGAGTAATGTTCAATTTTTTGCTTGTACACTTTGTAACGTATGCAAACTCATATACTGAAATAATAACAAAACTGAAGGAATTTTACGTATAATTACAATCAAATCAAATATTTAAGAACGAAGATCGTCTATTAAATTGGATAGAAAGATACGATATTACAATGGCACAGGTCTTTCAATTCGACACTGATCTGTACGACGAAGAGCGTTGTGCGTTGCAATCGTGTACGAGCGATTTATATATTGCACAGTTCTTATCTGAACGTGGTTGTCATCGCGGTTACGTAATAATAGCGGTGATTTCAAGCGATAAAACAAACATCTGGCCGGCGTTATTTTTTTCGTCGGCGAAAACGTATTTTACGTATTTTAAACGTTTCCATCGACTTCTAGAACCAGCCAGGTATGCTATAGGCGACTATAGCATACGGCAGAGCGCGGGATCCGCGCGACCGATCGTTCTACAATCAGCTGAATATTTCCACATCGACGATGAAACTTTTGAAGAGTTGTTGCCCTAGTTTCCCGCTCGATTCTACTCTGGCCAGGAATTTTCTACCAGCTGGTCTTTCCATCGCTTCCGCCGTTGTTAATACGGTCCGTGTATATATAGAAATTCAACTGGGCGACGCGGAAAAAGGAAGACAATAATTAATGCAATTAAGGCGCAATGTAGCAGAAGAGACGACGTCCTCGATATAGACACTGGCCCACGAAAGTATTATAATGATTGCCATAGGAAACTGTTGTGTATGTTAAATATAAAATATTTTGAAATCTCACATTTTTTTGACTAAATAGTTGGAACGAAAATATTTACTGCAAAAGCAACTCTGTTCATAAGTATCTTTTGTACTGTTATTTAATAAAATAAGTTAAATTTTAAAAGCCGCTAGGAGATTATAAAAATATTGAAAAATTTGTATGATAAGAAAAATGTGTGATCAAAATTATCTACAGTGGCTCACGAAAATATTTTCTGTCGCATATATCGAATATAGTAGATAGGTGTAGTTATGGTCTTTGAAGAACTTTCTCGAACGTTATAGAGAAGAAATCAAATACTCTAAAAGCCTGTAAAAGCTATTTGAATCTATTTGAGGCTAATTCATTATCGAAAAAGGAGAACAATTTTTCCAAAAAAGACTCTTTGTACTCTACATGGCAAAAAGCCTAATTCTAATTAAACCTTTCTTAATTTTCACTATGAATTTTCTGAACAATCTATTACTATCGGTGTTACTCTGTATATTCGTTGTTGAAGAATGTTACAGGCATAGGAATTAGACCGGCGGTAACGGGACTGACGAACGTTCTAATTCTCGCGTAACACTCCGTATTTTCCTTTTTCGCGTAATGCATGCTATTTTCGTAATATTCACGCAAATAAACGTACGCGATATCAATGGCCGTGTATTAGAGCTAGAACCTAAATACGTGTGTTACCAGCGATTTCTTTGTCGCATTATGATGAAATAAAAAGACAAAAGAGAAAGAAAAGACGTAACGCGGAGATATGCACTGCTGTGTTTCATTACAGCGGGCACAAAAAGTATTTGCACATCGTTGTATTTATTATAGAATTTATATACTAATTAATTAGACCCAAGTATATTAAATTACGTATCATTTAGCAATGCTTCCATATGACACAAATTTGATATTATGAAAATGAAATGTAGATTCTGATAAAAAAAAAAAGCTACATTGGAAAATAGGATTGTGTGCAAATATTTTTTTGTAGTCACTGTATATACATATGTATAATGAAACATTTTTGTACTTTTGAAAGTTTTATTTTTCAAACTATCAGTAAGATATAAAGTAAAGAATCTTCCTTTTCGTTGATACTCAAAGACTACTCGCATTATTTCAAGCAATGATATTTAAAATCAACAATTACACTGATGTCATCCTGTACTTCATTATCGTTAAATTTCTCTAACAAATAATTCAAATTTACAATCTGCTAATTCCTATAGTTAATAACAATGTAAATAATAGTAGAATTAACGAGAAATCAACTGTGAACTGAACATAAAGTAAAAATATGTCGTTTTAAAGTTTACAAAACTTTCCACTTATATTTTAAAGCTCGAGCTTAGCTCTACATTATTCCAAGGAGGTATAATTTTATGAATATGGACTTTAAGTGCGGGTTTAAAAAAAGATCGAATTAAATGCTTATTGCTTATAAATATGCTAATGGTTTATTAACGTCAACAGGGTAATTCTTACCCCGTTTCTTTCGATTATTAAATGCATATTGTTACACGCCTTGTCGCCCAAACGTGACAAGGGAAAGTTTGAACGCACACACAGGCGAAAGAAATAATGGTCACCGCTGGGAACCTTTTGCATGATAAAAGTCATAATTTATAAGTTATAAACTTCTGTTACTGTTGTTTTATTACCAAACTCGTTACTTGCTATGCTGGACAAAGAGTCGATTAAGACTGACAAGTCGCGACATTTTACTGTCCACGTTAATTCTTTCTCTTACGTAGCAAGTAACAAGTAACTCTATAAAGTTACGAAAATTTTTTAGGACAGGAGTTTATAATCTGAAACCTATGATCTGTGAAAATTCGTTAATTGATTGAATTTAATATTTCCGGTAAAAATTGATCAATCATTTAGATAGCAACACAAGTTTGATAATAAAACGGTAAAATTGTAAAACTGTAAAAATCGTTTCTACGTCAAAAGTCGATATAATCTAAAACTTATTGCTTGTCAAAATTCACCTACATGTAAAAGAAGCTCAACAGAATTCAAATTCACAAATACGTACGTACGTGTATAGAAAAGACGCTAGATATTTGATAAAAGGACCGTAATCGAACGGAAATTGGCGTCGATTAAATAATCATGTGGTCAGAGCAGACGAAACACGGCGAACCGCCATACAAATCGCAGAGCTTTCGACGCCGATGCAAAGGGAATGAAAAAAGATGCATCGACGAAGTTCCAAAGACACTTTTAGGTCAAACAGTTATCGTAGGTTATTGACTCTGCATCAGATCGTTACTTTCACGTCATAGTATTGGTCTGTGGTGCTTTTAAATGGAAGCCGCGGTTTATCTATTCTCGGATGCGCTACATTGTCAACGCGTGTCATTCATCGATGCTCGTGTAAGAATTCGCGCGTTTCAAATTCCTCATTATCTTTTGCAATTGGAGAACAGAAGGTAGACAAAATAGGGGACAACGAAAGAGAGAAATAGATTTCATTCAAATGTTAGATCTGTCGAATAATTCTCTCGTTCTTACGTGTTTATTCGCAATCTTTAACATCGTTCGAAATCTTTATTTTTAATTCTCAATTGTTTGGAAATATGTAACATTTTGACTCGGAGGGTAAAAATAATCTTGATAAAGATATGGATCATTGGTGTATCGTTAAAAGCTCGATGAAGCACGTTTATGAGTCGTATACTTCATGAAACTAAGACACTTGTCACAATAGTTTACCAACTAACGATATTAGTAAATTAGGTTACAAATTGTAGGCTAGAAAATTCTAACCATCTAATTTATAACCATCTAATTTTTGTCAGATAAGATAATCAGGTGACATTTTGTAGCTGAGGAAGAATTCATAAAATTCTAACTTCTTTAGCAATTTGGAACTTTATTCGAACGAGTGCATAACACCTATAAAAATATTACGTGTATATATTGTGTGACCCATACATTTTTCTTATTGACTCGAAACAAAAAGATATTTTTAATCCGGATACGGTCCGGTTTCTCGGTTTCAGGGAAGATCACTTCCCAGACTTCATTTGAATTTTCGATCGGCGGACTGATTAACTTGAAGATATCGCACCGCGTTCACCTAACGCAGCTCACCGACTAACGAACATAAGTATATCTGTATGTTAATCGTCCGAATTGTTCACGTGAATTTCTGGAAAAACCGGTCGTTCCAGTATCCACCATGGACGAGTCAAAGCTGCGTCCCCGTCATCCTCTTCGCGATGAAGAGAAAAAGGAAGTTGTCAAGATACAATACGATGAATCTCGAATGTTTGCGCTTCGTGTGTGTAGCTGTTCATGTTTGTTGGTGGCTCGAGGATCTTTTATTGGTCCGTAGTGGAAAAATTTTTTTCAAGCAAACAACTCTTATCTGCGCGCGATGCGATATAATTTTGATACATTTTTAAAAATATGTATTTGGAGGTGGAATTCGTATATCGTTTTGTTACGAAATAAAAGATATATATAATGATATGAACAGGTACATTATTGTAAAATATCGAATAATACTCTTTAAAAAGCAATCGAATTTCTATACAAAGAACTAGGTCAGTGACATGCGTTAAAGATCATCAATTTCGAGATATCTACCAAATTGTCTCTAAAAATGAAGCATTTACTCAGATACGAGTGTCGTAAGTATCCAATCATATTACAGAACAAGAAGAGTGCAACACTCACACAGCAACTGTTTCTTTCTCTTTTGTTTTTTAATAGCAAGCGAAACACATGGAGAATATTTTAATGGAAAACCTCAAAATCCAAAGAATATCAGTAAAATCATAAAAGACAAAATTTGTTCATTATGAACTGATCAAATACAATGGATCGCTTTCTATTTCAAATCCTCATCATCAAAAAAATGTATTTTCTTCAGTTGTGTCATTTTACCAGCAATTTTGTCTTCAATTACGATCTACATCCACCTTTATTCAAAACGAACGAAAAAAGGTGCCAAAAGGAAGGCAGGTAAAAATAGTGTAATCGAAATATAACATAGAACGACACTGAAGAATATTCTACAGGTGCAGCAACAATATGCCGCGAGAGGACGTGTGCAGGAAACGTATGAGCACAACGAAAGAGCAACGAGTGGCACAGCACCGTGCTCGGTGAGCTCGAACGGGAAAGATTTGTTCATTATTAAATCATCGAGTAACTACCACAATGTATTTCCTGAAAAATTTACTTCCCTTACTGTCAGTTCTCTAGCAATCTTTTCCCTTCCATTACGATCTATAGCCATGTTTACGCAAAATAAAAAAAGAATAAATAAAAGAACGCGATCGAAAGACGAGATGAAACGAGATCGAAGGATGCTGGACAGGAGCAGCAACAATATGCTGCGAGAGGACGTGTGCGGGCAACGTGCAAGAGCAACGAAAGAGCAACGAGTGGCAGAGCATCGTGCGCGCCGAGCATGGGTAAAGTGAAGGTGTCGATGACGTAATATGCGGCAACCGTGATATATAGTTAGAGAGAAAAGTGGGGTTGCTCGTGACGGTAAAGGTGGACCGCGTGGTGGGGGGCGGCTTGTCACAGAGACGGTGGGATGGGGGTGGGGCGAGTGCATCGAGTGCGCGCAAGCGCAACGACGTACAACGCTGCGCTGTTCTGTGTTGCGCAGTCGCCACGGCGACCGTCAAGGACGTTTGCGCTCGGTGCGCCGTACCAAGCATCCGACAGAGACAGAGAGCAACAGTTAGGAATTACTCGAATAGTTCGAGATATTTGTGTAAAAATAATTATATACTCGGTTGCATTCTTTTTCGTCGAAATAATTCGAAAAGCTAGCCGAACGATCCGACGTTTCCTCGAAAAATGGTAAATAGTTTCCAAGTATATGTGTATTATGTAAAACAGGCAATGAGGTAATTGATCGACCGTATGTTAGAGAAGTAGCGATCGAAATGATCGATACGTGTCTTCGATTTCATCAAAGGTATGTATTTCGAAAGTGACAGCACGTATGGCGGAAATTGTTAGGTTTAATTGATTCGATTTTAGGCGAGTTTCGTTGGTTTGATCTGAGCGTTGAAAGGTAAGGATGGTATGCTTTTAGGGATATTACGTAAACATCTGGGAAAGAAGCGATGTGACTGTGTTTTAGGAAGTAGATAGCTGCGAAAGTTTTAGACCTTTCCCTGGGTTATGTCCATAGTGATCGATGTCGTTACATCTGCCTATGCGAATATACTCCGCAATGTGCAATATACCGATGTATATAAGTTAATAAGTCGCGTTATTCACAGTATCTCCAACGAAACAAAAACTTGTAGTATTTCTTGGAAACAACTGTTAACTTTTCACAAGTTCCTAACCTTAAATACCCTTCACGCGTTCTATTCAAAACTTCTCAATATGGTTTCTCGATAGAGCAACAACACCAAAAAAGAAGGATATAAAAATCGGTAAGTCAAACAAGCGAAAAAAGAAAGCAAGCGAACGAAATAAAAGGTATATGGAACAAGAAACCAACTAAACACACTACTAAGACTAAATGTAACACAGGCGCGTAGGAGAGAGAGAATGTGGCCAGAATACTACAAGTGTATACACGAGCGACGAAGAGAGCAAGTATTATCGAATAAGCGGGTGTAAGAGAGAAACGAAGAGACAGAGAAAGCGAGGGTTGCCGGACAGAGACTAGACGCTGCTAGGCCAGCGACTGAGAGAACGAGCAACGAGCGAGAAGGCGAATGGTCGTACGTGAGTTAAAAGAAGACAGATAGAGAGTGAAAGAGTGCCTTCTGTCTGCCGCACCCGCGAATCGACGAATTCGAGCCACTCGATCGGCCTCGAGCGGCCTTGGATGTATCGCGGCCGGAGTGCAGGGCGGAGCGAGATTGTTGCTCGTTTTCCAGGGTATTTCCATGGTACCTCTTGGAACAAGTTTCCGTCTCTTAACCAAATGAGCCGAGCGTTTTCGCCAATGAACGATTGCCTCCCTCGCATATGGTAATCATATATCACATTGGATGGCGATAGAACCGAAGTTGAAGTTTCTTATAGAGTTGTATGTAATTCGGTAGATTGTTTCTACATTTATAGATGTGGTTTTGACGTTGGTTTTAGGAAACATGGAAAATATAGAAGAAAATATGGAAAGTGATATCTGAAACTGGTAGATGCGGTGAAGGATGCTCGGTGCTCGGCGGCCTTGAGGAATTAATTGATTTTGGCCAGACCTATAGCTTCTTCAACTTGAACGTACTAAATAAAAAATACATTGCGCTGTAAACGTCAAATTGAAAATATCCTATAAAAATGCAAAAATACGTTTCAATCTTTCTTCTGCTCTTTTTTTAAATGAAGTTAACAAACGAATAACATTATCATTTTAATGTATCAGCAATTCACTAAACTGTAAACGAACGTTCTATGAATATGTAAAACTATATCGAAAATCTCTCTTATCCATTTCTTTTTTAAACAAAAGATCGCCAAGTTTTTGTATAATTAGAAAGGACATGCGTACGTCGATTTTTCAATTAACCGACGATTTAATGGCAAAGTATCGGCACGGTATTAGAAAGTATTCCGATTGATCGTGCACGAATAAATATGTACGATCGAACATGCCTTCGGCGACGTGCAATCTCTTAAAATCCTTACGAAGCCGGTCTCACCGTAGTCAACTTTTACTTCGTTAGAAAAGTCCGGTGTCTATTCAAGGCCATCGGGTTATCGATCAAAGCCGCGAGCGAGCCTCTAATAATACGAAAAACCGATCCCTTTCATCAAGCGAATCGCTTGAAATTGTAACACAATATGCGTCGCGGTTTCTTGCGCGCAGCAACGCGCCCGCGAACACGTCCGCCAACCAACCAGTGTTTAATTGCACGATCAAAGAAATCCTTTGGTTTTAATGCTGTCGAACAGCTGAAAGCTAACAGCTGTTAGATGGTGTCGACACCGGTCGATCGAATTTTCCGCCATTGAATCGAATTAATCCGCCACCCGATTATCCGTAGATTAGCGTCGTGTCGTTTTCGTATCTGTTCAATTCTCATTGGAAATTTCATCGACTTTTTTGTATCGTAATATTGGTAAATCGTGACATATTATTATTGACAGAAACTAAAAATCATTATACTCCAAAGTAAATTACTATGTCCTGCAAAATTATTATTATATCTCTATCGTAGATTTTTCTTCCATCTCTACATAAAGCTCGAAAGAATATAACCAAATTCAGGAGAAAAATCGACCAAAAGCGTAACAATTTTAAATTTCGAAGATCCCACGATCCCCTCCTCTCTGTGTACCAATAAATTACTACGAGCAATTACAGGGACGCATTTTTGATTAAAGTCCGACGTTTCCGGACCATTTACCAATGATATACAACGGTAGCAACGAACGCCGCCTACAAATCACCGATAAATCACGTTCCAGTCGGATTCGCGATGCTACGTAATCGTTCACGGTTTACGCTTTTCGCGATTCGATCGAATTGAAAGGCCTAAGGTGTCCTCTACGCCCTATGCCCTACGTGACACGATTTTGCGGTAATCGGAGAACAAATGAACAAAGCTGTTCGCAGCGCACGCCAACATATACGTACAAAGAACATACATAGAGAGAGAGAGAGAGAAAGAGAGGGAGAGAGGGAGGAAACTAAAGAGATTGTAGCTTTTTTCTTTGTTCACCCAGCGACTAAAGTCACTGCAGGTTGAAAAAAAAAGTTTTGCATAATGCATAACCACGGTAGCGCGCGGCTACACGGATATAGGTGCGAGACCGGCTAAATCAATGACCCGCGTTATAGTTGATCGAGCGTGTTTCACCATCGTGGGATCTACGCCGTTTCTCCTCCTTCGTTCGATCGTAACAAAGACACTTATCTATGCACCCACCAGCCATATCCTCGTTGTCCATAACCTGATCTCTCTCTTTGCATAAATACGTGTATGCATCGACTAGGACAGATCGATCGTGTGCTTGGAGAAAGTACAGGGGAGAAGTTGATTTTAAACACGTAATTGTGATCGTGATTCACGGGGGAAATTGTGGTTTAAAAGTGCAGGTTACAGCGCACATTGTATTCTTTTCAAACGAGGATTGTGATAATTTCATGCGAACCGTGTATGATCTGAGCCGAAGTTTCTAGCCGATGTAATCGCGATTCACGGCGAAAATTGTGGCTTAAAGGTGGAAGTTGAAGTGATGGTTGTACGTATTCTTTTTAGAGGAGAGTTCGGATAATTTGCTTCGGATTGTATCGTCCGAGTAAGAAAGTATAGAGAGTCTGAAGTTAAACATCTTCATACGACGAAATTGATTACAATCGGAAACATTCTGAATTACATTCTGAAACTTGACATCTCTGCCTCTAGTATTATTTTTTTAGATTCCATCTCATAGCGATGGACCAATCCTTTAAAGATAAAACAGAATGTCCAGCTACCAGTTGTACGAAATCTTTAGGAAGCACGTACTTTCAATAGTCTATACTATTATATAAAATGAAACTATAAAAATCTATTAACAGGTATCTTAAACGTTTCTAATTATATCGAACGTTGCATTGTTCCTTCGGTCTCCTTAATATTAGGTCGTCCGAAAAGTTTCTTTCGTTTTATAAGGAAATAATGGATATACAACATTTTCCGTTTTATATTATTTTATCGAATTATGTATGATCCATTTTGTTTTATCAAGATAAAGATCACAACGTTCGACAGATTAGGTTTCATGTTTGTACGAAAATGCGTGTCTGTAAAAGAAAGATACTTTTCGGACAACCTAATACATTACAAACGACAAACGAATCCCACAAACAATTATTATCGGCGTTATCACCAAACGCTATGTCAGCAAGTACTTCGCTCTACCGATACGAAGTTACACAACGAACGATTGGCCACGGTTACTCAGAGTCTCATAATCGAAGCCAAGCATCGACAGATCGATCGGCCGCCGAGTCGATGCATCGGCCTTTAATTCGCCGGAAGATAATTAGAAAGTTTGATTAGAAGAAAAGAATAAATTGGTTAAAATCTCAATTGGAAAACACAATTCACGACGTGTTGCGTAAGATAAAGGTCCGCGAGCGTTGCAGCACGACCCGACGTAATCTTGCGCAATTATGCTCTTGCTGCACACTATTCGCAAGAATTTAATCGGTGATAAGCGAGCGGTCGGTGTGCGTGAGTCTGTGTGTCGCGGCCAGGATCGAGAAACGCGGTATTTTCACGGATATCGTTAGGAAATTGTACGAGAGTTTTTCTGAACGAGCGAACCGCCGCGCCGCTATCGCGAAACAGATGTCCGCGCGACGCTTGCGTAACGACAGTACAATTACATACATATACGTTAATAACGACGAAATCTGAAATAACAACGAACAGCGAGGGAAAAGAGAAATGCGATAAATCTGCGACGCTCGAGAGCAAAATTACAATGTAGAGATAAATTGTGCTGTGATACGAGAGTGTGCGAGTAAGACACATAACAGATAAGTAATATAAAAGTAGGTAAATGAAAGTTAGTTCGTCTTAGGCGAAAATCATGGGTCGTCTTTGACAATTTTTTGGGGTGCAAGTTGTCGAGTAAATCGAAATTGTGTTTGGAAATTATTTATTTTATATTAGGTCGTCCGAAAAGTTTCTTTCGTTTCATAAGATGATAATAGATGAACAACAATTTCTGTTTTATATTATTTTATTGAATTAGGTATGATCCATTTCGTTCTATCTCCATTATTATGCTCGTGAATAATTCAATGAACTAGTATAAAACAAAAAACATCGTGCGTCTATTATTTCCTTATAAAACGAAAGAAACTTTCCGGACAACCTAATATATCTTGAAGAGTATAAAAGTATTTTTTCAACAAAATAACGGTGTTCGATTAACTTGTTTCGTGATAAAAATAGCAGGGAGAACTGGTTGACACATTTATCGAATCTCTCCGTGTATTTTTGTAAAATTTTATTGAAATTTCACCTTTGTGATATTGCATAATTAAATTCTAAAGGAAAAGAAAAAAGAGAAGAAGCTGTTCCCCCTCCAAAATAGTTATTAAATATAGTTCTATGCCTATAACGCGAGAAGATACGAGGAGTATGATGTAACGAGAAGAAAGGAATTATTCAAGCTTTTCAAGAGCAAGAACAGAAGTTCGTCGTTTTTTGTCTCTAAGAGCGACTCTTTCTTTCTTTCTTTCTTTCTTTTCCTTCTTTTTTTCTTTTCCTCCAGTCAAAGCAGCTACTATTCACTGAAAACCTGCGCTCGTTAAAAATAACGATGCTATCTGCAGCGGCCGATCTCGCCTGAATGTTAATTCACTTTCTACGGTGGTAAACTGGTCAATCACGTTCCGATTGAAAAATGGTTTGACACGATTTACATTTTACGGTAAATTCGCAGGCAACGAGCTACCGGATCGAGTTTAGCCAACACTCGGCGCACAGGCTTAGTCGCAGCCTTGAAAGCAGTCTCTTCGAGATTCTTGTTTTTTAGATCATATCACTTGGGATACGTAACGCAAGAGGTAAAGCAGGTTCATCGTGTATTTATGTCATCAGTTGTACGAGTGGTATGATTTAACTTGGGTCAGACGGATCTTGATCTTGGAAGTTGTTAATAGCGTCGATATTGGCTTAAATAGAATGAATTAATTAGATATTGTTGAAAACTTTGTTATCTCTTATCATTGTTATAGGCTCAATTACTTCGCACTTCTATATTATTCTTTGTTTCAGAATTTTTATCTTTATTTGAGAATTAGAAATTAAGTCGCGGAATATTCTATTTTTCCTTTTCGCGATAAATTAATAAAAGTACTTTATACTTTTCACAATTATTTATTAATATTAATGAAAGTATATATTTTTATCGTGACTGCAATTACTAATGATACATCGTATTTCAGTATAATAACTATTATATACGTAAATTGTAACAAAAAGAAAATACATTGCAACATATGGGAAAAGAACGCGAAATAACGCGAACGATAAATAAGAAACAGTGTGAGAAAGAGGAGATAGAGTGGATGGAACGGAAAGGAAGGAAAGAAATGAAAGAACTTTAGATATTGTGTATAATGAGCAAAAAGCAGAACCATGTATCCCGATAAGGGAATTGTTATCTTAAGTAAAAAGAAACTATTATATAAATGAAATAACTGAAGTTTCCCCAACAAATTAGGAGCACCGAGTGCGTATCTCTTTCCAGCAACGACTGATCGGTAGAGTCTTCACGCGTTTGTAAAAAATCTAGAGATGCAAAAACGTGCACGACGCATACAGTATGCAACGTTACGCGAAGCGTACGAATTACAGTATTCGTTGTAACATTTACAGGGTGAAACAAGTTTCTCTGCAAGTTCCATTTCTTCGAGTACGTTCGTAAAAATAGGAATTTCCACAAATATCCGCAATCGCGTATTTTTCCACTTCGACTGCACTTCCTTAAACTCTGTCACAGCAACCAACGAGCAAGAGAAGAAAGCCAGCGATTGCAAAAAACGAGCAATCGAACAATTAATAGAAGTAGCGAATTCTTGCGCGTCTCTAGCGTCTCAACTGTGTTAAGTATGAGCGTTTCTCCATGGAATCCCGACCAGTTCTCCATAAATATGTCGGCGACAAGAGATTCTTGCGTACTCATGGCCGAACGATAGTGATCGCATGGAAGAAAGGAAAAACGTGGGCCGCGCAGGAAGATGAAATGGATAGCGAGCAAGAAAGATTGATTCCCTGTTTTACGTTGAAAGCCACGCGCGAACATTACTGGAATTCTACCGATACGTGGCGTAATGCAACGCAGGTTGCCGATTGCAGTCCCATTGCGCGCGATTGTAACTAAAATTGGCAGTCGGACGTACGAAATGTCAATAGAGCGGCATGGAGCTTAGGGGAACGTGTTAGTCGCGTTTCAAGCGAAAATTAACCGGTCATTGGTGGGAAATAATGTAAACGGCCTGCGAGTTTTCTAATATGAGCATATGGTAATAATTTGATTATTCGGGAAATTCACAGCGTTTTTAAAATTGGGAAATTTCAATAGGATTCGTGTACGATCGAAAAATGTGCCAAAAATATTGGGTCTCATCGTCGGCTGAAGTATGCAACGTCAGTAGCTTCCATTTATGAGATAAAAATTATTTCGATTCTTGCTAATTACTTTATTTAATGATAAGGAACCTGCCGTAAATCGAAATGAATAAATATCAGAAATAGAAGAAGAACAGTGTACAGATTAATTGCACCTATCAATGTAAATGCTTAAATCGAAATTGTTTGGAACACGGAGAGGACAGTATGAAGATTTCCTTTTTTCAAAGAAAATAGACACGAATGCTAAAATAGTCTTCGAAAGAGAAATTTCATCCTGAATTACTCTTTCTTTTATAAATAACTCGATGTTGCCACTGTCTGCGTACAAAACATCAAAGAGATGTTTCTACTCTCGCGAATCTACGTTTCACTTTATCAAAGAAATTTCAATTTCTCCTTGAAATTCTTTGAGAAATTGGTAGAAAAATTGAATACAGAATCTTCCGATTAAAGAAAGGTAGAACAGATCGAGTTACTTTCGCAAAGTTGATTTCCACTGAAGGATCCTTTGTTACCAGATAGAAACCGCTACTGTGCCTAAAGATACACAAGTCTGTACTTGTACAGCAACTGCAAACACGATGTTCGATCGTTGTCTAACATCTTGCCTCTATTCGTGCTTGTAATCGAAGCTTAACATTGATTGGCACGATACCGTGCGTACAAAGGATAGACGTTAGGGTACGGTGTTGTCTTTTAAGTGTCACTCGGTGCATTGGTTGTAATACAATATGAATTGTGTACCTGAATCGATATTAACATTCTTGAAAATCGTATAAAGCGTGTTCAGCTTTGCACATCGGCATCATACAAAGGAACGAAAGAAAACATGAATCTATTAAATATTCGTAGGTGATCTACTACTATGACCATTCCTACGATAGATTCAAAGCGAATCATTATACATTTCCTGATGGAAGTGTTTCGATTAGAATTTTATGAACATGGATTTTTCTAAGAATAGAAATCTGTCAAGTGACTAAGCACAAGCACCCGTTGTTCTTAGTCATACAGACACAATTTTAAGAAAAAACAAATTACTTATTATACATTTACGACGACGCGCGTAAATGCAGAAAAATAACTGTTGATGTTATTAGATGTATAATGAGAGAGACGCGCGAATAAATTATAAGGTAGAAAAATATATTTGAAATACGGAAGTGAAAAGTACAAAAAATTGAAATAATAATATGAGCTGGTACAGATCCGCACGCTAGCAGTGTTACTCTATAACTGAAAAACCCTGAAGCCAACGTCGCCTGTCGACTGTTTATGGCCTGCCTTCGTCGCAGTCTTTTGTCTATGCGCTGTCGACGGCTTCAATGCTTTAGAAAGCTAAAAATACCAGAGTTTTCTTAAAAGCGGGGACCTTCAACAATAACAAGAAAATAATAACGATTAAAGTATAAATACAACAAACAAGCAAATAATTTGTCAAGGATAAACTATATTTTGCGACAATTAAAATATAAGACACACCTTTGATCGGATTTCCTTCATTATTAAATATCGTTGTTTAATTTCATTATCGAGTATCTGTAAAAATATTTATAATTTGCATGAATATTCTACGAGCCATAGTATTACAATCCACGTGCTGAAAATCTCATCTTTCACGGATACGAATTTTAATGGAACCTAATCGAGCGTCTTACGTTAGCCAGAGGAAGCGATTGAAAGAGAAATAGTACGAGCAATCACCATAAGCTGACCTTTGTATCCGTCTGGCAGGGAATGGAAATGTTTAATGCCGGCCGTACAACCAATTCAGACAATTAAGTCGGCATCGTTTAATACAATCACGAGTCCGACTAATTAAAACTTTCAGTTATTCAATACGATAATCGTGCACAGTGGAAGGAAGTTAATGCCACAGGAAACGGTTTCGGTAGATTATGCGAGTAAAAACATTTTCATGCCGGTTCAACGGATGATAAAACGACGTAAACGTTTGCGTTTAATTCGCGGTTTCAATTCCCCGACAGATATATTCATTCTGTGGTGTTGTGTGAGTCGTAATAACGACCCATTTTAACCATATTCCGGACTAATATACTTCTTTACCGTGTTGGTGTCGGAGGAGCAATCAACCAGGAAGCAAGAGTATAACAGAGAGAAACAAGAGCATAATCGAATCTCAAGAAAATTGTCTTTGCGAATTCTCTACAAAAAATGAAGTGGAATTTTGCTTGTCTGAGATTGAACGAGACACAATTTGTGTTTCGTTCACCTTCGTTATTGCAAAGTACCGCGAGAATCACTTGCACTCGATGATCTTTATATTTGGTTGGTAACTAAGTAATCGTGATCGCCAATACCATCTAATGACAAAATCCGCAGTCATTTAGTTTCCAGCCCAATAATTAGATATTTCATGGCTCTTTTTCAAACATCTTACACTCTCACGAATATTGTCTGATTTTTGGTTAAAGAGACATTTTTAGGATCGTAATCTTACGTGACTAGACTGCGGATGTCACGATAAGTACTCTATTTTGGATGATTTATATATTTTTGTATATTATGTATTTTAGAAATTCCTAAATGTTCCCAAAATGCGTAAATATCTGTAGTCCATACACGACGCACGTTTGTTTCGCAACTGTATTCAGCAACTGTCCTGAAGAAATGTAATTATTGTGAATATACTGTGGCGAGGAATTGTATTAATTATTATAAATTATTAATAATTATATTAACTATTAATATTATAAATACGAATATTCCTAGAAAGACAGTAACAAACCTGTCCTCTTCACGATTACTAGATATATCTACTAAAATACAAGACCTGAAGAGTAGACAGGTTAAATAGCTTCAAGGAGAATGTATTGGCCGATGAAATTCTTTGGTCATTGAAAGGTTAAACAGGAATGTTTGATCGAGTCGGGGTGAAAAAGCAGAGGAATAAGAATAGACGAACCTGGAGAAGCGGGAAAACGAAGCTGAAGTGGGCGGTAGTGGAAGAAATCGATTTACCTGTCGTGGCTGCGAGCTGTTGCACACCTGTTGCTAATACAGTTGCAACTTTCGCTGGTCACTGCGCACGCGAACATGCTCACCTATGGTCCCTCGTCGTGATAAATTAAACGGCTGGGTTACCGAACGGAACGATCGTATGCGTTTCTGAATCATTTTCGATTCATCGATCATCGTTCTTTTTACGATTGGCCCTGATTATCGACGCTTACTTGCAATCGATAGTTTTATGGAAATTCTAAAAGTAAAAGTCGCAGAGGATGTCCTTGCTGAGGTTTAATTTCCTCGGATCTACACGACAGAAAAGCGACGACGAAGAGACAAATCGTAAAAATCTAACGATGTTTGTAAAAATTACATTGCTTCAATAGGTTCTTCATCTTTCGAGGTATCAAATGATCAATATTTTTTTTTATGACAAATATAAGGTTTACGTTTGGACCGTAGAGTAAACCGTACCGTAGAGTAAACTTGTTGACAAACAAACGATGAAGTTAAATATTACTAAGATTTCGCCGAAAATATAATTTCTTATCGAAAGTTGTAAATAAGGTTGCGGTTCAACCGTGTTAGAAGATAAAGTTTGTTGTGCTAGAGTTTTCGATGCCGCAGTTCCTTGGAAAAACTTCCCTGCATAGACAAAACAGAATCTCTCTTTATTAGCACGAACATCGTTTGATAACATTATTTTTTGTTTTTTTCTTTTCCAAGGAATAAATAGCTAGATAATTTGCAGTTATTTCCGACCAATTTTCAATCTAATTATTATCGCGGTTTGAATAAGCAGGAGGAATAGGGAGCCAGCTGCACGAGCTTGCAGCCAACGTTAAAATAATCTGCGGTACAAGTACGTAGGAAGGAAACGTATCAAATAGAATGTAGTAGACTAATAAAACCTAAAACGAATAGAATCTAATGGAATGTTTTAAAATGACCCATGTAAAAATATTAATTATCACACTCGGAAGTAATATATGAGAAATATAACGAAAAATAAAAATTCGGCCTTTGAAAAAATAAAAATCGCTTCAAATAGTGTCATTGTTGCTAGAAGTTTCCAATGGCTATGTATCCACAATTCTCTCGAAGCTCGATAAAATAACGAAGCTGAGCCAGTCTGTGCAAATAAAATTTCAAATTTACATTATAAGTATCCATGTAGGTACTTCATTGGCCACAGTACGTACGATAGACAGTCTCGTATCGTCTCGATTTACACGTCATAATCTTGGAGCGCCGTGAATCTTGAAGAGCCTCCAACCGGTACGTCGGCCCGTGACCAAAAATGCACGTCACGGTTCGTACGATCGTAACACGACGTCGCTTAAATTTTCTCGCTACGATTTTTTCCTACGGAAAGGTGTCACGTGTTACGAGAACGGTCGTCACGAGTGAATTCTATTTGCCTCTGTTCCGCGCATGCACGATCATCTCGCTGGTAACCAATACGATTCGACACGGCTATCGTGCCAAAATTACGGCGAGGCTCGCACGAAGAACGATGATCAGAGGCTGCGGACTTTTATGCAACTTTATATTCTTACACGCGTAACTGCAAAGCGATGGAGCCTGAATAAAAATTTCTTTCGTTCAGCAAACATCGCGACAACTGTGCTTGAATATCCGAAGTTTAAAACTCGACGTGTAAAACATGAATTTCGATATACTTATTTAAAGCTTGAAATTGGAAATATTACACCGGAAGCGTGGCATATTTGTTGAAAATTGATTAATACGTAGCGATACGTTCGAATATTTGGAACCGTACAAATCTTTCTATTAAAATTCAATTTTCACCTTACAGAATCTCCCGCAGATAAAATTTTGATTATTATTAATGACCATGCGCTACGGTTCGTTCCGATTTCTGGAAATATCTGTCGGTTGTAGATCGATCGAGTTCCGTGCGGCGAGCTCGCGGAGAAGAAAGAAAGGAAAAGGACAGGAGGAAGGAAAAAAAATGTTAACGAAACCGGTAGCGACATGAAGGGAGAAAAAATCGATTTTCCTGTCACTTGCGACCTTCCACACTTCGAAACTGGTGAAAACCGACCTCTCGAGTTTTACATTGAGGCATTACGCAGGGTGTGGTAGGTAACGCACAAGGTTGACTACATTCACGCTGGCGCCATTATCTACTCGCTCGAACGAATTGTTAAAGGAACGAGTCTTAAAATTGTCCCCGTTTCGCTATCGAAAGGCGAATTCGATCGGCTGAACACCGACCAACCGCCTCGTCGAGGCGGTTTCCCGAAGGTTTCTCAACGATCTGACCTCCGTTCCATCGACAATCGGTTCTTTTCAACGATACAGCTACCAACGGCCTTAAATGTTCTTTTGACTATTCTTTGGTAGAAAAAGCATCAGACAAGGTAAAGAAGATGGAGTCTTTTTTCTTTTCCTCAATGATTTAGCGCTTTTCTCAGTGATTCGAAGAAAAGAGACAGACTATCGCAATGCTGCACATAAGTCAATTTTAAAAGAGATTTCATACAGTTGCGAGATGTAGAGCGAGAGGCAGAGATCTTATTCGAACAAACGTCAATTAGATTTATTACCGTAACAAAGATGTGCATCGAAGAACTTGCCTGAGACAATTTCTTCGCTTCTACGTAGGTACCAGCTCGTAAGAGGACAAAAGCGACGAAAAAACAAGAAACCACGAAATTGGAAACATCTTACGTATAACTTGAAAGCTTTAGCCTTAAGAAAGATTTCAGTGTTCCGTCATTTTTACCTCCCTCTTGATTTTTGCCTTCACGGGGTAGCCATTTAAAAAAGAAGACAATAAACAGCCGTCGCTAAAAATAATAAGAAAAAGGAGGGCTCCTATCCAAACCTTCGCTCGTGCACAATGATCCCCTCCGTTCGCAAAAAAAAGAGAAGAAGAAAAGAAAAAAAAACATACAAAGAACCAACGAAGAATAAACTAACAAATTAAAAACTCCTTCCATGTGATCTGAAACCTCTACCAGCTTGCAAAAACATCGTCTCTCAATTAGTGTCAACCAACTCTTTACTTTCATGGAATAATCAAGCAAGAAGGAAGATAATAAACAGTCGGAAGGAAAAAGAACCGAGATAAAAAGAAAGGGAAAGAAAAGAGGAATTGCAAAAAGGTGAAGCCCAGAGAAGTCGTTAACGTGAACGAAAGGAACGTTAGCATTGGTAACCAGAAAAGAATGCGGCCCGCTGTTTCGCAATGTCGCGAGAGGGACAAAGCAGCTGGTGCTTGTAGCCTTGTCATATCGGTCGGTGTATAGTGATCGATAAAGGACCGTTAAATAATTAAACGGCGCATCTCGTGGGATTTATCGTAGACCAACACCTGGTAGGTGATAGCGCGGCCATTCCTATGGAATCGTATGGTTCGATCGATTCCACTTCGCGGCACGCCCTCAGCACATCGGGACAAGGCTTCTCAACCAAGCTCGAGCCGATTCATTCTCAATCTAATTCGTGCGCCATACGTGAGCCACCGGTTTATCTATCGTCTTGTAACTGTATCACCTAACCGGAAGCATCGAGAAATGGAAATATTATCGTGTTGCCTGACGACTCTGTACAGGTTGCTTCGAAAGAGTCACCAGTTATGTCATTGGATATCGTACGAACGATCTCAAGCGATTGATCCATTTGGAATACAGCGTTCCAAAGCTGATCTAAAAAAGGAAAAAAGCGCAGAAAAATCCAAGAAGATTTTAGTCTCATCGGTACGACGATCTGTAACGACATCGATTTTATCAGTTCTTATAATCCGAAGCGAATTAAGACCGATCGAAATGACTTAGACATATCAAAGTACTGAACGTAAAAGTAGCAAGTAACTCGAAGCAACCAACCTGTTTGAAACACATTTTCCCCTATTATTCGTTATTTCTTCCCCTCGTTATTTCAAACCTAATTCAAAGGTCTATCGCAGAAAGATTCACATGAGCAAACTTCGACCTCATCGGTCTCACAGTTTGCATCGATTTTGTTCAGTTTCTACGATCTTGAACAGACAAAGGTCAATGAGAAAGAACAATTTAAGCAAATACTATGATTCATCGAACACAAAAGTGTCGCCAGTTACCGAACAAACGTCCTTGAGCAATAACTCGACTCGCAAACGTGTTCTAACCCGTTCTCCCTTGAAGTATAATCTGGCATAGTCTAAGAATCTGTTAAAGAACGATTCGCATCCGTAAACCTTGACCTCGTCACTGTGACAATTTGTATCGACTACGATATCTCTTTCAGTTTCTACAATCCGTGCGAATCAAGGCCGATGAAAGAGTCTCGTAAAGCAAAGAGAGCCGCCTGGCAGAAGTCGATTCCACGGCTCGGGCCATAAATCGTCGCCGGATCTCGTCGCATAATTTACCGTTGGTACATTTTAATCGAAGAAAATTGACGGCCGTAAATGTCCGCCCGTGGCTGGGAATGTCTAAATTGCACTTTTAACAGGCGCCGTAACCGTCTTATCGCGCGGATCGATCCGGACTCTCGATTTACGAGTTGCTATTAATTAACGGTCGATCCACGAGCCGATCGCACGATTTATCAGGAAAAACGATCTTCCGAAAACATCGATTCCCGACTTTCTATCTTGCTCAACGCGTTTCTTCGTATTCTTCCCACGTAATTGGTGCTGTTTTCAGTTGATTCAGAGGCAGACGCTGGCATGGTGCCGCTACGAAAATTCCTCAAGGTGTTCGACCAACGCGCTCCATTTTCTTAACGTTTTCGTACCTGGCCGTTAAAAATACGCGAACGTTTTTCACAAAATTAATCATCTCGCTACGATACTCTAGAAACTGAAGTCTATCTTTGGTACGTGAACGGAGACGGTGTTCGTCGATTACGTGTATTTCTCAGCTATAAAGCGAAACGTCAAACTCTACGTGTATTTCGACAGAGAATTAGGAAAACCATCGCTGTTTGTTGATACGGACGATGAATTGGATAGAAACGTCGATCGGTCATCTTCGTGACTCGAACATAAATATCCTGAAAATATCATATACGGTACGAAATTGCACAGCACACTGTACAGCGAGATCGCCGATAAAGAGTCGTGTCAGACGAGAAGAGATGCGATCTCGTAACAATACGTATTCTTATCTGCGTATTTATTTCTGTCACAGGGATTTAATTTTGACCATCAATGTATTAAAATATTTAGATACATATCATAGTTTGATAAACCTACGTAATATCGAAGTAGACAGAAAAAGGCTAGCGGATTGCTCGTGGATGATGCGATCTTGATATAATGTCAAGGGCAAGGTACACGCGGTGCGGCACACACCGAGCACGCGTGTTCGAGTCGCAAACCGGGTATTTTCGGCCGCAAATCGAACGTTCGACGTGTACGAATACGGTTTCGGTGTACGCGAAGATCGTCTATGACGAAATGCTGCGCTGATTCGCGTTGGCGCCAGTTTACGTATTACGGATGACAGTAGAACTTGGTTCGTCAAACCCAGTGGAAGATCTTTTCTCGCGTAGAAAGTGAAATTGATGGAATTCGAGTGTTGCGATGCAACGAAGGAAAAATACAAATGAAACTTAAATTTCTCGTGAAAAATTCTTCTCACATCGTTAACATTGTACAGCATAAATGAGTTAAAAGTTTGTGCCAATTCGCATTTCCGTCCTACGGAACGTACTTGATTATCACTGTAAAGAAGCACAAGTCCGAGCTATCTTCGTGCATCGTATGCAATGATTTTTTTTAAGCATACGTGCTTCCAAGAAACTACATCACGTTATCCATACGTGTTAACCGCACATGAAATCATAAACAGGTATAAACAGGTATCGTCGATAATCATTATCGATACGTTGACTAACAATGTTTCGAACGCCTCATAACTATCTTGTATAATGTTTCATCAACATAGACAAGCTATAAACGTACCTCCTAATCGACTACTCATCCGCTTACCTATCCAACAGTTGCTCTTGGAAAATTTCTATTCGATCTACAGTTTCAAAGAAATATTAAGAAGCGTTCGCTCAAATCTTAGCAAACAGTTGTTGGTATGAAAAAATGAATTTAAACCTACGGTGGAAACGATTATTTTCTAAATTCTCCTATTTTCATTTTTCTAAATCGAAGATCTAACGATAAGAAAAATGTACAGAATGTGCATAATACAGGAATATCGAAACTCTGTAATAGTAGAAAATGCAAAGGAAATTTCATTACTTTAGATGATGAAACGATAAATTTGCATGAAAATCAAGTCGATCTAATTGACAGAAATCATTCATGAGGATCTGAAGGCCTCGATATGATCGCTCCTAATGATCGTAATCGGTTGGAACGATTGGAATCGGGTATCAAGGGGATAATACGGTGGCATATGTCTGAATCACTTGGCCCATACAGTGGCAATGACCGGCGGACCTTGCAGCCAACCGACGAGCCAGAAATTGACAATAAACGCCCATTCACGTAATAACAATGCCGCAATGACAGCCGTGCGTGTGATATGTAAATGTCACGTCCACTGACGACAATGACTGACACTGAAACAACCGACGATTCATCGAAACCGGGTTCGAATTAATCGATGGATACATAAATCATTAACAAGACCAGTTATTCCATAAAAACAAGAATAATTAATTAGTCAGATGTTCTGTTTCCCTTTCAAAAGAATTTAATTATCGTTGTTATAACGTTCATGATTTTTGAATTATTTCAGAACCGAATTTTCTGAGCTGTGGGAACAATTTCTTACTCGTCTTTGTTTCTCAACTAATTTTCATAAATTTCTCCTCTCAAAAACATTTCATTACGATTATAATCTTGGAATCTCTTGGAATCAAATTTTCCTGATTATGTTTCTATTTTAACTGTTAAAAGTCAGTAGTTAAACCGACGTGCGTAAAATAGAATCGAACATTGTCATTTTCCTAAGAAATAATTGTTGCACAAGCCGAATGTCGTTTCTTTCAATGACAAGTTTCCGGCATAAATTTTGTAAAAATTAATGACTGTACTTTCGATTTTGATAAATTCATTCGGTTTTTCTTTAAAATATGGATATCATGATCTTTTTATTTAACTGTGTTATCGATGTAATATATATTACTTTGACGTGGTTGTCTTATCAGGCTAGATAAATGGTTAGGACAGATAATTTTATGCGACACTAAATTATCGTTTCGTGTCCGTGATATTCTCTTTGCTATTTCTCATTTACTTAAGATTGTTTTTTAGATTGAACTTTACGTATAAATTAGACAAATTTATGATTGTGGAGATATGTTGTGCGTACAGTTGCTTATAAAGCGTTAGACCAGATATGTAATTTAAAGTAACAAGGAAACATCGTTTCATGTTCGAGGCATCCAATTCCGCATTGTCGTTGCTTGTTTATTTTCTGTAAAAATTGGACAATTTTTGAATTTCGCAAAAACGCGTCGGGAAGTTGTTTCGTGTTTTTCAAATTGATACGAATTTTCCTTCCGCTATTCTTAGCTTGCGTGTTAGAACAAATTGTCCAATTTTACTGCAATTTTAATACAATAAAGTATCTTTTAAAGATATCGATTAGATAATCTGGTACAATACAAAAATATCGTTTCACGTTCCGAGTACAGAATTTCTCTTTCGCAATTTCTTCACAGTTTCGGATAAAAGATTACAAATTAACAAGTTCTGCAATTACGCGGAGTGAGCAGCATCGTAGGATTTCAATATTTGATTTTGAAATTTAATGCGTTTCACCGTTGTGAAAGTAAATATAACAAGCAAATAACGATACAGATTGTCAATTTTCAATGATTAACGCGTAATATGTTACGTTGATTACTTTAATTTAAAAAGACAACAAAGATATCAAACAATTTGTGCATCTGTAATTCGCAAAACACGTGCGTGACCTTCAATTCTTCTGATAATGATTCAATGAATTTTACGTTTGAAAAGAGCAACAACGAATAAATTAAGAAACGTGTCAATTATATCATAATTTAACGCATGTCATAATCCTATAAAAGATATTGTAATGTCGGAGTAATTTTATCGAGTTAAATCGATGGTGGAAATGTAGATAAGATCGATACTGGTAATGCAATGCTAATATTCTCGATGTTGGTGGTAGTTTAATCAGAACACCAAAGATGAATGGATATTACACTATTGTATTACTAACGTTACAGTCAGCTTCATTATGCATCTGAGAATCTAATGATGCGATAGAACCACTATACTATACAACCATTTTCTTGGTACAAATAATTTTATTATTTTATATTGGAACGCGATGATATTAAGGAGCACTCGATTTTACATGGCTATGAAGGGTTAATATTTTGCAATTTTCAGCAGATAAACTTATTACTCTGAAACTTATATTACACACATTTCCATTGAAAATACATCAATAGAATTGTAAAAGTTACGCCACTTCTTCTTTTGAACAGAAACTTCTATAATTATGAAATTAAAAATTAACAAGGGTAAATCAATTTCATCCAGCTCGGAAGACCGAGAATAAGAGTTCTTTACAAATGTAAAATATAATATAATTAATTTCTAACAAAATAAAAATTTCGATCATCCCTGGAACAAGGCGGATAATAACGAACGAATAATAATAAATATAAAATAATAAGAAACGAAAAACGGACGGGAGACCAAATTGTAGAAGAAAGAAGGAAGAGGCAAACAGAAGAGAGGAGGAAAAGGATAAGGGAATCCAAATAAACAGATACTACAGGAACATAACCAAAGATGAGATGCCAAAATACTTGGAAGGGAGGATAAAGTGGAAGGACAGGAAAATTATAGCCAGATTCAGGTGTGAAAACGAGACCAAAGCGAAGGAACATTGGAAAGAGGAGGGAGAAAAAAGGTGCAGATTATGTGGAAGGGAAGAAGAGGTCCTGAGCCATGTAACAGAAGAATGTGAAATAACAGGAGGAGCAAAGGACATGGAAAAAATATTGAATGAGACTGGGGAAGGACTAATGGACTTAAGAGCAATAATAGAGAAAAGAAGGGCAAAGGCAACACAAGACGGGGTGGAATGACAGGAAGGTAGCACAGCAAGGAGGCAAAAAAAGACCAAAGTGGCAATAATGTGTAGTCATAAGTTGCAATAGTTTGCAGGCATAAGTTGCAATAGATTGTAGGCATTAGTTTTAGATTAGAGGTAAGAACATGCTAAGTGCAATAAAAGAAATGTTTTGTAAAATCGAAAGTTCGTCCAAAGCCGAGAGGCACGGACTAAAATAAATAATAATAATAATAAATAAATAAGAAACGAAAAACATAGAAAATCTCTACACGAATGAACTGTATCCAAACTAAATCCTGAAAGTCGCTACTCTAAGAAAATTTTTACTTTTACCAAAATAAATAAATAAACAATATATCTCTAATTGTAGAAATTATTATTCAAAAAATTGCTATGTAATCGAAACGATAAATTAACCCTAATCCTGCCAGTCTCGGTGAAACGAGCGCTTTGAAAATTTCATTAAAAGTTGTGCGTTCATCGTTATTCCTTTTGTTCATCCAACTTTATGTGAATTCTTATATTACCTGATTAATCGATTTCTCAATTTTTGTTAATATAAGAATTTGCATAAAGTTAGACGAACAAAAGAAACAACAATAAACGTACAATATTAAACTAAATTTTAAAACCGGTCTCCCGACCTGACCTGGCAAGCCTAACGCCAATTCATTTTCTCAATTCAAAAGTTTCAAACAAATAAAAAAAAAAAAGAGGCGAAATAGCGATTATACATTAAAATCCACCATAATTTCATGGTAGTACGACTATTACAAGCATAGACTGCCAAGAGCAGTCTACCAGTTTCTCTAGTTTCCTCTTCAACGCACCTCAATCCCATTCAGCCTTCAACCCTGCACCCTGCCGCGACAATCAGACGCCCTGAGTAACGTTAGCCGGACTCCAGCTACGATAGAGCAACCGATCTAGGTCAATCGGTTGCCAGGCAACAATTTCCTCGTCTCGTCGTACGCGTTGTCTGAAAATCGACGACGTAACGTCGCTCCTCGTTGAACCGGGAAGTATACAGCTCCCGTGGGTATTTTCCCTGCACGGTTGTTGCCTCAATTTTGAATCGATTACGCGGTCGAAGAAGCGATCGAACTGTAACCGCACCGTGATTTGGCTCGCGTGCAAACGAACGCCGGCCAATTTCCACGAATTCACCGCGGTATCGAACGAAGGTAATGGGGAAATTGGTCGGACGCTGTGAAGAACTGGAAGCGGCCAGAGACGAAGAGACTCTATTACCCGTCGAGTTGTAGCGATCATCGAAGTTTCTGACCGAGTGGAAACTTTCCACCTGGGTTCAATGTTTCGTTGTTTCGAGATTTTATGGTGGAACAGCAGGATTTCTAAACTAGGCTCGTGCTTTCGTTAGAATTTTAGATGGGCAAGAAATAAATGTTACGTTCCATGTACAATTTATTTTCAATTTGTTAATAATTCAATGTATTAAATGTAAATATTCCTAGCTTTTACTCTTCGCAGTAATTGGTAGTCTTAACCAATTTCTTCTTACATTTTATACTTTTAGTTGCACGTACACGTTGGTATCTTTGGACTTTGAATCTTTTCTTGGCGACTAGGATTTATTATCCACTGATATTAGTAAGTTTCTCTGTAAATGAACAGCTTGTTTCACGATTCAAGTAAACGTTTTAGACGTTTGAAAAATAGGATGAATTTGTCGATGTTATAGGCTAGCATATTTTAGCGAAGTATAAAAGAAAATGTTTTACCTTAGAAAATGGAACGACAGAAGTTTGTTGGTAAACAAGGTTTCCTTTGCTATTTATCCGTGGAATTTTCATAAGATAAATTCGACATTGCGGTATTATATTTGCGAAACGGAGTTAAATTGCAGCGAGGAAGAGAATGACAGTGGTTTTGCAGGTACGCGTTTCACGATGCACCTGCGACAAATTTTCTATTCCCATGGGCCAAATAGTTTGTAGACAAAGCGAATTTACTTGGTGATTTATAAAGATGTAAAATTGTTAAGATCGTTGTGGAGGAAGCTTAGTCTGTAATAAGGTTTCCTGAAACTCGTCTACTTTTCGAAGAAACGTATACACGAACGAGCATTAATCCGTGTCTTTTATGCTCCAATTTGCCTGTATTCAATTGTATTCAATGAAAACTCGCAACGGTGCGATTATCATCACGACGTTACGTTATTTCGCTACCAACCAGTTTGTTGATAAAAAGATAGTAATCTCTATATGAAGAGAATTCTGGGCGAATTATCTTTAAGATTCACGCAGATAAACTGCTTTTAAATAATTATAGCAGCTCGGTGCACGATTGTTTTATCTGCGAAACTCCTCTGTTTTCGTATAATTATGATTTCAATGAAAACACAAACTTCGATTACTTCGTAACAACACGCAGAAATTAGAAATTCCCTCTGATTGTTGCGTTCTTCGTACTATTTGCGTTTCATTGTTGAAATAAATAACGCGAGACCTTGAGCAATAAAAAACAATGTTCCCCGTAATTCATTCTTATCTCGATCGATCGCTATTTTCAATAAACAAGTAAAACAAAGTACAAACGACGTACTATCGCCCATTGTATCGTTACCATCCATTAGTATTGCATAATTATTCGGACAAGTTAATTTCAAATTTACACTTCGATGCTTCCACTTGTATAATTAATGGAAAGTTCTCGGCTTACCTAACGTTCATCCAACTACGAGCAATCTTCGTAAACTATTTCAGTTTCTGTTTACATTTTGCCAAACACGTTGTTCGGACTTCGTTGACCGAGTTGGTCGCTGTTCCAAGCAAAATGTCACGAATCAAATCTGATCGATTCGAATGAGATCAACGCAAAGCGAAACTCGTCGCGAGCGAAAGAACGCGAGTTAAGCTTTGACGAGGCAAACCGAAGCCAATGTAAATGCAAATCCAAGCTTCGACGTATTACGATAGTTAAAGTTAATGAAACGAGGAGCAACGGCGAAATAATTGAAATTGTTCCGCACAGAAATAACACGAGCTCTGCGTGCACACGTGACTACTGTCTACGGATCAATGTCACACGACGAACAATCAATGAGAATTGGTTGGTCGATGGAGACATCGCAGATACCCGGCGCCCGTATTATACGCGCTTCGTGTGGGTGGTTGGTACAATCGTGTTCGTGTGCGTGCACCCTGGGCATACACGTAAACAGGTCGTGTCCGTGATAACCAGCATGTCATTAGCCTGTCACGGACGACGAGACGCGACGCGCGGCGTCTCTCCGATTTCATCTGGCGTCAATGATCGGGATCAATTTGCGCTGACTTTGCCCAGAGGGTGGCACGAACCTACCAGACACTGGCAGACTTCGATCGATTTCACGCGATTTATGATCGAAACGTTGTTGAATCGCGCGGTTGACATAGAAAGAGATTTTGCTCTTATTTCATTCGCAGGAAGTGGATCTAACCGATGTCGTAATCTGTCGGTGAGAGGATACAGTTGGATTAGCGTCCTGCCTGCGCTTGGGATTTGCAGTGTGGTATACACATACTTGGAGATTAGAATCTGCAGATTTCAGTTTTAGTGACCTGTTTCAACAAAGTGCGATGGCTTAAGGAACTTGAGTTTATTGCCATAAACATCGACTATTATCTTAAACTGCGGAATGTTTGATCGTAAATCAAAGAACGTAAATCAAGAAATATATATATATATAATATATATATATATATATATATATATATATATATATATATATATATATATATATATATATATATATATATATATATATTAATGTTATTCGATTTCTCTTGGGCTCGAATAAAAGATAAAATATATTGCATGCATCTGCGATACGTTGAAAGCGCTTTCAAGATCGGTCTGAAATATTAGGTCGTCCGAAAAGTTTCTTTCGTTTTATAAGGAAATAATGGATGCACAATATTTCCCATTTTATATTATTTTATCGAATTATGTATGATCCATTTTGTTCCATCGAAATAAAAATCATAACGTTCGACTGATTAGATTTCATGCTTGCATGAAGATGCGTCGTTATAAAAGACGGGTCTGTAAAAGAAATAATAGCAATCGTGAAAGGAAAATACGTTAAACACCCTCCGAAATTAGTACGCACTGCGAAACTGACGACGAAGTTCAAAATTTCTTTGGCGTTCTACGGAACTTTCGATCTTGTCGGTCATATGTTGATATTTGTATTTTACGTATCAGAGTACTTTTATTGTGTAACTTTCCTCTGCTAGCTACTTCCACGCGACTCCTATCTCATTCTCAGTCGAAACCATAAAATCAACTGTGTAGAAAAAGAAAGAGAAAAAGAGAAAGAGATAGGAAGAGTATGTAGGAGGCAAATCATGTATCGACTTTTACGCGCGTGCATGCGAGTATCTTCTTTTCCTATGTAACGTTCAATTTTATTTGTCATCGACTCGATAACTCGATTCGATCAAGCTGACCTACGTGAAGGAATGCGATAGGCGATTCTTCGGACAGTGGATAATTCCTATAATATTAATAGTTGAGATGCGGTTATACAGAGTGACGCAGAAGAAAGGCAACGGTGTATAAACTTGGTGACAAGTCGACAGATTGATATGCACTTGTGGGAAATTCGAAAAAAGGAAAATGTCGAAAGTGCGCTTAATGTACAAAATATAAAAAAACGTTTAAACAGCGAGGTATATACTTGTCATAAAATTTAACGGGAGTAAATTAATTAAAATTATTTTAATAAAGATACGAAATGGCATAAAAATCCGTGATCTATTCAGAACGAACGCGTGCGAACCTTTGCAGAGATTAGACCGAGCATCAAAGAATACTCAACAGTCACGTGCATATTTCCAGTTCAGTTTTGATTCGCGCTCGTGACAACGATATCTGTTGACAAAATTATAATCGAACAGGCATTTTTGCAGCATTCGTTCGATTTCCAACTCGGCGAAAAATTGTCTGAAAAGCGAATCGATTAATTTTACTAAATGGAGGAATGAAAGAAAGAGGAAAGAAAATTTTACTAATTGGTCTAGAGTAGCCTAAACGAATCTTTTTTACCATACAATTGGCAAATTTTTGGTTGGTAGCGGTACGTAGTAGTCGAAGACCCGAACGGATGAGAAATTGAAAAACGCGAAAACAGACGCGTGACCACAGTCGGCTAAATCGTAAACAAGGACATCGTGGCCAACAATACGCTCAATGTTGGCTTCGACACGGATGCTCGCCGATTAACCTTAGGGTTTTTGAAAGAAACTCGCGATTACCAGCCGTATCACCGGTATGTAACGTGTTACCGCACGCTCGTCACCACGGTACCCGCACGTCGCCATTACTTTGTCTTTTTTCATCTTTATTTCCTCTCCATTTTGCTTTTCCCTGCTATTATACAAATGTGTTATCTGGAACGACCGCTTATCGGACAAAAAATAATCCAGCGTTACTTAAATCGTGCCAGTGGATATTTCCAGTGGAGATTACAGTTTGCTAGTGAAATTTCACTACGTTCCTTACTCCTTCTTTCTAAAGGTTTCCAGATTTTCAAGACAACAATGATACGTTTAATCGTGACAACCGAGTTCTTTTTTTAATGTACGTTGTTACTCGGATACAGTGTCGTTGAATCATGAAACAACATTGAAAGAATGAAAAGGACAGAATCCAAATAGAGATTTGTCTTGCCATTGAAATATCGCGACGAGTACTTTCGACATTCTGAATGTTTCTGTATATGCATTCTACGTATCGTTGAATACAATTTTAGTATAAACGCAAAATATCAATATTTGTACGTAACGTAAATAGTTGTAGCCAACGAACAATTCTAAATGGAAGACAAAAATTTCGTTGAGAATTTCCCTTCTACCGATCAATTTGCGAGTTCTGTCGCAAAGGAGGACGGTTCTACCATGTGGATGTTTGCAATTTCCTCTAAGTTTGTAGATAGAGCGTTATACACATGCATATGTATATTTGGTGGTGGAAAGGGACGGAATATTTCGTTATCGTACACCGATTCCGCTCGAAATTGGAATCTCCTCTAATCCTGACACGTCTTCGACTATGTAATCATATCTGTCAGACCATTTCGCAGTAGTTTGTTCCTAACAACCTACGCTTTTATTTTTATACATATCGTCTGCATTCGATTCTTCACGATTCGCGTAAATAAGTGGTTAGGAAAATTTTCATGTTCTCACGATCGATAAAAATATTTACCGAGATACAGCAGCTACTTGATGACTGCATTCTGCCATAAATTGTATACATTGATAAAGCTCGCGATGTTTTTTATTTCTCATTCCGCAGCTAATACTGAAATTTTAAATTCACCGAAATGATCTTAACACCAAAATGATAAAATGTCGCACTTCCTACTTACAGTAAAACCAATTCGCGGTACTGCAGGTGGCGATTTTCAAAAAAGTCATCTTTTGGTGGAATCTTCGCACGTTTTTCAACAGCCAATGCAACTTCCAATCTTGAGCTTTCCAGCTTCCTCTCCGCCGCAACCGTACGCGTATTTCCTCAACGTTACTCGAAAAATCGAATAGTAAAATGTTTCGTTAAGGAGTCAGGAATATTCAAAGGACGCCAACTAGCAATAGACCTTCGGTCCATTCAGATCGTTCAAAGGACATTCACGCGATTCTTATCGCGAACACCTGTCGACAACTTTGTGACCCACGAGCGCGATACGCGAAAGGAAAAGTTCGATCGATGTTACGTCGACGTAAAGACACGCAGGTCGACCGTGCTGCTATGTAAGTTGTTGCCTTTTCCAATCAATTTCATACTTGTCGTTGATAACAGATGAAAATAGACACTTCTGCAAGAGGAAATTAGAAATTCAATTGCATGGGAAACTTATGCAAGACGAACGAGTTTACGGAAACATGTCGGATGGCATGACGAATCGATTCTGGAAGACATCGTTTCCAGATTGACAATTATACTACGTACGTACCATGGCTTTCGAAGTTAAGTACCGTTCAAAATACGGAAGGAATAGTCTGCGCGATGTATATTTGTTGGGAGAAACACGATTATCTTTATTCAACCTCGGATAAATATTTTATGCTATTTTAGTCCTTTGGCGCGTAAACAAGGAAATGATTGTATTTTTGCGACAATTACTATGCTCGAATACATCGATTTCTAGCTTCTTTGAGTATCGTTATTATCTATTTTTAATACAGCAAGTAAAATACTTGCTCCGAAACTTTCCGAACAGGAAGAAAAGCTAAAGCCTTTAAAATACGATTTAAAAAATGCCGCATTTTTCCAACAACTTCTCCCGTAGCTTTTTTTAACATATTTTTCTATGTGTTTAAATTTTTAGATTTCTAACAAACATTTGAAGAACGTTAATATTAGAATCTCTGTTACCCTGACAGTGCTATATACCGGATGAAATCAATGAAAATACGTGAATTTGTGCGAGATAAAAATAAAAGTTGATGGCCACCAATAAGCGCGATTCTATGGGGAAAATCGGAGGAAAAAGAGAGCCGGAACGACGCGCAATTGGGTCGCACAATCACACGTTCTCGTCAAGGTGACCGGAAGTAAAGGGCGTTCGCAATTCTGGATGAAGGAAGGCTGTTAACAAGATTTTTTATTTTTTCGCCAGTCAATATTTGATTTGGTTCTAGCCAACCAGGTTAGTCAAAAAAACACGTTTCACGTACGAAGATCGGTGTTCGGGAATATTCAACAGAAAAATTAATTTATTACTTAAACTGTACGCAACGATCCTTTTGATGGAATTACCAGTTTCGTAAATATCTATAATTAGCCATTTCATTATAGGTAATGAGGAAAACTCGTCGGTTGTTACGTTTTAATACAATCTGGATAAGATGATAAGCAGATTATTATCATTATCTTTAGCATAATTTCTTGGTATATTATGTTCGTAATTTTAGTACTTGTATTAACATTATTCCGCGAATGTAAATTAATTGTTGAAATAGAGAAGATCGTATTGAAACAAAAATGCAAGATAAGGAAACCTTATGCAAATGCGTGGTATTTAAAACGCTACGTTTGAATCTCCATTATCTGATAAATATTCACGTAATATCGAATACGTTTATTCAGAGTTGTCGATTCTCGGATTGTGATGGCAGATAAAAGGAAATATCGTATCGAAACAGAAACACGATTTAAAATTAAGTAATACATTTAATTAATCAATATCACAGGTTTTTATAAACATTCTTATCTTTTCGTCAATTCGTAATTTCTAAAGAGATATGAATAACCCTGCTGTTTCATGTTTTTCATGAAATTACTCGATAGAAAGGTTAACGAAGATTATTAAAAATCAAAATTGCAAATTACCTTCGAGAACGTGCGAATACGTGCGTGAAAGAGCGAGAAAGATTTGCATATTCGATAAAAATGGCTCGTGCCTGAACGTTCGTCGAGCATCGATAATTAATTTCGACGAGTTTGATAATAAAATCACGAAATCGAAGCATGATGTAACGTGACGTAAAAACAAATTCTCTAGTTAAGTCAAGTTGAACAAAATACTGCATTGAAATGTTGAATGAGCGAAAATGTGTTTTCTTGGCTGCGACAGGTGCAATGTATCTAATCTCCGACGTACAAGTGGATCTTTGAAACTCAAAGGTTATTGCACCACTCTAGCAACAAGTGTCAGTCAACGGATAAGAGAAGGAAGAGAAAGAGGAGAGATAAAGTTTCTCCTTCGCAGCCTTCTCTCTTATCACTGACACGGCTTCTACCATCTCTCCTATCTAACCAATCAGATCTGACACGATATTATATCGTGTTTCCTCAAAGTAAATACAATTTTTCTCATATACGTTGTAAACGTGTATCGAGCGTTGAAATCTGTTTTTCCATAAGAAGAAGCAGTGGATTTGTCGAATTTTATGAGAAATCTATAGAAAATCCAGAAACGTATCGGACACTGGATTATCGACTTAAAGCTTGCACGAGGAATCACATACTTTCATTCGCAATTTTATTTGACAGATTACTCCATTATTCGTTTGAAGATTTGCTTGATAAAAATTTGTATTTATTAACAATTAATCACCACGGATTTTATATTGCTATCGTTCATGTTACTTTAATGTACTTTCGATGGGACGATTTTTCTACAGGAATTTATATATTTTTGCGTAAGGATGCATAGAAATAGAAGAAAAAGTGTGAGCTTAAAAATCGAAACGTAATAAGTAACTTCTTCGCAAATAATTCTATGCAATAACTAATAAATTCTATATAGAAACATATTTAAAAAAAAGAAGGAAAGAGGTAATAGAAGAAATTCAATAATAAAGTAAAGATAAAAATCAAACAATTTTAATTTAAAAATCATCGAAAAATAAAATGATATACAATAATTAAAATTTCCATAAACTATAACATAAAAACTACGATGTAATTCTTTGTACTTTTAGGATACATTTTAATTCACCGCTAAAGGAAAAACTCTTTACAGTGAAATATTCAAAGATCGTTAAATTCTAGATTTTGCTCCGTCATCATCTTGTCAACGGAGCAAGAATCTAGAGCTATCGCGATTAAAAAGAGAAAGACCAAGGCGAATATGTGTAAACAAAATTCTTGCCCACAGATTATTTCTTGTTTGCCCGGCTCGAGTTTAGAAGCTACTGTGCAAACGTAATTAATGCGAGCCAGTTGCGGGGGTGGCGATATTTGCCTTTAATACTACGAACCGCTTGCACACTTATCAAAACGCTGAGAAATTATTCACGTTTCAAGATGCAACAATGCGTGATTTCATTAAGACGACGAATTAGTGTTACCCACGTTCTTGCAACAATTAATTCATTTCTTGAGACAGTAGACAAGATTTACGAGAAGGAAACGAGCGTGTTTGTTGAAAGATGGAATATTTTCCCTGTTACGAAGATTAAGATCACGAAGAAGGCGAACAACGAATATCACATTGAAAAAAAATGCGAATTAACGCTAGAGCTATCACGTGTGTCAAAATGACTGTTTTCACAAATTTATCATAAAATTCCTACTTCGTGTTATATTTTTTCTCCACAATGATGTAATGACTTTTGCAGGGATAGCTAAAGGAATAATATAATAAATTTCAATTTTGTTTTATTCATTTAGAATGAAAGTAATTTTGTATCGTGGCTACTTATACCAGCATGGGTCAAATTGACCCGACCATTCTGTAGAGCACAGTCGTTGGAATAAGACCTGATTTCTCGTTTTATAAAGCAATATGTTACAAGTCTTGAAAACGTAAACGATTGGAAGCATTCGAATCGTTGCAAAAACTGAAAAGGATACCAATACAATGCTCTGATATCGAGGATAGTGAATTCTCTGAGTGTGAAGGAAGTGAACCAGGGGAAAAAGAAATTGAAATTTGTGGTGATAACAGTAACAGTGACATCAGTGACAAAGAAAATGAGTCCTCAGAAAGTGAGTAAGAGAACATTTTGAATTGAAAGTGTACATTTGAAAGTGAACATTTGAAAGTGAAAGTGTACAAGCTAGTCCAAATGAAATTACTGTGAACGGAACCAAGTTGGAAAGTTGGAATTCAAAAAGGGTCAGCTTCTGGGAGATTACTCTTGCGCAATATATTCAAAGACACACCCGGCCCGCAGGATATGCAAAAAAAAGTATCATGAAAGATAAAGTAATTAGCGCATTTTCTTTACTGATCGACAGCCATACGTTGCAACGTATATTTTGCACCGAATCAGAAGCCTCTCGAGTTTTGGGCGAAAAAATGGATCCTTACAGAAACGAAATTGAAAGCATTCCTTAGAATATTGTACGGGGAGCATACGAAGCAAAAAATTTGAAACTCTCATATTTGTGGAATACAAAATGGGGACCGAGCTTCTTTTCCAGCACAATGAGTCGGAATGAGTTTGTTGAAATATTGACATTTATTCGATTTGATAAAAAAGATGATAGAAGTCAACGTTTGAAAAATGAGAAATTTGCATTAATATCATGCGTATGGGATAAGTTTATTGAAAACAGCCAGAATTGCTATAAACCTGGTGCAAACATTACAATGGACGAGCTACTTTTCCCAACCAAAGCCAGATGCAGGTTTACGCAATATTTAGCGAGTAAACCCGACAAGTTCGGAATTAAATTTTGGCTGGCATCTGATGTTCAAACAAAGTATGTTGTAAATGGATTTCCTTATTTAGGAAAAAGCGAAAAGGGCCTACCTGAAACGGTCTAATTTTATAATCAAACAAAATTTGGGGTAGATATAATAGACCAAATGGCACAAAAATATAGCGTGAAATTGGGATCAAGAAGATGGTCCTTCAAGCATTTTTTAATATTTTAGATTTAGCTGGCATAATTGCCTGGATTTTATATAAGAAAACCACAGGTGAGCAGATATCCAGAAAAGATTTTATGTTTCAATTAGTAGATGAACTTGCCGCTGATAATGAAAAATCGCGGATAGAACATAGAGCATCTGAGATTCGAAGTGGGTCAAAGAACTCACCTTATTCTCGCAAATGGTGTCAGATACGGTACTGTAATAATAATAAGACCATCACCATTTGCAATCTTTGTAAAAAATATGTTTGCGAAAAATGCACACAGAAGAAAGTTTACGTTTGTAAGAAATGCGATGAATGATAAATTTTGTACCTAATAATTTAAATTATATTTGTATTTTATTTATTCTATTACGCTTATTACGCTTATTATTATATTATTATATTATACTTCTAATATTTACCAATGGAAATTTATTTCAATATTCTTGTTACCAAAGATTTGGGTACTAAATATTCTTCATTATTGTACTTATTGTCATTACTATAGTTATTATTACATAGTTTTTATGATCTCAGAACATGTAGTTCCTTTTCTAAGATAATAATAAATCAATAAATATAAAAATATTCCATTATTACGTATTTTTTACAGATTAGTCACTTTGACCTCTTTTGGTAGAGATAGGCTACTATTCTTCCTCTTCATCCTCCTTCCTTCTCTCCTCTTTTCATTCTCTTCGTCGTTGTATTCATTTCGATTTAATAATATCAATAAAATAATTGTTCGAATATTCTACGAGACTCATCTCTATACTACAGGTTCATATCGTAATGCGTATCTAATATTTCTTCCTTTTTCTAACATATTTATCTACGTTAAGAAAAATCCTCATAAATTTTCTTATAATCGTTTCTTTGATACTAAATCCTGACTCATGCTGCTCTTCGGAATTAAAATACCCTGTCCACTGTTTCATAACGTTCGGTAAAACTGGTATACTCCCTCATCGAGTCTTTTTGTAGACAATCAGCAAACAACTTGATCTACCTATTTGTTCGTTTATTCGAGGACCTGATAACTCTCTGTCCCCGACTTCGACTAACACGGTCGACTCGCAGGTCGAACTCACGCCCTTCTGCGTAATACGTACATTGTTTACCTGTAATTAATCTCGATTATTCTGTAATCCACGTGGATTGGAATAGAAGTATTAAAAGAACGGAAGAAAGGGGCGGAAGACAAGAAGTGGGAGGAAGACAAATTCTATTTTAAAGTCGTGGAATCGGGAATTTTTGAGTTAGGCGTTTACCGATTGTATATCGAGCGAAGAATGGAAAAGTTCATCGGCGGAATGATATTTGTATAATACGATGATGATTTTTGCATTAATCGAGAAATTTTTTCTTTCGAATTTCAAAACCAAGGCCAATATCGCCGCTGTTGAAACAAAAATAACATTCGATCGATTCGTGTTTATTTAAGTAGCATAAATTCAACGACTTACTGTATGTGCAATCCTACAAATCCTACTAATCTTAATTTCTTCATTGAATATTCAAAAGCTCGTCGAACATCGTCGCTCACGAACCAAAGATTACTTTTTCGATTATCATGTTTATTCGAGTAACACGAACTAAATTTATCCTCTACCTATTTACTACTTTGCTTCTGATAAGCGATTCGAGCTGGGAATAAGAAGGTATCTCGTTAATTACGCTTGTTTTGCCCTAACTTTATCCTCCTTCGAACATCACCTCCAGCTCCAACATCATGCCCTTATCGATGAGCTAATTGTTGCGAGGCTGGCGTTTAATTAACCGACTCGGTGAACTTTCCCGCTTTTATCCGCCGAGGGGTTACGATAATTTATTTACGGGATGATTGCCCCAGCTCGTGCCAATTGTATCTGGGTGCCATTTTTTACACGACGACAGTTGTTTCACGAGGTGAACAAACTCGCCCGTAGTCGGTTCGCGCAGATTCTTAACGAACCGTAATGACGAAATTGTACGGTTATCTTCAGCAATCGATTGTCCGATCGAGAAACTCGACCCCGTGAAATTTTCTCTGTCGTTTGTCTTAATGTCGTTAGGATCGTGTAACGAAGAACAGCGTAATACAGATGAATCGACAAGGATTTGTAAATTAATTAATTTGCAAATTAACAGCGGTGTATGGTTTTACGTTTAGAACTATGGGCGACTATGGTGTACAAATTGCGCCATGGGCACCTAAACGAAAGATATTTGAAGAAATACAAACGTTTAAGGGGGTGTTCTGAATTAGGATGTTCTAAAACAGCGTCCTTTTGTGATTTTTTTTAGAAGGGAAAGAAAGAAATGGTTATTGAATTTTGAGGAGTAGTTTTATACATATTTAACAAATACAAAAATATTTTTTTAAAGTAAAAAAAATTATAACAGATTTCTAAGCCTATTTCATGGGCTGCTCGATGAACCAAAAAAAAGGCAGGAAATAGCGTGAAATGAAAAATTTTGGCGGGTTTAAAGGAAAAATGTGTTTTATAAAAAGAAAAAATAAACTTTAAGGTGCTATAACAATTATTTAAATAAACTTTTTGACGAACTTTTGGTTTTTTATTTCGTTCAAGGATTACGAGGTGGATCTTTCACGCCGATTGAAAACTGTAGCCCATTTTATATATAAAACCATACCTCAAAATTCAATAACTTCATTTCTTTCTTTCCCTTCTAAAAAAAATCACGAAAAGACGCTGCTTTAGACCATTCTAATTCAGAACACCCCCTTAAAATTTCACTATTGTAAAAGCGCTTCATAAAGTTTCGATGAAAAATTATAAATCGCTTACTCCGACTATTCTGGCAGTTTTACTGTTAAATACTAAGATCGCGAGTAACAGGAACATAGGGGAATCTAAATGAAAAGTATATGGAAGGATAAAAATCTGCGAGAATGTAGCGAATGTATAAAATTTCTACGTGAAATTACAAATTACATATTTGAATTATTCTGGTAATATTTAGCGTGGAGAAATAGTAGCTTCCGGGTTTTAAAAATAAAATATACCTATATCGTGTGTCCTTCTCTAAATGAGACATTCGTTGAATATATTAAATACTAACGCGAAATGAATGTAATATATTTGTAGTTAGATTACGATTAGGTAGAAGAACGGCAATTTACAGAGTTTAAAAATGAAATCTACTCCCGTGATAAATTGTGTTTGTTTAAACGAAATATTGAATGTCTAGAGACAAATGACAAATCGCAATTTTTAAGAAAATAATATATGGCATACCGGTAATATCGCTTCTCGTACCGTAAATTTTGTAACGAATGAAATTAAGTAAAATTGAATAAAATACCGGGAAACATGGAAGTTATCATGAATATTTGCAATAAATTAGCTTACAATGAAATTCGTAAATGTGTAAATTACTAGGTATATATCGAAATAAGAAATAAAGTTTGCTTACTTGTACTGCGCCTATTTGTGATCGATGATCACGACCACTCGTTAAGATAATATGTATATTTAGTAGATAATTGCACTCTCTTACCTGAAAACAAAAAAATAAAAATATCGTAAGACAAATTAGAACTTGGTACTATCGTTGATAAAATTTTTGATATCAACGTATATAGATACTGTATCTATATGCAGTGATTCATTTACATCTACATTCGCATTAATGTATTTGTACACCGTAATGTGCGACCATATCGTGATTAATAGAAACACACATATACGTGTTTTGTTTATTCAACGTTCATATTGCTACTAACGAGCTAAAAAATGATGGTAAAATTTAGTATGTACATACTTACAAAATTAAGTGCACTTACAGAACGTATTATGCATAGTTACTCAATAAGCAAATAAATACATATTTAAATACATGAAATATCTATACGTTTCTGCATTCAAAATGAAGTATTACGTTGTCCGAAAAGTATCTTTCTTTCGCAAACGTGCTTTTTACAACAGTGCATCTTCATACAAACGTGAAAGCAAGTCTGTGAAATGTCGCGGTGTTTATCTCAACAGAACAAAATGGATCGTACGTAATTCGACAAAATAATATAAAAGAAAAAGAGGTTGTGCGTCTACTATTTCCTCGTAAAACGAAAGAAACTTTTCTAATACATATGTAATTAAATTCGTTGTCGAACTGACCTATCAATATCGTTCTTTGCGTTATATTTCTATGTCTTCTGACCAACTCCAATTCCAAAGAATTTTTTATTTTTTCTTCATAGCTAACGACGTCTTATATGGACAAGATACTTTTGTTTCTAACCAAGACGACATCGCGAGACGATAAAAATTGCTGCTCAAATTAATTGATCTTTCCTTTATGCTTTTTTAATGAACCAATAAATAGAACAAACAACGAAATTACTGGATTGCTGATTTGTATGTAAATTCATATTTTATAAACACAAATGAAGAAAAGTGGAACCTAAGTAAAGACGCGTTTCGCTATTGAATATCACAACAGGTACTGTATTTTGAATTGTATATTGAATTTTGTGTTCGTTTACATCTTCGAATTTCCCGTAAGTTGAGAAAAATCCGTAGTCTAAACGTTACTCGTGGAACGCCACAGTGCTGCTACGAAATTACATAGAAATCCTAGTGGTAACAAGCATCGTTACAAAATCAACGAACGAACCGGAAGCCACGTTACATGAACCATAGTACACATACAAAGGAATAAATATAACGAAACAGAAAGAAAGGAAGAGAAGAAGAATAGATGAGAGATAAAAACGGGCGTAAAAATGATTTTTCATGAATGTAGTTTGGTTTTACGAGGGAATTTTTCGCGACGATGCAACCGTGACCGTTCCTTTTTCCAGTAAATCGCGTATCCAGAGCGAAAACCAGGCAATCGAGATCGTTTCGGCAGGGTTTATCGGTTTGATTCGGTGCGTGAGCTCGTGAACAATCGCGCGTATTCATGGCGAGTTGCTTTCGATGAAAAATATTTGTCGGTGGCACCGCAGATAGGCCGTTTTCGGATAAAAGCTGTTCACGAGACGATTGCGTGTCGCTACTGCCTCGTCTTCGTGTTCCAACCGATCGAGAATTATGCGCCGTGGAATTCCACTAGATCTCGATTATGAAATTCTCCTAGTTTCGGTCTTGGATATGAAACTGGTTTATTAAGTGGATTAAGCTGATTGTAGAGCGAGCAGTTGGATTAATTTGCAAAGTTGGACCGCATTTCAACGAGTTTAATTGTACTACATTTTTGGAGTCTTTTGAAATTTATTAGGGAATTTTTTAACATTCTATTAAAGTTAAGGGGAAAAGAACGCGAGAAAGAGATTGCGAGAAATTGATGAAAAATCGTAGCAAGTGTAACATCGAAACTGTTAACATCGAAAAAAATGATTCGATGCGTAACAAGTTAAAAAAAAAGAATTGAAACGTAGATTTTCGACTTCTATTAACTTCGATTTTATATTGTTCGCTTTTTGTATCTGTTCCCCTGATTTCCACTGAGAAATACGCTTCCTAATTTCAATTTCTTAACACTTTTCATCCATCAAATCTTCACAACCTTCAGCTGATTTCTCACAATCTCCAACTGCTTCGAAGTTCCTCTTAATTTCGTGCAATTTCTCTAGTTACGATAGAGTTATACCAATTTCCAAGCTCTCTGGTCAGATATGTGGCGGCACTCGACAACACAAATGCCGCCACTCGATACTAACTAGTAACGGACGACGGCAGCGCAGTGGTTAGCGCCTTAGGTTACGAACGTCCGGAACCCGGGTTCGAATCCCGGCGACCGAAGTCCGGATTCTCCTTCCACGATTTTTAAACAGGAAGAAAATACAGCAGTACCCCAGCAGCGACATCTACAGCCAGCAGCTCTCTACCATTATCACGGACCGCATATACTCCTCAGATATTTCACCAAGCCTTGCGATTTTCCCTTAAAGCTTCGACAATTTTCGGTTACGTAGACTTTCCACCGAGACTTTAGCAATTTCCAAGTCTAGATTCTGGTAAAGAGTAATCGACGAAAAGGATAGCAATAAAAAAGAAGCCGTCGTTGCGTGTGTCGACTTATCGGTTCACCGAGCGCGCATGTGGTCACCGCGTTACGTAAGTGAGTGGAGACAAGCAAACTTATTCCGCTCAATGATCAATTTGTCTGGCGGGTGCTCGCTGGTGGAGCACCCCGTGCACGGCTACGCCTCTATTTGGAGCGAATCTGGAAAAGGGCCGCGATAACGACGCGATTTTCGATTTAACCGCTCAATCGGCGTCGTGATCGATACAGGTGAGTCCGATCGGCCAAGCGTCTGTGATCGATTTCGATCGATCAGTTCGTATTTCGTTCGTTACAGATTTCTGCAATCACGAGAAACTCGCGTGCTAATTCCATTCAACGAGAATGTTTCTTGCCTCTACTCTTTAAGAATGGTAATATTTTTTGAAAATAGTTTGCTGTACAAAAAACAAAAATTTAGGATTTCTATATAAAATAATTACCTATTGGATGTAGGAAGAAAATTGTGCGCTTTCATAGTGTTTTTATTATTTTATGATAATAAAAAATGCAATTACTTTAAATTGATAAACGCGCCACTCAGAAATCAGATCAATGGAATTCTACATTTGGTAAATTTGTCAATTTAATTGCTCGTTATAAATTATAATTTGAACGAATATTTAGGCAAAGGAATTGTTTTGTAATAAATAATTTTGTGTTTCATTTGGTATGTATAATCGGCAAATGATACAGCGAAGTGAAATTGAGGGCCGATCACCGTATCTGATTAATCGCATCAGTTAGATTATAGTAAATGTAAGTAGTTGGTACTGACTGGACGTATAACAGTGAAATATCACTGCATCGGATTCTATACAATTAATCAGCCGAGTTTCATACAAACGGCTCTAATCTTCCTGCAACATTAATTTCCATACGAGTAACATGAAATTAAGAGCAAACGAAAGTACAAAACCGATATTATACACGTTATATTATTCAATTGAAGTTCTATTAACTACAATAGCTACCTGTAGTATCGTAACTACAATGAAATCTACGTTATTAAATACCACGCGTAATTTCCATTTTTCATAAAAGCACTCCGTTCAAAACATTTTCTGCAACGGAACTCCGCGGGTAAAACGTTCGATTAATTCTACTCGTCGTACTAATTTTACACTTTGCAATAATGTAAAAAAACTAGATTACCTTCGATATTTGAGTAACAGATCGGAATAATCGCAACAATTTATCAAAGTGGTTCTCAACCAGTAGTACGTGAAACGTGATCGGAAAAATTCTGAAATTTCGAAATACTAAACGTTCGAAACTGCAAAGATTCCTTGTCAGAGTTGTAAAATCCTACGATTCTAAAATTTTAAAATTCGAAAGTTCCAGGGTTCTACACTTGTAAAATTCTAAAATGTCAAAGTTCCAAGGCTCTAAAGTTCAGAACCTTGTAAACTTCAAATTCTTCCAAATTCTTACGGAAACTCGAAAGGCCTGGAATTCCCGAACGTTCGAAGTTCTAGAATTTTGAAGCGCAGATAATTTCAATTCTGACTATGTTCGGTGGAATACGTAGAACCGGCTACCGCTGTGATCAGAGTAAACAGATTATTATCGTACGAGGAAGCATAGTTCTAAAAATTTGTCATTTCGGTTCGTTTGTGAAAGAGCCGAGAGCCGCAATTGAAACCAAACTTGAATAATCTGAAAGTTCCGCGCCTGATTACATTTACAAACAATGTAATCTACGAGATCGAAATGAAATCGAGAAACAAGTACATAATACGACTTCTCCGAGAAATCGATAAGAAGAACCTCGAAAGGTAAGTACGGTCGACGGTATCTCGATAAATTTCAAGATCAAATAACTTGCCGCGGCCGCGTAAGCATTCTCATTAATTCCCGAGTAATCTAAGCAAGTTAGCCGAGTAAGTAATTACTCTACTAACGTAAGACACAAGATCCTTTTGTATGTCCCTTTTCGCAGAGGGGAGGAGTTCAATTAGCCGCATCTAAGATTTCTCTTTATTCTCCGTATCTAAGACATTTCTTCGACAGAGGAAAAAGAGAAAATATCATAAAATGGTTGGAAAAGGTGGAGAAAGTAAATTAGGAGAACAACATACGATAATTGCTGCTGATATTAACGCATATTCATATTTTCACGAATATAATAATAAGAAAAAAAGACGGACCATAGATAGAGAGCCGTGTTTATTGAATATAGGAACGAATGCTATACTTTGAATATTTTTACCACTTTTTCCAAATTTCCCATAAATGCATAAAATCCATAGTTTAATAATTAGGTTATTACAGCAACTAGGTAGTTCGTAGATTGTGAACATCGTAGAGTAAAGAATAAAAAGGAATAAATGATTAAAAATAGAAATTGTAAATTAAATCGATCTTTAGACCTTGAAACTGAAACTAATAAAAATCCATCTATTTTTAACAAACTATCGATTACAGCTATTTCTCTGAATACGAACATTATAAAGTTCTATTATTAATTCGATCACGGTGCGACACAAGATTCTTTTTATACGTACTCTTTTAACAGAAATGGAGCATAATTAGTCGCGTCTCAGCGAGCTACACTTTTTCCTATTGTTGCCGGTTATTTCACGGCTGGCGGCGCGTCTAGTCTCAAGTTGGAGAATCGGTGTTGCTCGTATTCTGATACTTTTGTCCAACAGACATTTGAATCTGTCCACCGTGGCGAGGGAAAGAGAGGAATTACGAGAGAGAGAGAGAAAGACAGAGACACGGAGAGTTGAAACCAGGCCTGCACCAATCCCAGCAGATAATTCTCAAAGCATATTATACGAAATATCAAGGTCTTGCCTTTCTACGGATAGCGTACGCGTTTAAGTACGCGCGCCACTGCACGTGAACACGCCGCACGCAATGGAACGAAGAGTGCGCATGCGCACACGCCTGCGCACTCATTTGCACGCCTACGGCAAATCTGAAACGGATTTTCCAGATTTTGTTCTGAAGCTATCTTTATGTGCGAAATCCGCTTAAGGCAACCGAATTACGAAATACTAAAATTCTAAAATTCCAACATTCCAAGGTATACTAATTTTGTAATTTTGACGTTTCAAAATACCAATGTTTCGAGAATTTTAAAATTTCAAAGTTCCAAAGTACCAAAATTATAAAATTTCAACATTCTAAGGTTCTACGATTCATAAGAATAGACATTCTAAGAATCTAATGTCTTAGAGTTCTAAAATACTAAAATTCTATTTTGGCCTTTCTATATAGCGCATTCGCATTACAAATTAAGAAAAATATATTGAACTAAATTCTACAATTGGAAAATCAATTAATTCGGAAAATAGTCTAATTCGAATAGTAAATGAACATTTGTAATTTTTTCGACGCTTGAAGAACGTATCTTGGAACGTTTCCAAGTTTTACTTCAAAAAATATGCTAGCGCTGAATTTAAATATCCGTGTTTGAGAGTATCTGGTGTATGGCTCAATCATATCGGAACGTATTTTGAGATGAAGAAATTTTGCAATAATACAATATATCGCAGAAAGATTTCTGCTTCGTCGGAACAAAACTGATAAAAGCGCCAAAGATCAATCGTATTCGAGCTCGAGTGTACAGCACAGATAATGATCAATTACAAAGCGAGCTAAAAATCAATTACAATTACGATAAAATCAATATAATAACTAAATGCAAGAATGTAATTCGATAACGAAAAATATTCTAGAAAAATAACGCGAAAGAGAATATCGAGCGCGATAAAGTAACATGTTTGCTAAAACACTTATCGAGCTGTATGATTCGATGACCGTTCTTAATTACGTTTCTCGTTTATCGTCGTTGACGGGGAAAAAATAAAACAGAGTTTAGAAAAATCGAGCAATTGAACAAAGTATATTGTTCAATCTTGTACGATTCAAATTTAGGAAAATTCTAGCCGAAGCTTTCAAATTCAAACCAAAAAATTATAATCTCTTCAACCTATTTACGCTTCAAAATTACAATCATTACTATAATTTGACTCGTGTTGAATACTTTTATCTCGTTTTATTTAAACCACTAAATCTTCCATACAAATTTGAAAAAATTACATTCGAAACTTTTGAAATTCGATAGAAATTATAATTTTTCTATCCTATTTACGTTTTATACCGCCATCAATTTCAGTTTACTCACATGCGATACACGTTCTTACCGTTTATTATCTAAATAATAATCTTTCACAATTTTTCCACGAAATCATTTAAAATTCAGAAATTGGAAAGAGACATACGAAGATGAACAATAAAATTTACCATTTGAAATCACCACCGTTAACCAAACCTTCTTTACGGTAAATATCATCTTTATCTAAATAAATGTCGTCGCTATATCTTCAGAAAATTATTCAGAATTCCGAAATAGAGAAGGAAGGTATCAAGATCGGCAGTATGTATGGTAAACGGTGTGCGTAAATAGTATAGGAGGAACAAGATCGCGACAGAACAGTTTCCTACACACGTAACAGCTCCCCCATTCTATCTGTATGGAAATGTCGCGAGGAACAAATGCACGATTGGTAAAACGTGTCACACCCACGTGCTCATGAGACGAGACATTTTACCAGCAGCAAAGGTTCTAAATTAATGCGTAAGCGACAATCAACGACGACGATTACAAACCATAGAGAATCGAATGTTCTCTGGTGCTTCGAGTTCCTGAATTACACGATTCACTGAGAATGAAATTTTCCACATTTTATCCATTCTGTTTATATATTCTTGCGATACTATAACGATGCCTGTGAAATTAAACTTTTTAACGTTATTTACGTATTCACGTTTAAAAATATTTGAAAAATTCGTCTACGTAATCTTGGTCTATTCTTTCTATATACAAATTTTTCAATTTTTGCTTGAAAGAAAATTTCGTATATTTATCGAACCAATCGAATAAAAATATCAATGAAATTTCTCCTCTCAAAAAATGAAATCTCGTATCATGAAAATTTTGTATATTATTCTCTATTAGTCTCTCTGATTTCTATTTTTTTATTTCTTTCTTTAAAATTCCATTTTACTTCTATTTTCCATTTGTAATGATTTTATTTCTGTACATTTATAGAATGAATCACAGGTTGTATCTTCTCCTTGATACTATCAAATAAGGAAGCGGCTATTTTAAATTGATTGGCAATTCCAAGAAAAGAGAGGTAAAAAATATTGCTTTAAATACAAAACAAGGTTTCTACTAATCAGTGATTTCATTCCCTTGATTGGAAGATGGACATATTCCTTTATTTTCTATGTTCGCCGACCATTTTCTATCCTCGTCATTTTGATTCGTAGAATTTATTTTGACATAGATTAAACAAATGCTGTTCTAGAACGATCGATTCAACTACTAATTATCTAACAATCGATGATAACGAATATTACTTTGTTCGATATACCAACACGTGCACATGATAAACAGATAAATTGGAAAATGCATTTAGTAATCGATACCTAAGTGAATTGTAGATGATCTTGTAATTTTTCAAAGTTATACAGTCGTAACTAGATTTTACTCAATAAATATTAGAATCAAAATTACGATAAATCTTTAAAAAATTGTATTTAGATATTTTGTAGTAATTTGTTTCGTTCCATATTCGAATTTTTCATAAATTCAAAAATATTCATAAATATCACTCATTGATAAATAATAAAGAATGTCGAATTTATTGAATAGAAATTGTGGAGCTGGAGAAATCTAACGCCGTAACGTTTGTTCGTTAAAATTCGAGGAAAAAATTCACAAGTTCTCCCTCCCTTCTCCTCGTTATTTTCTGCATGAAAAGTGAATAGGGAGAAAACATGGGAGGAACTTAGTTAAAACACAAGCAGAAATTTAATAACACAATTAGAACGAAACTAAAACACGAAAGAACATTATTGTTCTTGCATTAGCGGAATAATTGCTTTCCCGTTGACGATATTTTCTACGAGAAAATCGAAGTTATTCACTTACAACGATGGAAAACGCTTTTTCGACGTCGAACCAGGAGAGAGAATTTTTTCGTGCCTTCTATAAATCCGATTACTACGCGTCTATGTAATTTTAAGAACTTCGACATTTTACCTTGTGCTTTTTGATCATCGTTGCGCGTTAAAAATTTAACTTTTAATAATCGAGTATTCTTCATTTCAGATTCAGAACGATATTTCTGAAATACTCGCTATCGAATGCTTAGACGCTATTGTTTTTATAAATCCAAATATAAAACGATCGTAACGTTTAACGATAGAAAACATTTCATGCGCGTGATGATATTCGAGTAAACGATAAAAGTTCTTTTCTATCTTACGGCGGATAATCCTTTCTTCGTGGACACACTATAAACGAAAGAACCTATGCTAATTAACCATATAAATTAGCAAATAGTATTAATCGTTATTTCACTACACACCGTTTAATTCTTCACGCTGACTTGGAAGGATGCAAGAGTCATAATATGTAATACACGTTACGATATCAAAGGCTAGAAAGCCCTGTTTCAAAACTCGTCTCGAAAGGCACCTGCGTGCAGAGATCTAGCAACGAAAGGATCAAGAGAATCCGGAGGCATCGAAGGATCGGCAAAGATCTCGATCGCGGCCTCGCTTCTCTTTTTTCACCAGCTTTCTTTGTGCTCGCCCCGTGGCGTTGCCTATTTCAAAACCCGTCGCGCGAAAAAATCGTCTGCGATTACCCAACAAGAATCGCGCGGCCTTTCACGAGCCGTAGCCGCGTATACACGCTGCCACGTGCGAGTTGATGATGAATCCAGCGGAGGCTGGAAATCCTCGAGCGGCAGAATCGTCCATCCCCTCTGACTTCCAACCGCGTTACACATTCGCGTGCCACTGCTTTGTCAAGCTTTTCCGGCACCTTTTAACCCTTTACAGTCCCATTATTCTATGCGTTTTTTCAGCTTGAAAGTTGAACCAACATAAAATAATCGACTAACATGAATTTAGCTCATGAGCTTTTTGAATACGAGCATAGGCGCTTTACTCTTGGTCTTTTCCTTCGTCTGGTGAGCATAAAGTTAGTTTAAAATACTCGTTCGTAGAACGTGAATATTTATGCAAATTCATTTTACGAACCTAAAAGGATATTTGTTTTACCTATCAAATATTGTAACTTCTGTACTACACATGAGTAAATGAACGAAATTGTATGAAATTTCATATAATTCTCCGTGCATTTGTACACCTGCGAATTTTTCACAATTGTATAAAAATCCATAGACTACTCACTTCGTTCTAAATTTCTATTACGTATGATACTAACTGATAATTTTCATATAAAATCGTTGACTTTTTCGAGATGAATCAACGTACGCTAAATAGATCTTGTCCCCGAAATTCCACTTATGTTCTTTCTATTAGGTTGTCCGAAAAGTGTCTTTCTTTTACAGACACGTCTTCTACAACAACGCATCTTTATACAAACATGAAATCTAATCTGAACGTTGTAATCTTTATCTTGATAGAACAAAATGGATCATACGTAATTCGATAAAATAATATAAAACGAAAAATATTGTGCATTCATTATTTCCTTATAAAACAAAAGCAACTTTTCGGACGACCTACTACTTTATTCTTATTCTTCGCTTTTCCTTGGATAAACACAAACCTGGTTTAACACGTTCGAATTTCTATTACCTCTGCGAATAATTTTTAAACACAATCTATTTTTATACCAACATTTCATTCGTATCCTAATCTTCCTCAAAGTTTAACGATTCTCTATTTACGTCGGCCATCTGTATCATTACATCACACACATTCATCGCGGACCATCACATACGTTTATCATAGATCAACACATACGTATCGTAAGATTATATACCGACTCGGATGCAAAGTGTTCGAAATGAACGTGCTAATATCTCAAAGTATTCTCAAGCGTCATCAAACTGCACTATACTTACACGGGCAATGGGTACGTACCGCGATCACGCTCGATATCCCCTAATCTATTCCCGATGTCAGATTATGCCAGCCTCTGTCCACGCTCGAACGAACTCGCTTACATAACCACGGAGAGAAGTAACAAGAAGAGAGAACGCCGCTTTCCTGCGTCCACTTTTACGCGTGACACCGCTGCGCGTACTCGCGAGCACACGAGGATGATTGGAGCTTCGATGAAAGGGACACGCGGAATTCTGCATGGTATTTCGCCGTCGAAAGCCTCCAGGCGTAACGAGCACCGCTGCACTCGGCCGTTTCCATTCCTGGCCGGACCGATTTATCGGTCGAAAGGTCCCCGCGCGATATTTTCAAGCCAATCGACATGTTTTTTGTTCTTCTAGAAGAGAAAGAAATATGCGTTCTTTATATTCGCAACGTCTCAGTCTGATTTTCGGTCATTCCCTTCTATGTTTAGAATTTTAGGTTTGAAGAGGTTTGAACAGATTTCTTAGAATATGTAGAGAGCGAAACTTTGCATAGGAAATGTTATTCTTCTTGAATGAATTGCCCTGAATAAATTGTAAGATTTTAAAAATATTAAGGTGCATTGTGAATAGATTGTAGAGTTTGGAGAATATTGCAGCATGTTTAAGTAGATTCTAGCGTGTTGAAAATGTGCAGACGAATCTTAGTAAATTAGAAAGTTCTGAACAAATTGAGTCGTAACATCGAAACATTTGAAAAATAGTTGAGTAAATTGTAAGATTTTGAAGATGTTTAGGTATATTTGAATAAATTAGAGGCTTTCAAAAAGATTACTAGATTTTCGAATAAATCATAGGGTTTTGAAGATATCGCAATATATTTGAGCAATGTGTTTTTAATGTAAATAGCCTGACGTAGATTTTAATTAGTTTCAAAAAACGAACGGAACGGTGAATTTTTGAAGATATACAGTTAGGTGTAGATTTTTAATTAGTTTCATTAATATTACGCTGAAGAAAACTGGAAATCATGACTGGCGAAAGCGATATAATAGCAGAACGTGGTCGACGATTTTAAACGAAGGTTAGACGCTCGTGGTTTTCAAGTGGTGCAAATTTTTATTCGTTGCGTAACTGTCGTTCAAATTCGACAGGTCGACCTTCGTTTTACTGAAAATAATTAAACGAGTTTTAATTGAATAGCGATAAGCTACTGATAAGGCGATTATTATTGGACTCTCGTTGGATTTTACGTGTTTGCTTAATCGATTCTTGTCGAGTTTTTCGTTATTTCAATTCATTGCAACACATCACAGGCGCACAAAAGTCAATTTTTCTATTTTAATCACGCGTATCTACCTCCATTTGTATTTACTTGCGATAATTCGTTCTACGAAATGAATATTTCATCGCGTTGAAAACGATAAGAATAATGGACGATAGAATTGTTCTTTATATTTGAATTGTTCTATATATTTTCGAGGATTCGTCACGATGACAAATGGCGAAATGAGGCGAATTCACATCGAAAATTTTATTTGTTTGTTGTTTTTTGTACAATCAATTATCACACGATCGAAAAAATGGCTATAGAAGTCGTGGTAACGATGACACGTGATTTATGGTAGACATTATGATATCATCGATTCTTCAACGTGGAACTTGAACTTCCTGAATCCTTTCTACCCTTTCAAGATTTTTATCCATTTTCTTTGAAGTAAAATTTATTTTAAGAACACGTTTAATTGACAATCGTTCGTCGACGAATTGTTCATAGCGCTTTTTGAAACAACGAAAATTCCATGGAACAGTATATTGGAAAATTTCTCCTTCGAGGTTTGACTGATAGAAGGAAAAATTCTGATTTCACACCGTGACACGGGAAAGTACGAAACTCGCATACTGATAGTATAACGAAAGTTATTCGAAAATAACGAAATAAAAATAGCGATAGTGTTGTGCTTTTGACAATTTTCTGTATATTCATTAATTACAATAATAATCACTATGTTTTGAAGAAATATTCAAATTTATATTCCTATGAATACGCTTAAGGAAATGAAACACAAACAGAAATTTGGTCAGGTGGTAAATATTATAACGAGTATTTTTATCTATATCTTTGTATATTTATAAAAATTTTATTTTGCATTTATAAAAATCCTCACTTTAATGATTACCATGCTTTAAACGTATTTTGCTTTGTATTTCTGCGTATAATGTATATTCTATGTACATTCGTTACTTTTCACGTTTTTAAAAATGCATGTGTATTCGTTAATAATCCACGATGCGTGAAATAATGCAAGCAACATTTAATATTCTTCCTCTGTATTTCTAATTCCTTCGGTTTATTATTATTCAACTACAGAAAAGAGTTAGCGATGCTATGATATAGCTAAGTCCACGACTCTACGCTAATTACGAGTCTACATTTTTAACGAGTCTATCAAACGTGGCGATTCAGGTTGACAATATAGAACGTGTGAATCGTTGGCAATACCTTGATCCACAAACAGCAACGTGCATATAATAATACGGTCGGAAAAACAAAGACTTGCCGTTATTCTTACATAATATCAAACGAATGGAAGCGAAATTCAATGGCGGAGTGCATTCCGAGATAAGAACGAATCAAGAATGAATGGGAAGCCAAAGTGATCGACTCTGTGATGTTAACTCTCTGATTCTTAAGGCTGATTCAGACACGTCCAGTAATTTAATTAAGTGGCGAGTAATTTAGTAACTTACTGTGTGTAAATATCGAAATTTAATCGAGTAGTTTAGTAAGACGTTGCAGTGGTTTAGTCGAGTGGCAGGTAATGTAGTGTTTGCCGTGTGTGAACATTAAAATTCAGTCGAGCAGTTTAGTATACCACTATCCACTGTATTTCGAAACAGCTCGCAAATATTTCGTTTCTTATTACCGCGTTCGATTACCAATTCACTGACGTCACAACACCTTTATACTTGCACGACATTATGACATGAATTTCTGTTGAACGACAAACAGAGCAGTAAGCACGATCACTTGAAAATAACACGAGCAGACAATGGTAAGACGTAAAAAAGAGAAAAATATAGAAAGAAGAAGGACACTTATTGAAACATCGAACAGATGTCTTCAAGGAAGAAATAGATACATAGTTTGCAAACAAAACGGAAAGTGAAATCGATTTGCACCTGTCTCCCGATAATATCGACGATTTCTTATTATTCGAACATATGGTTGCATTGTAAAATTCCTTTGACGATAGTCGATCAACTTCCTCACAAATTAAAAATAATGAAATTAATTGCAAGGTAGTTAGCGTAGAATTCCATTTATTTGAAGGGAATTTTAGCTAGTCAATTAAAGAAATTCGTATGATGTTGGAATAATCGGGAAGTGAAGGTAAAAGAATAGATAAGTTACTAATGTGGTAAGACAATTACAGAATAATAAAATTGAACAATTCAAGTACGATATTACAATTAAAAGAAATTGATTACCCAGAATAAAAATATGTGCTGTATAAAGATACGATGTCACACTATGATTGTATGTTTAATAAAAATGAAAACAGGGAAATAAATAGCCAAAGATTAATTAGGCAGAAGGTAGATATGGTAATATGGAAGAAAATTATTTCAATGCAAAATGCTTAGCAGAGTTAACTGTGATGGTTAGGAATGATTGAAAAGCAAAGATAGAAAAAAAAATAGAATATATAATTGAATAATTAGGATAAGTAATTGACCATTAAAATGACAGATCAAGGAGTGAATAAATGATTAAATATAAAACCCAAGTCCATTTCTAGACCCTAAGATGGAAATTGATAAAGATCTATCTACTTTTAATGAATTAATGAGTGTATCCATTTATCTGAATGTGAACTCCTGTTATTACGAATTAAAAAACATAACTACTTTGTAGAATCAATGGATTTCTATTATACAAACTATGTATTCCTCGGTAAATTATGACAAATGAGATTTCGCTTTATCTGACGTATTACTCGAAATAAAAAATTGCTCGGTTTCCGCTTGAACCAGGTAGAACGACGATACTCTCTATATCGTTGACCTTGGTGAATCCGGTTCGACGTGGCTGGGCCTATGCTAATTTATTTCCCGACTGCTGATTCGCGAAAGTAGTTATCGCGGACACGACAATGCTTGAAAATGTTCCGGAGTATTATCCAAAACAAAACCGCACGTGGCATACATTATCCCAAACGTTGGCGTTAACGACTAAGATTATAATGGAAATTGCACGAGAGTTGCACGAAAGTGCGTGTTTAACATCTCTTCTTTTACCTTGTAACAGGTGTCTTTCGTTCCATACTTTCCTTGTTTGTATTTTGAGATATTGGCGGAAAAAGAAATTTGTACTTTTGTGTAAGTACACAAAGTATTTTGTTGGAGAATTTACAAAAGAAGAAATTTTTGGAAATGTTTAATTCATGAACAGAGATAGTTTAAAGCAGCGATTCTCAAATAATGGCGATACGTAGAGATTAAAAAACGATCATTCTAGACATTAGTTACTTTAATTGAATAAAGACTAAACGCTGAAACAATGAAATGAATTGCGAAGTCTAAATAGATCGTAATAATAGATACTTCGGAAAGAAATAGCGAAGAAGAATGTTAATTAGAATTTCTTTTTATTTTGTGTTACGCACAGATTAATTTTACGAATTGAATATTTCTAAATAATCAAACTATTATCCTTTATCGAGGAGAATTTATGAACAGTTGGGAACATTAAATTTTACTAGACGATTCATCCATTATTTTTTCTATTTTCCTCTTTTCTATTTTAGAGAACTCGTTCACGAAGATGAATGATCGACTTTTGACTTGTCTAACATTTTTAGGTCACACTGGCACATTTCCTTGGAGACGAGAAAACTTCTAAAGTGGAGTCTATTTGCATAAAATGTCCTAATCATCGTACTAGATGTTATTTTTAAGAAGCAAACAACGTACGAAGAGTTCACGAGAAGAATAATCACGGAAAGAAAATCTGAAGAAAATGTCAAAAATTTGAAAAATAAACTCGTGAATCCCACTGCATTACGCACGATGTAAAAGGACGGGGTCAACTGTGTCTGAAACATTTATACATCATTGCGATATTACTTTCCTGGAATAAGATAAATAACACATTCCACTTGTTACGTTACGGAAAGACAAACCATATAAAGACACGAAGGGGGACCTGAAACTGTTTAAAAAAAATCGCGGTGATGTAATTAATATCTGGCTCTTTCACTCCGCCCTCGGTTTTATTATTAACTTCGTCCAACAAACACACTTCCGAGGTATCGAATGACTCGTACGCGAGCAATGTGTTCCACTAGGTAAGTAAACCAATTAATTCAATCGTTTCATGAAACGAATACATTCGTCATGCAGTGACACTTTTGTGTGTGTAACGTGTTATATTTTTAAAGCTTCATTAGCATCGTAGCGAAGCGATATATCCAACAGAAAAATCTAAACCTAGCTCCTGGACTTAAATATGCCTTGTATCGTAAGTCAAGCGAAGAATGTTGCCGTATACCAAAGGCTAATTATCAAATGTGAATTGAAATTCCAATCTAAAAAGCTGAACCAAGTTCCCAAACTTCAATCTACGTTCCAAGTCAGCGTTTCCAAAAAATTTCGCCATACACGATCATTTTTCCTTTCCATATTCCTACACTCGTAATAGCAGAATCGATTTCGACACTCTCACCCACCATTATGATTTTAATTATTCTGTACCGAGCAATGAACCGACTCCCCTGCAGAGGACCAGGTATATCGGAAGTTTGACCCTGAGATTTATTTGAGGTTATCGTTTGTTATCGTAACCGTCGAATTTATTTAAAATAATAAATTGAGGTGCAGCCTATAATCGCTGAGTCGTTAATACAAAGTATAAAATCGCGGATGAATACACACGTAACTCGGTAGATCGCTCGTTGATACTCGTAGATACTCGAAGATACTGTTAGATACTGTACCCTTTGGGTTGCGTTGGTTTATTTATACTGGTAGGGAGGGGGGGAAGAGTCAGAAGATTCAAATTCGTTTTTGTTCGACGGTTATGGGTAACGGCGACATTGTTTTGCCCGGAGTCTATTTGTTGTTACATTACTTGTATCCTAAAGATCTTGATACTCCGAGGCAAAACAACATGATTTGATTTGTCCTCTGACACATGTGCCGCTACACCCCTAACCATTTCAAGTCGATGCAGTTTGACCTGTGTGCCAGTTGCAACGGTGCAGAGTCTCTCGTGGGATCAATGGGTCGTTGCCCCGTGTCTGCAGCATCAGAACTGGCCAACAGCGACAGCCAGCATGGAAAGTGTTACTCGACTTTTCCACGCGATAAATAACAACACTTTTTTTTTTCTCACAAATAACGAAATCGTTCCCTTTTTCTTCTGATAAGGCTGCGCAAACGCGAAATATAAGGACTCTTTGTTTGTTTTTATGCGCCTTGAAACGCGTTTCTGATTTGCGTCAAAATCAAAACGTGATGGATGAGGCAATCCTGCACGTGCATAGAGCACGTAGAAATTAAAACAATAACTAGCTTCCCTTGAGTCTCCCGAGAATGAGTTTCAACCTGTTTCATATGGTTTTGTCCGGTTGCTTCTATTTTAAGAGATCCGTGCTCGAAATTTCTGCGACCTCTATTTGGCATTTTAAGAATTTCTGATCTTCTTATGTTAGTTGACGTGTGCGCTATTATTTCCTAAAATTTGCAGTCACTTGAGAATTTGAAAAAGAAGTCAGATTAAAATTATTTTACCTTAGAATGTTATTTCATCGAATGGATATTGAAATAGAAGAAATTGCTATTGATACCTATAGCATTAATTTCAAATTAATAACAAGAGTAACAGAAATCCAGCAAAAAACCGATTTGGGGACGTAACAAAATTATAAATTGCAAATCATCAAATTTTTCCATCATTCATTATCATCTGAAGAAGTAGACGTTAATAAAAAAACAAATCTACGGCTCCTAAATTCGTACAAAAAATGCTAAGTTTTATATAGACATAAAACAAGACAAAACCTTCCATAAAATGAATATAAAAAAAATAGTCATTCTCGAGACTACACTTCCAAGAATAGTAAGTTGCAAACTGACGTAAGCAAAGGATAAAATTCCTTCGTAGTCTACAACTTGCGAAACACTGCGCTTGGTCTGCATGTGCTGAGTCTACTCATCCTTTTCCGCACTCGGAACGACCAAAAGATTTATCGCGACCTTCGAGATCTACTCAACTAATTCTACATGGTCCTGGACGTTTTCGATGCAGATTGAAAAAACCTTCGGCCGCTATATTTAACGAATGACAACGATTTACAGAATGATATGTTACTTGGATAAGCCATTAATACGAAAGAAATCTGAAGGAAGAAAAAATATTTTAGATCGGTGCATACGAAAAGTTGTATTTCCAAATAAAATTTCAATATTATATATTTGACAAGAGTAATTTCTACGTAATTCTATACACTTATTTATTCCAGTTTTATAAAAATTATTAGTTTCAGAATTGAAACATTTCTTACAAATTCATTGTAATATTTCTTCGTTAGAAATAATTTTTGGTTTAAAAAATTGTTCAAGTGGTATAGAGAATCTCCTCAACCGTTTCCAGATAACAATAAGTGGGATCACAGTCCACTAGTTACATTATCGAAAATATAAATCTGCATAAATATCCTACATATAAAGCGATGTATTATTTCCAAGAATTCGGTTTTCATATTTCTGAACGTTTACGTAACTAAACAAATGCAAGGCTAGCTATTATCTTAAAAAATTCTTATTTTTCTTATTTTTGGACGTTTACGAAATTAAGGAAACTCTAGACCAGATAACGGCGGAAAATTTGAATTTTAGGTAGCGCGTTTCCGGTACAATAAAAATGCAGTGACCGATTAATGAGAGTTATCGTGCTACCTGCGCGATAATTTGAAGCTGTGTTTCGTGCCACGTAGAGTACCAATTAATTATGTGACGCGAAATCATTAACGTACGAGAAGACGAGGTTGAATTGTTCTTTTTCTTTTTGCTTACTATTATATCTTCGATCTACGTTTCGTACGCTTACGAGAAAGAATTATGTTGAAGACAACGTAACGATCCTCCGCTTTTTGCACAATGATCCCACGTTTATTAACATTTAATCAGAATGTAGATTTTAATCAGCGGTGTAGTTTCTGTAAGCTTTTCTACGTGTTACTCTACGTAAAATAAAGTTTACACGTCGTGTCGAATGCTTATTTGAAAGTTTATATATTTTCTGAATTAATAATTATATCACGTTCGTTAGTTTCAATCCCTTAGGTTGCGAAAACGTTTCAAATTACATTTCAGAAAACATTTCAAATTACATTTTGAAATAATTTTATAATATATTTACCACTGAGATAAAAATATTATTAAAAACTAAATATATGTAGAATTCCAATGACAATTAACCCTACTGCGAGCCTTGAATTTTTCCATTTCATACCTCGGACATCTCGTAAACATTCTAACTTTTATCAATATTCTAACATAAGTTACGAGACTTTCAGTAGAAATTGCATGAATCAAATCACTTTAAACTGCGCTTAAACCATTATAAACTTTACACAGAACTACTGTAAAGAGTTCCAATAACATTTCTAGGCTAATACGAAACTTTACTCTTCGAGAAGTTTAGATTAATTATAGAGAGCATAGCAAAACCAAACGAATTACCGTGCCTTATTCCTGGTTCAAGGAAACATTCGATAAAAATGCAAGACAGTGTGGAAACATACGAAAATCGAAAAATTCAAAGTAACGAAGATACATCTTCGATGTATTGATCGAAGGACATCGACCTTAAAAAAAGTTTCGGCGTCGCGGAAACAGTGTTAATTTCACCTACTAACACGATTAACCAGCCACGAAAGAAGCAGTTCGTCTTTGCGAATACCAATCCACACCACTTTCATCCACGTCCAGAAATATCCTGACCTTAACTAGCGCGCTATTCTACGGAGAGGTGACCGGTTTCGCGCGTTTGACCGCGAGTGCTTCTATTTTCGGCAACGGCACACACGAGGCTAGTGGCATCGCCTCGTTCTTCGACACTAATTCCACCGAAGAAACCGCCACGATTAACGAGTCGATTTCGGTCGGTTTTAACGAGCCACGAAAGTGAACGCGCCCCTGGATCTCCTTAAAAGGATGTAATTAGAAAGCAGATCGTCTTTCTCATGATGTTACCTCGGGATAAGTAAATCGTTCGCTGGGCGATCTCTGCTTGCCATTTAATCGAACAGATGCTTCAATCGCGACTTAATTAACCCTTCCTGATGTTCCGTTACTTGGAAGGTACAAGAGGTTTGCCATTGGATATTCGTGCTTTCTTGAGTTTCGATCAAAATTTTATTAGTATAGGTTTGTTTCGACGTTCTCTGAGCACTCCAATTCACTTCTCCAGAGTAGGTTTGCAAGAAAGGTTTGAAAACTCGATCGAAATCCAAAGAATCAGAAATTTAGCGCCTAGTCATGGTGAAAATTAAAAATCCAAAGGTTCGAGATTATTTGTTTGATAATTTATTTGATAATCGGACGGGTTTAGAGAAAACGGATTTTTTAATGGGAAGTTACGAAGAGATATATTGACATATTTCGAATAAATGTATTTCAAAGTGGCTAATAAATTTCTTCCTTTTTTTTTATTTTATTTCCAATTACGACAAAGATCAAAGGTTTCTAATTAAAGAAATTTTGAAATTTTTGACGTGAACAATTCACAGAATCAACATTGATGCAAAAATAATATGTACAATCCTAGAGGAAAACGAATCGATCTTTTTATAATCATAGTATATGTAAAAACAAATTTCTCTTTTTCATTTTTAATTATATCTAAGAATAGATGAAACAATTTCTTTTTCTCAAAGACAATAGGCACTCTAAATTTTTATCTCAGAAAAGATTCACGTTATACAATTAGTTTCGTCATTCCATGCATATAATTCTAATCTTCTATCTACAAGAATTTTTCCTGTTAACAGGAAACAAGGTATTTATTAGCAAAGTTGTTCGCTTCTCGAGGATGTTTCTGTTTACTCGAAAACGCTCCGAAGGTTCCGCAGGATAAACGAGAAATTCTCACGCGAATCGTAACGTCAGCGTTCTTAAGGTCCTTAGGGCTCCTTCAACGAAGAATCGTATCCTTTCGTGGGCTGGCCTGTTCCACGACCTCCGTAATAATTTACTGCCCCGTTTATTATAACCGGTCAGAGTGACTTTAATTACGTCTACGTTGTAAAACCGAAATTTAGTGGTCGTACACACGGAGCACGAGCCAAGCTACGAGCCTGCAGGTCTCAAGCTTAAAGGGTCGTTTACGAACACGCTGTGTCTAAAAATGAATACACTGACGACAGGGCAAAATCAAGCTTGGATTTCAGCTTGAAATATTTCCAGTTACATATCCAAGATGAAGGCTATCGTGAATAGGTTAGATGTAATATATAACATCTAAACTAAAATGCTCGTTATAATACTTGGTAAATAAAACAAATCTCAATTTAGGTCATATCTTCTATAAAAATATGCATATGTTTGTTTGTTAGGATTTTTTGGCCAATTGTTGGAATCTTTATCATTCTTCGATGGATCATACTAATCAGATACGAATTCAAATTCCTTTGAAAGATGGAATGAATTATACAAGAAACAGACAGAAACAGTAAAAGAGATAATGATCAAGGAAAAAAGTATGAAATATTCCTGTAAACTCTAAACAAACCTGTTTCGGGAAAGAAATGTCAAATCTTTCAAAACTCCACGTATTTCAAAGACTTCTTACCAATTTATTTCATATAGAAGCAATTACTAGATCTTCTCACGGACGAAGAGATATTTCTTGAAATGATCGACGCCAATTAACGACGATAATAGAAAATTGAAATTAACGGTCATGTGAATACGAGATGCGATTCAAAGCTTAGATACACCTGCCAAAGGAACAAGATAGCAATGAAACACGAAAAGACGAGTGACAAGACGGAATGATCGTGGATACTGATGGGCAGCCACTGGCAGCCAGTGACGTTGAATTATGCAAAGGAATACGCAAAGGCTTGATAAGGCTGAACTCCATTTAAAGCACCATTGAATTCGTAATGGCATGTCGATCGTTTAGGTAGACCAAAGTGGTTCTACCTTTCGCTTAACCTTTTCTTCATTCTCGTTACTTTCACGTACGATCACCGACCCTCGGTTGCCGGTGACAAAACGTTTATTCTATTTAAAGATCAGTCCGGTTATCGATGTCGACGGGCAACCGTATCGAAGAATGCCTGCACGTGGGCGGTTTAAAAAAGTTTTCCAACGCAAGAACAAAGTGACTGAATCGAGGATTGACGTAACACCTCTGTTAAGATGACAGTTTATTAAAGGCAACGAAACGATTAATAAAAAAAAGTGAATCGAGTGTATAGTTTGGAAAGAATAATCGACGATTTTCGATGATTCGATGAGCAGGAAGAATGAATTATTCTCTGCTCTTTGATCGGTAATAAGAAAATAATAGTGGGTTATTGCATAATAATTTCCTGATCAATTGCATTAAAATAAAAATATTTAACCGAAGTAAAAGTCATTTTAATCGATGGAGTATTTTCTTCTAAAATTCTATTAGATTATTACATAATGAATAACAGTTTCGAGATAAATGAATAAAATAAAGATTTGTAATCGAAACATATAAAAGGTGTACTTGAATTAAGAATAATTTTGTCTTATTCAAAATATTGTATCTTTTCTTCCACCGTCTTAAATGCTCTAGATCTTGCTCCAGTTTTATTCTCTCTCCTCTAGTCTCAAAGAATTTTCTCCATACATTTCTTTCGTTTACATCTTCATCTTGTTTTCTCTAGTCTTAAATATTATTTCGTTGTTGATTAAACTCAAGCTATATATAGAAATGATACGATTAATCAAACATCTGCAATCCTATTGCAGTGAAGATAAACAAACTTCTTCGTCACTTTCACTGTAACTTCAAATAACATTGACACTGCCTATATTCCATTCATTATTAAAATCAACATCATCATTCATTTTCCTTAAAAAACGACTGCGCAATAGTTAAACAAGACGAAGTCTATCAACTAGTACAAAAATCTATATGATTCCTAAGTAATTACACGGTTTCTCTTTTCCTTTCCAAGCCGTAAAACGTAATCTATCGTATCTCATCCTTCCTCGACAAATTATTACCTTTTTTTCACGCCAAGAAAATGAACGTTTCTTTCCTTGCTTCATGATACGAAGAATCGTTGCCATTAACCACGAGTTGCTCATTACCGTATGCGCGAGGCCAATTATATAGTAATCAGCCAAGAAATATCGAAGAAGCTTTCACTGGAAGATGTTGCCGACTTCCGGTTAACACAGTGACACTTTTTCTTTAGTGGGACGTTCCATTTGAATATGTAATATATGAGAGCGTCATCTTTGGCCAAGTTTGTGTTTTCGGTATGCAGGGGCATATACGAACCATTGGCATACCAATTTTTTCGCATTAGAAAACCCTATGTGTATTATTTCTTCTTAACCAAAATCACTATCTACCATTATTATTAACTCTTTGCACTCGTCTGTTAACCGTAGCATGATTTCTTTTCGTTCTGTACGAGTTTTTTAAATTAAATAAATGACAAAGACTTAAACAATCAGCGGCTACGTGGACTTTTTCAATAAGATTTTCATAGAATATTTTATTTTAAACGAAACTTTATCCGATTTTTTAATTACAGCGATTAAAGAAAAACCACCCTTCCTGGTAATCATTTGAACAATTGTTTCAAGATACTCCGCTTCGAAATATTGTAAAACGTAAATATACAATAACATTTGTCGATATCTGATGAAATTTCACAATCGAATTTTGTAAAGTTAGAAATCAGCTTTCGATCTGTCCCTAACAATGACTAAATTAATACAAAGCAGCCATAGTGTCTCAAATCGACTGATACATGACTGTACGTGCCAACGAATTAAACGAGCGTAAACCAACGTAAAGGACGACAAGACGCGACGAAGAAGTTTCGGAGTTTAAATGGCTGTAGAAATGATTTATAATAAGTCATAAACGATTGCATACACTCGACGACGACAGGACGTTAATTAATGTGCCGAAGACAAATTATCGGAAGCGTGATTAATTTAAATGACGTGTGACGCCACAGATACAACAGGATTGTTTCGTGATTGTTAGCATTTCAATATCTCAATGTTGTAGGAGCCAGAATATGTTTGTTTAATTAGAAAGCGCGATAAAAAAGTAAGAGAACTTTTTTTTTAATTTCTTAATAACGTAGAAATGTGTTGGATAATGTCAATTTTCTTATTAGGTTAATTTATCATTCTGTGGATTATATAGTTGTTATTACATAAGACAACTATACATTTTTATAGGTTTAATGAAGAAAATGAGCTTTAGCAGGTTTAGCAACGTCAAAGTTACCTATTTTTGTTCATTCATTTGTTTGCTATCGAATTTTTATCACGTTTTATGAAATGATAGGTATCTAAAGCAATGATATATTTTTATCAGATGATGTACATTTCTCTTTACATCAAAATATTAATTGCGTTATTTTAATCTGAATGTTCTTGACAGATATTCATATATCTAGATTTCTCGTATATCACTTTATCGCTATCGTACATTTATATATTTTAGCAGATGATGTATTCATAAGAATCTTCTTTCTTTTCAAAGGAACAAATTTCATGTCATATTCCAAGAAACATTAATCTTTAAATGCAACTGCCATTTGGCAACATACCTGTATTCCCTAATATAGCGGACACTTAACATTTACTGTATAGTGTCTAAATTAATGATGTATTCATAGCACAAAGACATAAAGTGTCTGTCTGTTCATAAACAAACTATTTCGTCTTTTGTAATCTTTTCGAGCTATAATTTAAACGTTTTTGCCGTTTGTAGTTATTACGACCTTCTATATACAAAAATTCCTCTTACCCTTTTATAGAAAAAAAAGAAATTTAACAACAATCTCCTTAGCGATAAATTTTTTTCTTCGATAAAAAAAGTGATACGAATATTTGAAATTATTTTTCTATGATCTTGCAACGTATAAACCAATAATTTCAAAATATCTTGCTATATTTTGAAAAATCATATACTTGAGAATTAATAAAACAAAAAATATCTATACAGTCTGATTACACCATTTATCTCTTTTTTCCTTTCCACGAATTACATAAGATCGTAGCAAACAACACTATCTCCGTCAAGCAAAATACTTCATCTTCCAACCAACAGGCATACGTCCATTCACAGAATTCGAAAATGTTACTAAATAAGTTCTAAGACCGTGACGAATCAGTATAGAACGACAGAAGGAACAAGATCTGAAGTGTACACCTTCGCCAAAAGAAAAAATGTCATTTCACAGCGGGTCTATTACGTAATCCTTCCGATAGCGTCATCAGGGCATCCGAGTTAATTAATTCAGCAATTCAGAGGAGTCAGAATGGCTGGAATATTCACGAACGGTATTATTAAAAACCGATAAATACAATGAATGCGAGAAATACGGTTGGTTAAATAATCGTTTGTAATACCAGCTGTTCTACACTGAATAAATGACTCAAGAAAGTATTTGAACACTTAGAATAGAGAACATTTATACAAAAAATTATGTATGTGTTATATACAACATTTAGAAATTTTGTTAATACCATAATTAAATAATAAATACCATAATGAGACACAATTATCGTGATCATATTGGTAGAAGTATAAGATATTTATTGGAAACATATAAGTATGTAGTAAAAAATTAGTAGTCATCTTAAACATACAATAATAAGTATTAAAGATGGTCCCCCTTGAGTACTGTGAGTTTATTAATCTAATATATTAATAAAAAGATTAATTAAAAGAAATCACATAGAAGTTTTGGATAGAGTGCTTTTTCAAACAATGCAGGGGACGCGAATATCCGTGTACTTAAGAATAGACGTCACAAATGATTGAAGTACATGTACATATATATACATTTATATTCTTCCAATGCATGTGCGTATATTTATACGTGTATTTACATACATATTATGTACATAATTTATTTATACAGTGAAACAGCAACTATGTAACTCGCACGAACACACTGGCTGTTTGCTTCTTGATCCGCAGTGGCAATTTGTGAGGAGTTGGTTCATATGAACGTATTCGCTCTTTCTCACTTCTCTTAATCGCCGTAATAAAAAGACTCGTAAACGTATGTTGAATAAAGTGATTCGAGATGGACGTAGAAATTCAAAAAAAAAGAAAAACATCCGCGTATAAACGAAACAGCGTTTGTTCATAGAAGCATTAAAACATTTAGAAGTTACAAATAAAAGAGTGAGGTGGAAAGCACCCTACCGAAAGATCGAAATATATCAAATGTTACGCAGATTATTTCTTAACGTTTCTCCGTGGAATTTAATGATATTTTTCCGATTCCAAGTGGCATTCAATTTTTATCCAAGAAAATTGTCCCTACCCTGAGAGCTGAAGATTAATTACATTACCTACGTAATGAAATCGAGAAATATACAAAAAATAGAGTTGATCGATCCAATTTCTGAGACGCTCGTACATTTCGCTGGCAATCGAGAGCGCGCGAAGAGATTATTTTAATAGCGGTTTCGCGAGAAATTATAACCGCTGTCTACGTTCAAAGTTCCACGAGAGTGTGTAATTCAACGGGAAATTAATCGTATCGACGATAAATTTCAAGAAAAATACACACACTGGAAGAATATACATATTATACGACTCGGTAGTTCGTGTCTGGTGCATATATTTTAATTTTTTAACGAAGCAAATGGATTTATGAATCTGACTGCATACCGCCTAGGCTTGAAATATGCCGCTTCAACGTCATCGCGCTCATTGCGTGTTTAACGCAAAGTGATTCAAGCGATTCATGAGATTATCGTTTTTAACTTCGAACAGCAATTCGGTCTCTAGAATCGTTCCAAGAATTTCTCTGTGTTGAATAACAAATTTCACGGCTAGGATAGAGGAAGAGTTTTAAAATACAATTTTCAACTTTTATTTCCTGAACGTGATGTAATATTGGAATTTTAATTTATTTTAATAAAAGTAGCAGCACAAAATTTTCTGCTAATGACGTTTATCTGAATATGTTATAATACTGAAACTTTAACTCGTTTCAATGAAATTAATGAGATAAAATGTTCCATGAGTAATATCTGTCTGAAACTAATATGATATTGGAACATTAATTTATTCTATCAAAAATAGTGTTACAAGATGTTCTATTAACTGTGTACATATTACTTACCTATCCATGGAAAAATCTTGTTATAAAGTTTAAATATATTAATTTAGAATTGAATCTTAAATTAAACGTATTCGAGGTCTGTTTGAAATTTAAGCAATTACAAATATTATAAAAGGGCTAAGTAAATAAAACTTCTTAATAAAAACCGTGGAATATAATTGTGGAGTAAGTAATAGTAATACTGACAAAATTTCATGAACATAAATCAACAATGTCTGTTCGATAATAGGAAACATTGAACGCTATGATTATCATTTAAAAAAAAAAACACTTTAACCTTCGCCAGAAGATAGACCACATCGAATTTAACCTTTCTCTGAATTTCATATAAACAAATCGGGCTAACTGAAAGGTACACTTGTAGGTACAAATATACGAAGAGACACGATGTCCTAATGTAAATATGTTTTTATCAATTCTAGAAATACTTCTTATATATATATATGTATATATAGGGTGTCTTGTCGTGAATATATGAAATATTTAGAAAAACACAAATAACATTTTCATGCAAATATTCATTTTTATGATAGAACTCTAAATAAAAACGTCGCCGTTAAACATAATACTATATTTCTCCTTATCATTAATTATTTATCTCGGGACACCCTGTATAGCATGGTCTAAAGTCCAAACGCATTAACTCCAATAAACAGCGCCAGACTTGTGCTGTTTCTGAATACATATTTCAAACAATTAAGACGATCGCGACGGTAATGATCAATGATCATTGCCGCTATCATCGCAAAAAATTACTCTCCGATAGAAAATAACTTCAAGAATAGATAGTTACTCGCCACTGAACGAGATTTTTCAGAGAAAAGGTTATCGTTTATTATTTGATAAACACTATGACACCATAAGTTCCTCTCTAAGTTGTTTGATATACCTATTTGCATGATATTTTACCCTTTGTGGAACTGAATTTTTTTTTTTTTAGAACGTGGAAGAAACTTTCTTTCTATTGATTTTCAATAGTAAAAATTTTTTTGAAGAAGATATAATTCACCGGAATGGAAAAGTACTTTTATAAAAAATACATTAGTTGTTTAGTGTAAAGATTGAAGACTAACAGCAGGCTAATGCTCATACTTAAGAAATCACATAATTTATTATGTAAAATAGACACAAATGGGCATAATATATTCAATGCGACGACTGATTCCGTTATATCATGTGGGATTAATTTCGAAAAAAATACGTTCTTCAAATTCTACACGATTAATATACCTCATTAAAATAAATCGATAGTATAAATTTACATTCGAAAAAATATTTAATGTCTCATATCGTAGATCAATGAATTTATTAGAAAATAAATTATATTCTAACTAAAAGAAAGTATACAGCATTTAAGAAAGCAAAGATTGTCTTATAAATCTCAGAAACACTCGTGTTATACGGAATAAACGAAATTTGTGTCCATTGTGAAAGCTCTTCGTGGAAAGAGGATAAATTCTATTAGGAATATTTTTTCGAATAAAGACTGATTAGAAAAATAATTGCGCGAATAGATCAAAATAAGCTTTATATTTTTGCTCGCTGTGTAAGTATATATATATATCATTCGACACTTGCAAAACAATATGACCCTTCGTGACACATTGTTATGATATGGTTTATAATAATACAACCGACGATGTTGGTCTTTGCGCACGGTCTAACTTGAAGAACGAACAGTCACGATCTACTCTACGTAAATAATTATAGCCTCAATATTACGTCAATTGTCAATCTTATTAAAAAATCAGATTACACTCGAATATCGATGAAATAATTTGGAGATCAATTATTCGTATAAAAAAACAACCGTGACGATCTTAACCGATAATATTTCAAGATCGCGTGATACTACATATCTACATCGATTTATAATTACAAACATAGAAATTAACTTTGTTATGTTATTATTATGTTGCTATATAGTTTTCGTTGGAATAAACAGAATGGCTTTTAATTTAACGGTTTAAAAGAAATCCTACATTAATACATTCATTAATAACGACGCATATATTACGTCGATTCAATTGTTTAAATACTGCGTCGTTTCTTGTATGTGTGTCAATTAACATAGTTTAAGGCATTTTAATTTCTGCGTGATTCAACAAAATGGCTTATAAGGGGACAATGACTAATGGAATAAAGAAATTTTCGATAAAAATAACAATGCAATCGCAAGTTTCTCTCGTACAATCGAATTATTGTAATATCATTAGCGAAATTTTACAGTAAATTTTCTCAGTCATAAACCATTCGATCATAAAATTGTGAAATTGTGAGGTCGAATTCTATAACTTGTAACTTCCAACTTATCAATTCACTGATATCATTAATTAATAAATTATTGTGCAAGAACGCCGAGAAATGAATAATTCTATTTTAGTAACAGTGTGTGTCTGAAATAGAAGCGAGAAATATTGGCAATTCTTGCATTATTCCTCAAATCTAAGAAAGAAGAAGAAAAAGAACATTTAAAGAAGCAGAAATAAGTAACACAGTTGCAATATTATTTTCCTTCGTTCGGCGTTATCCGTCAATTATCAGGAAAAATAATTTGTAACGTCACAAACAACAGATACTAAGCTTGTAGACCCAACACGAAAACATGCACGAAAACACGTAACTTTCTTGATAACAGTTTCTTTCTCGTTTCTTTTATCGTTTCGTTATAACTCGTTGGATGTCACAGACATATCGCAAGCCATTAAAATTCGTGGCCGAGAACATAATTATGCATATCGGCGTTCTATCATGGCAGCGAATTGAGCCTTCGTGTATCTCGGTACATCGATGGAGCACAATGTCGCGTCCTACACACGATCCGCGCCTTGTCTCAGAGTTTCAGGCGTGTCGACCAATCGATACTCGTGCCATTGCTCCGGAAATGATCCTTCGGATTCGAGACTGCCGCCTGAACTGACGTCATTTCGAGTGAAATAGGATCGGGAGAATGGTTGCCGTATAGGTGTATAATATAATGGCAACATGGACGCATTAAAAAGCTCCAAGGAGGAAGCACGCTTCATAGTCGGTTAATATCGCCATTGTTTTACCAACTTAAAACAGCGAAACGTTTCAACGCGGCGTAAGAATCGATTGTATCAAACGCAACGTACATTTCCTCTTTATGTCGTGTCAATAAACTATTGATGTACAATTTTTTACTCTTTTAATAAAGAAACGTGCTGTCTGGATTTTTTAAAAATAAGAAAATGTTTTAGCTTGATTCGTCGTTTCTAGAACTATCTGTTTATCGTACATTTAGTTACGATTTTCAGTAATTCTATCCTATATCTATGCGAATTCATTTTTTTACACATATATGCATTTATGTTTTAAGGAGTATTGCTTGAACTACTAAATATCGTAACTACTATACTATGGATACTTTATATACTTTTATATATTTATGCATATGATATAATATAATATGATGTGTATTATATATATATGCATAATATATGATATACATTATATGCATTCTATATATGTTTGTATCTGCAAGTTTTCCGTGAATGCATAAAAGTCAACTATATTATGTTTGTCAGCCTGATTTTCGTAGAAACGAACTTATTACGTCGCCGGCGAATATCGAACGTAAGCGTGAAACGACAATTATTCGTAGTTCCATGGAAACACGCAACGACCCGTGCGATAAGTGTTCAAGAAAAAAAAATACATATACTACGTGTCTTATAAACACCTTTCGTTACAAACCGGCAAATTAATACAATCTAGAGCACTGATTGGCTAACACCTTAGATCACGTGTGGACACCCGTTATGCTAATTTAATAAGTGTTCCGTATAAATTCGCTGCTTTCTGCGAATAATTCTCGGTCTTACCGATTCAGTTTTACCGATCGTCAAACGATTAATCAAATGTTCCATTCGAAGCGAGTATCATACATTTTCAAAATCAACACTTCCGTGGTTTTTTCTATAACTGCAGACAATCAGCTTTGCGATTATTGTACTTCAGTTTCCTTTTTTATTTGTATACTTAACGTTATAATTTCTTTCTTATTTTCTTTATAACATAGAGATAATTCCCGTAGATTACTAAATAAATAAATCAAGCAATAAAAGACGACTAATCGACATTGGCATGTCTAAAATAAAATTTCGTGTCACAAATAAAATTTTTCGTTATACATTATATCACTAAAAAATAAAATTTTCGTATAATGTCACGATAATTCTAAATTAATGTGACAGTCCGCGTTAACAAATCGGCCGCGGCTGTATATCGCCCGGTTCGCCATGATTCGATGGGATCGATCGATACGGCGCTGCCTCGGAACACTAGACTCCCGAGTCCTTCCGCTTTAAGTCCTTTTCCCTTGGGTTAATGACACCCATCGCATCGGTTCGAAATCACGCGTGCGAACAGCACATCGTAAGGATAACGTAATCGGAACGATACACGAACCAGCATGATTCGCAAGCGAACTGGCAAGTTTCGAGTTACGTAAGCTTACCTGCATCAAAGGGAGAACCTGACCAGGATTGACGGATCGGTTGTTGGTCTCTTTCCTGGGCTCTTCCATCGTCACGTTCCCAGTCCAAATTTCTTCCGCCTCGGGCAATCGTTTCTCGATATTACCATTCACCTTCTCCATGATGGAAATGAACAATCTCGCAAAACGAAAGCTGATACTGCACCACTGGCTTCTCACTCGTATCGTAAGAAAGCTAAGGCTACTATGTGCGACGTCTCGGTTAATAGGCGATGGATCGATCGATTCACTCTCTCGAAACGAAACGTCTTCTCCAGAATGTTCTTACACGCCTCGCGACAAAAACAGGACTCTCACACTTTTAAACGTAACTCTTAGTAGGAACTTGGACTAACGTGTGTCACGTGGTCGGACAGAGACGAGAGACAATCGGTCTTAAACGAGAGGCTAGAAAATTGTTCGTAACTCGCGCACACAAGTTGATGAACAGGGAAAAAATCGGGAAAGCAAACGATTGAACGCGGCACGCGTAGTTACACGAGCCGTGCGTGTTGCTCGGAATTAACGATCAAGGAAGTCGACGACAATTACGAAAAGAACGATACAACCGGCGGGATTCGACACTGCGAGAATCTCGTGCTGTTCCGTCCCGGCGTGATGTCGCCCCACCCGACTCAAGTCGAACGCCGCGTAACTATCCCCACCACCGGCGGAAAGCAGGCTGCACGTCTGCCCGAAATCGCTCGAAAGCTACCGGCGTCGTCGTTTCGACGGAACCAGCGCCACCGGCGACGCAGAAAATGCGAACGTTGCCATGCGATGCGACGCGACGCTTTTCTCGCAAACTAATTTTCGCTCGCTGATCTCTGCACACCACCGGGAACCGACCGATTAACCCTATCTATACACTTCATCGCCGAGTAGTGCGTGCGTTCGACGAACCCGTCTTTGAACGGCCGGTGAACGCGCAAACGGCTGTCCAGAGCAACCAGAGCGCTGCAGTTTCGTCCGCTTTGCACGCTGGGGCTTGACGGTAAATCTTAGAAACGTATCGTTCGCGTTCCTAGAAATGTTTAAGGTATTCGAAACTTCTAGAAACATTTTAAGGTACTATTAGTAATTAACTCTAACAAATTTTTATAAGATTTTTATTGCTTTTATTGTATTCTGATTTTAACATGTTTAACACGTTAGTCAGAGTACCAAGGTATCGTTTATCTTGGTAATGTATGTTGTAATGTGAATTATATAATAATTGATCGTGAGTATTGTGGCTCACGAAAATATTTGTATATTTATAGAGACTTTTTTGAATAAGTTATGTACGTCTATTTTGAAATTTTCTTTACAGTGTAACGAAACACGCATGACTAACATTTAGGTCCAAAATGTTTACATACACATAGAAGTTACAAGAAATGTATGTTTATAATATATCTACGTTTATGAAATGTATGTTTCTTATAAACATACGTTTCACAGAGAATAGCCAATTATTTACTGTGTTAATAAGTTTACATTTAATCAATCTATGTTTAGCACTAATTAAATATTTAGGATTCCTGTCTACAATATTTTTCTATAAATGAATTTTCGTTTTAAATTTTATCAATGTAATCACGACAATCACGCGATTCATTACACTTCTAATACAAAAGAAATGCCAATTATTGGTAACCACCATGACGGACAATGTATCAATTTGATATAAAAAGACGATTTCGATCTGAGAAATCGAGATAGCAGGTATTGAAAATAGAATATTATTCGACGAACGTAATTGATATATATTACTATATTAATAATGAGTCTGTGGTGTAATATGTAATTTACCTGCCGGAAATAATTATTTTATCTCTTGTTAATAAAGCATAAGAAATCTTACGACGTTTGCGTCGTGTATGTTTCATTATCGTTACTACTTTAAAGTACCGTATAACGTAATTACAATTACTGGAGATTCTGTTTATCTAAATTTCTTTCTTATCGATATAAGAAAGCGAATTGTCATTTGTTACGGTAATAAAGGAAAATCATGCTTCCCTTTTACATTTATCGCAAAAAACAAAGTAGGAAAGGTTCCTTGCGTATCTTGTTTACCGTTTGGCAAAGTTTCTTTGAGGTATGGAATGTTCTGTATTAACAGCATTTAAAAAAGCATTTATACAGACTATAAAAAGTCTGTACTTTGTATTCAATGAATTTTTGCACACTGTAAAAACTGTCAGAATATTTATCTCTTTATCGACGAACATTTAAATGGCAAAACAAGATTCAAAAGAATCACACCACTCGAGGAGGTATATTGAAAGAGATAGGACATATCATAAAACGGTTAATCAAAATATTGATGACTCTCTACTTCAAATTGTATAACGTAAGATAAAAAGAAATTATTTCAAGATTTTGTTTAGTCTTATACTCGAACATATGAAATTTCATTAAAATCAGCTGTGAAATCGAAGGAAGTTACTAGCTTTGTAAATATTCACATGAGATGATCAATCAAAGAAGATTAATTAGCATAACTGCGATATATCCCTATATCTGTATGTATACATATACATATGTATAATCTTACATATATTCAAATGATCGATAATCGAATATTGATATTTTCTGTTTGTTTTCCTTTTTTAAAGAAGAGATAGTACAATAATTACGAAAGGTGTCTAACTTAGTCATTGTTCTAATTATTCATTATTCAATATCTAGGAGATTTCCTTATTTTTATTCAAAGATAATTTCGACATTTATTTTGTCAGTTATACAATATTTTCTTTGATTATGAATCCCTTTTTCTCAGAAAGCAATAAGTTATTCCACATTATATTGTTACAAATTATCATAATTCTTGTGGATTTTTATACTTCGATTCTACATACAGAACAAGCACCTAATCTCGTTTTCTTGAACTGACAGACGAAACTAGTATACATAATTCATTTTGACAACGAACAATCTCTTTGTCGAGATTCGAAACGTTCAACATTTCGATGATGCAATACTGAATCGCGCTTCGCCAAGAACGTGATTGACTAGTGACATTCTTAACCACGCGTGTCCCTCTTGACTTCCTCGAGGCGCTCATAAACTATAGATAGAAAATATGTACAAGTGTCGATTAATGTCGCCGATTAACGTTTATGGATGACGAATCAAGGAGAAGACGGTACGACGTAATCTTCCTTGCCAAGAAGAAAAAAATGTGACATTTTGTCGTTCAACGTGGATATTCAAATTCCTCGCCCTGTCGCTTCGTGTTATTTCAAAATGGATTTCCAGTTGGAGTTGAGACGGAGAAGTCTTCAAGGACCTGTTCCTTGCCTCGATCCTGTTGATCGCAATTTCTTTTCGATTTCATCGGCTTACCGTGCATTATCATATTAATAAACTGTGCACTCTCTCAGCCTGTCGGGAACTTTTTCCACCGCGTCGAACGCGTTTTCTCGTAGATAACGCAGCTGTTGCACGCGCCTGCACGCGTCGCGGCTGAACCAAGCGGACAGACACGTTAAATGCCACTGCACCTTCGCTGCATTGCGTATCGGCCTCGCAGTTAATAAGCTTCGCCCGCGTTTGCGCTTGGAAATTGCATCCCGTTTCGTTCACGAATGTACGCCGTGTATGAAAGCGTTATGAGACTGTTTCCCTTCTATCTTTTTATTATACGTATGCACTTACTCGCTAGAATTTTGATGGTTTTGCTTGTGGAAGAAGTCGTAACTCTGATGATTTTTGAAATATTGTAGGTACAGTATCGTAGTTCAAGTATTATAGTTAGAGTATCGCTGAGGAATTAATTATTAGTAGACCGCGGAATTTTATGTTAATTTATGTTTCCATGGCCAGAACTAAAGAAGTGGAACTTATATACAGATTCGTTTTGTTTATGTTAGAAATTATAACGGTTACTTTCCTTTGGATATTTTATATGGTTTTATCTGTTACACGCATTTTTGCAACTTCAAATTTTACATAAATATATTTCAATAATTATACATTGTGCATAATATGTACAATGACATACAATTACATAGACCATAGTTTAAACCTTATTTATTTAGCTTTTCAGCTATTTGTAATGATATACATAATATTATGATAATGACATATTCTATAAAAAATAATTTATGGACACGCACTTGTAGGTGTAATATTTACAATTACTCTGAGTGGATTTTAAAGTGATTCGTACTAGAATCGCTTCGTGTTTCGAGTCGTCAGATAACTGCTTGTTAGATATTACATGCTAATTCCTCTGCTTATTAAGAAAAAATGTAAATTATATTCTCTTAGGATAGTATAGCTTATATATTTTAGATATAATAGCCTAGATCTGTAACTTTCCTATTGAGATGTTTGGTAAGAAAGTCGTCTAAGAGGCAAAAATGGCAATCGGTGTTAAGAAGATAAATCTAAAGAACACTTTAATTACGTTGTATATATTATATAATATAATACTGCCCACTTTAATTCTCCATATATCTGATTCCTTTCACATTCTTTTCTTATCTTAAATATCCAAAGATCAAGCTTACTACTACTAGAAAGACGACAACTTCAAATTATTTAAAATGGATTTTTGAAAAGATTTAAATAAATATTAAAGTAATACAGTAAATTTATTACAAGACCTCTGAATCCATAAAGAAGGAATGCCTTCTGTTGTGTATGACTATGAAGCATCACTCTGCTTCCTTGATTTCTTTTGTATCATCTTTATTATTCATAAACATAGTACATATGTGATACACTTCTTACATATGTAAGTTTTTATCATCAATTTCAAGGCAATAAATTTGATATTCGTGTGAACACGTGTTGTGATAAAACAATAGAATATTTCTTTTTTACACGTACATTGTTTTTATCACACGTGCGTGACGGCGACTTTGATACGAGACTCAAATAAAAAGTCACGAAATTCTAAAGATAATTCTTATAATAATTCGTGTAAAAGCATTTATGTTCCACAAATGCAATTACAACAGCAGAAAGATAATATTTTAGGAGATGAAACAAACCAATTTTATCCACTTACTGTTAATCCTATTTTTCATTAAATACTGAATAATATTCTTGATGATACTGAAGAAACAAAACCAATATTACGATATTTTGATTATTTTTTTTTTACTCCTAGGTATCCTTATACCCAGTAGTATATTAATACATTATCTAAAATATTCTAATTTTACAGTATAAAAATAGATTTCGTATGAAAAATACTTGCTACAACATAGCATCGTAACGAATGGAAATGCAATTAACAACAGACAATGTTGAAGAATGTCAATTTCTTTCCGGAATTAAGAGAAATCATCAAATCAAACTCCCATTATTTATTGTCCCAAGGAAGATCTCTGAAACTTCAACTTATCATTAGTGCACGCTAGGCTTCATCCCTAGAAAAAGACTCTCTGAAGCATTAGCTTCAGTTCGTTCGCGTAGCCTCGCACGGCAAACAAAATTATATTCCGATAAGATAAAAACACAGCTGTAAGTTCCGAAAGCGTCGTAAATACGTCACCAATCGATCGGTGAGGCCGATGGAAATTTTTACGGACGTCAAATCGCTGCAAACCGGCACGGAAAACAATATTGATCGGGGTTGTCCGATGGGAACGTCGTTTCGCGTGGCTGTTGTAAATCAGCGTAACAAAAATCAGCGCGACGCACGCGACACTCGAATAGTAACAAGCCAGACATTGCTCTTTCGGCATTGATACGCACGGAGAGATTCGACCGGCCGCGATTCCGATTAATTAATTTAATCGGCGTTGCTCGCGCGTGAATCACGAGGTCACAGCACGACTGATCGTATATCTTACGCACGTGCACAATTTTACCAAAAATAGAAGCGACTATAAAAACAAAAAAATAAAGAAAGGCAAAAAAGGCAATGATATACACACACATATATATACGTATATGTATAGTATTATAACATAAACGAGGGTCGTAAATTTGATAAGAACCGTAATCGATAAGTCGCTGTTGAAGCAAATGGAACGAGTTCCTGCAGTTCTCCCTGTTTCGAGATTATGGTTGAGTTGATGGGTTTACCGATTGGATATTAAAAGGAAGAACTTACGAGATTACAATTTAAATACTTGTTCACGTATCTAAATATTGGTAACAGAGAATTTATACTTAACGCAATGTATATATAAATATGGAATTTTACCAAATTTAGCGTTTGCAATGAAATCGGGTAGCGTATTATGGAATTTGTATATGTTTTTCTTTTATAGCAGAGGGAAACTATATTATAATGTGCGTTAAAAGCAACATTTAATACACTCTGCAAAGACAACATCGTCGTTTTCACGTTTAAAATGATAATGGTCCGCTAAGATCAGATAATTCCGGTTATCAAGATTTTGTCTAAGGTTCACACTTTCGCAGTGGCATCGATTCATCGTGAAGGTCGCGTTGACATGATCGGGAATCCATCAACTTTCAATGCATGTGAACGCATCGGCGCCATATGTTAGCGTGCACGAGCCGTTGCTCTATTCCCGCAAAAATCGACTAATAAAAAGGCAACTCGTCGACCTTCGATATAGTCTATGCCTCCGTGGCAAATGGCTCTCTCTCTCTCTTTCCCTCCTCTCTGTCTCTATCTATATAAATATATATATCTGTGTTCTCTCGATTCTCTCCTCGTTGTTCTCCTACTTCGACACGGTTCACCTGTCTCTCTTCGTCTCTCCCTCGCCACCCCGTCTTTCCTCCCTTCTTTCTCTTTGCCTTTCTGTTTCTACCGGCCGTATGGTTGCGCCGGTGTGCACCGTTGCCAACTTTCACGTATCATAATACACAGTGAAAGAATGTGGTTTCCCTTTCAAATTACAAAATACGGTGCGAGTGCACATTGCGCGCCGCACACTTCCTTCGGCTGATCGCTATTTTCTTTCTTGCCTCGATTTCGTCCGGGTTCAACCTCGGCGATCCTCTTCAACACTCCGCTTCATCCGGAAACTCGCGTTTAAGTATCGACGCTTCAAGTATTATAGCGATTACATCGTTCTTTTGCTTTATTACAGTTGGTCGACTTTTATTGTAAGAACGACAATTGTTAACGATCGTTAGAATGGTTAAAGCTGATGTCGATATTGTTGCGTTGGCTAATATCGTAAAGTTTGATAGTATATACGGTAGCTAAGAACAAGCATCGTATATACCCTTATTTTCCAGTGAATCGTTATTTTCTAAGGTTCTACCTTTCATTTGCATAGAATCCAATTTTTCCAGTTGTACGAAGGAATTAACTAAATAATAGGAAATGTTGTTTTACTTCTTATAGTCACTGTATGATGCATAATAATTTTTTCCAAAGAAGCTCTACCAACGGCAGTTTAAACTCGACTAAGTAATTTAGTATTGCATATTTCCTACGATTAATCCTTGTAACGTGAAGACACACTCGTGGTATGGATTATGGTTTCGACCCAACAAAGGTTGTGTTTGTAACAAAGTTTAGTTTCAATTTGAACTTCACTTTTAGTTCTTTGAACTTCAGTTTTTCTTCCTCGAACCTTAGTTCTCTATTTTATGAAGTCAATCACTGTAGCTTCTGAATGGCTCATGCATTTGGCTCGTACTCTCTTCAATATTTATTGTAAATATAAAATGAACGTCTGCTAGTTTACGCTTTTTAAATATATAAGCTACGAATATAAAGATACATAATTACTTGGAAAAGTATTAAGAACAGTGAATAACAAACGTAATGTTAATAGCTAACGCTAAATCACAGCGATCATCTTCTGACCTAAACCAAAATGATCAATCGCGGACGTATTAAGGGCAGTAAAAATAGCTAACGCTAGATTCGCCACTAATCGAAGCTGAAACATCTATAAACATAAACCTATCATCCAAAAACTTGACGAAGCGAGAGTTTAGCAACAAACCCGTGTAGAAGCCGAGCAACTCCTGTTCACAGTTGGCGGTGTGTTCCATAAATTATTTACGCATAAATTACGCCCGTTATGCTGTCAACGAGGAGAACATTTACGAAGCGTCGACCGGCAATCGTAGCGACGCTGTCTTTCTCCCTCTTTCCCTGGATTGAGGTCGCAAAATCGCTCGGTTCTATCGACTTCGCCCGGTTTCGCCTTCTCCAAGGATACTCGTCGACCAGTGTAACACCTGAGACAGAAGCCTTGATTAAGATATTACGTTGCCACGCATGGTCCACACACCGATCAGGCGCTCGATTTTACAGCTAAAGACAGACTTGACCCAGATATTCTGTAAAAACGAGTAGGCACGTCCGTTCTAATTGCGAATATCGATTCGACGGGACTCCTTGGTGCCACGCCACCGCCGCCATCGTTGTCGCCACCACCGGTCACCATGTGTTCAGTGTATCATCTTTCGACGGCAGGTTCAGCTCGAACAGAAGAATATTCACGCGTCTGGCCACGCCGAATTGGGCCAGGGACAGGCTAAACGACGTCCAATCGAACAATCAAAGCTGCACCCGTAGCTCCTTTCAACTTCTCCGTTAAAGAAACCGAGGAACGGCCTAAATAAGAATTCGACGCGACTCGTAGAACATCTCCCGGATGGACTGAGAGGTTTCACGTTTGGTTAGACAAGAAGATTGAACTCGTTCTGATATATATCGTATGATACTATGGTTGGCTGGTTTGAATTTGTTTGTTGGGAGGTGGATGAATATTACAATGTTGTTGGCTAATATTTGGTAGTTTTGTTTCTGAGTGCTTTTGTATGTACGTATCTATTATGTAAGATCGTGTATGTTGGAATTTTTAATTTATTAATATTTTTAAATTTATGTACGGGGAACGATTATCCACACTGATTATAAGAAGTATTTGCTCATGTTCTTAAAATACCTCCGGCAACAAACCACTGTTTGTAGTAAAAATACAGACAAGGTATTAGTGCTTGTGTTGCATATATTCTATATTTCCAAGTGTTTCTTTCTTTGTTTTTTTTTTTTAAGTAGACCGTTGGTCGAAACGAAGACTAGAAAATAGTCAATGAAAGGCAGTCGAAGCTTAGCAAAGATAGCAATCTTAAACAATGTTATTTATGCGGTATTAGCTAATTTTCCTTGTACTATAATCTTATCTTTGTGATTTCTTATTTAATATCATGTTTTATTTATACATCATATTGCATTTGTTTTTACGATTTTGATATTCTATTTTGATTTGAAGACAGAAAAGATCTACAAATAAATTCGACATGCTATGAATTCTACAAATTTGACATGCTACGTCATCGTTCTTACATACAATTAAAAACAATGTACACATTTGTCAAAAAAATTATCTTTTATTTTTTATACAATAATATAACGCAAGTTTATAACGCAAATGATATCGTGTTATTTGTTCTTTGAAATGTTATCGTCGAAATGTACATTACACAATAAACAACGTAACCCGATCTTGATATTGCCCCTCTTTTCAATCAAGTTTCACATCATTGATAATCAAACAGCAGCTGACAGACCGGTTAATTAAAACCAACTACGTGTATCGATCGAATCATCCTATCAAGAATGATGAAATAGAAATTCTTTGGACTGATTTTTAAGCAGGCGAAAGAAGACCAAAAATCGATATTCATGCGTGTTGTTGTGGCGGGGTAATGTCCGCAGAGGCAACAGGTTTCTGGCGTCTTCTACTGCGACAAGTTCTTAAATAGAATAGCCCTGGTTCTTCAGTACTTCAGGATCTTTCTGACTGCCGCGAAGCACCGCCACTTGTCTGGTAGATAAAATGGTTCGAAAACGTGCGGAAATGGACAATCCCAGCCTGTGACCCTTTGTATCGGGGCTTCCAAATGTAGAAAACACTCTTCCTGCATTGAAAATGTTCTTTTTACTCCTTTTTTATATTCTCATTTAACCATAATTTTTCTTTGAAATTTTATAGATTATTAATCCGTTATATTGCATTAGGATTTTTGGTAAAGTACATGGATTAAATTTTGTTTTCTTTCTGTGAAATTATATAATTTCCTATACGGCTCCCACTCCAATTTCTTTGACACAAGTTTTGTACTTTGGCCATTGGTAGTTCTAATGTTAGGGAAGTATGAATTTAGTAAATTTGTTAAATTACTAATATTTATTAATATTTAAGTTAGCAATATGTAATAAATGTATAGCATAGTTAATCGATGTTTTCAATTGATGTAGATTATGCTTCTGGAGAATATTGTTGGTGGAAAATTTGGAATTACTATATACTTCAAAGAATGCAAAAGTAAAAGGTCACAAGAAAATTTTTAATGAAAGGTCTACAAGAGGAAATCGCTATTGGTGATTAAATTCGGCACAAAAAACAAATTTGATCAAATTTTAGTATTTAGGAAGACTTAAAAATCTCCCACGCTTCGTCTGAACAATTTTTCTAATGTACACATTATTTTAAAAGCAGCCACGATATCTCTATTTCAAAAATTATTGAATTAAAGAATTGGTAATTCACATAAATCTGGAAGAATGAATTCATCGGAGAAGTGCATTGAATTACGTAAAAATTATGCTGATTGCATATATTCAGGAAACTACGTACGATTAAACTTTTATTTTTAAGAAACGACATTCCGTACGCATCAGTCAAATACAAATGAAGCCTGTAAAAGGAACAATTTGAGAACTTAATTTAACCGAATGAGAACAATTTTACGAAGGTATTTAGATTAATGACAGTTATGAGTACATTTCTCAGTTTTGTCACGTCGAACGACAGACATGATCGTATTATTAGGCAAATGTTTAAATTACAAACGATCGAACTATCCATTTGCTAATTTAGCGCTAGGTATAGGAGTTTTGCAAGGCAGCCGAGGTTTGTACATCTGAGCAAGCTGAAGCGTATCGAACCGTCACGAAGTGTGCGCATGACGTAACAGAAAATACGCGTAATGATATCCTGCCACATTCCAACAATGCATTGAACATGCATCTAATGGATTTTGGCACCGTGCACGCGCTACGTGTAAATAATTTCGTAACTGGAATAAAATTCCGTTTATCTATCAACTGTGCCTATACGACCGTTCGATTGGAATTACGTGCAGTTATTTCGCGTAACATGGCCTAATTGCTCTGATATTTGCTCCAACTTCCTTATACGTGCATAATATTTAAATCGATCTATTAGATCGTTTCGTAAGGTTCGCCGATTTCTATTAAACTTCAACATTTTTAGTTGAATCGTCAATATTTTTATTGAGCTATTATGATCTCAATCGTCAACGTAGTCTTTTCCGTTTTGTATTCGTAGTTCCATTTGGAAATTAACTAACGCATCGCAAACTCACACATATATCTATGATTTAGAGTTTAATGAACATTTTTTAATAAAAATTTCCTCCTCGTTTATCAACGCATATCTCGTAAATCTGACTTTTAGTTTTGTTCCGTTTGTATATCTATTCCTAGTCTTTCACTTTTAAAAGTCAGCTATATTGATTTATGGGTTCATTAACCTTTTAAAGTATAAAAGTTCAATATCACGTATCTCACTTTCTATTCAATTTCTAGATTTATTTAATATTTCTTCGTTCCAGAAAATGGCCCACACTTTTATAGAAATTTTCATACAAGAAGACGACAGTTTGTCGCGTTCGAAAATATAGAGCTTGCGGATATATCGAATTAATATTTTCAGTTGTGATTATCGTTTTAATTTTCATTTTATGGGATACATGAAGTACACAATGACGGAAATTTTCACGACTCTCTGAATCTTTTTGAAATCTGCGCCTGGTAAGAATGAAATACCAATTAAGATAATAGACACAACATACGTGGTAAATGGAACTTACGAAACGATCTAACAGATTGGCAGTTTACGTTCAAATACTTTTGATTCTTCCTTAGTGTAATCTCTCTTCGTCACAGTTGAACGAGATTTAAGTTGAAATGTGGTAATCAGAGTTTCAATTTCGCTTACGCTGTTATGTCATACCATTTTCGAGGAAACATTTACTTACCTGAACGACTGAAACTATTTCTGCTCCGAAGCCACTCGTTAGCGGCGCTTCATGGGCGATTACCACGCGGCCAGTCTTCTTCACCGACTGTAACATTGTGTATCATTATTAAAGTAAAACGATCGCGTGTAAATCACAGATTGTCTGGTATTAATCTTTCGAAATAATTTCGCACGATTGTAACATTCAGGTAATTACATTTGCAGATAATTCAACAATATATTAGAGTAATGAGAAATTAATGTTCTGATATTCTAATATATACACGCTAATACCAAAATATCAAAATTATATTATTCCATTTCTGAGTAAGATAAAATACAAATATTAAGGTTTCACAGTTCCCTTATTTATTACACGATATTAGGCAGTTTGTAGAGGTTTGATACCTTAATAATACCATTAATCATTATCAAGAGAAAATGAATAATCTGTAAAAGACAATGTAAGATACGTAGAAGACCAATTGATCATGTTTATAGAGATAAATTATTTGACTTTTATAAAGTTAACCGCTAAACATATATTATAGTTTTAAAATCGACAACTTCCGAATGGCTCATATTGAAATATTTCTTATTTTGAGGAATTCGATCCAATTACTCTAAAGTTCCTACAATGTTGTATATGTAATTTTCGTAATATATTACGATATCAACCCTTGCACAGAATGTCAAGTAATTTCCACAGTCCCATTCACAATCCCTCGATAGCATACATAATTGAACTAACCCGCTTATATCCCGAACCGTAAGCACGAACGTCAATGCCTCTCCTAGCACAGCTTGTTATTTCGTCGAAGGATAATCTCATCACTTACTCGAGCAACTCGATCCCTTTCCACACATCTTCGCTGGTATTATAGAAACGTCCAATTATGAAATCGGCAATTAGACATTCATAGTCATTGCAACGGATGGTTCGATCCGTAATGTCGAATATAGACCAACCATGACCACCCACAATCATCCACGCTATCATGTGTCACGGAGGGTAATTCGTTTGGTAGAACGAGCTGTTTCCCAGATCAATTCGTGGATGATTTACGCACCGTCCAATATTGGTCGGAGTAGCAATAACTTATACGCGGACAGAACCTGGAGCCCTTAAATCCTAAGAAAAATATATCTACACTAATGGTAGCTTCGAATGCAAATAACTACATTCAGAAGACGTTCGTACCGCGTTAGATCAAACTATGTATTATACTTGAAAAGAAAATTGAGCGTATTTTTGTTTCCTTTTCATTAGTACTGAATCGAAATCGCGTAAAGAAATTCTTGTAAAAACAGAATTTGGTGCTTTAGCATACTTCGTCAAACTTCCAAAACCAGTATATTATCCCTGAGCAGGCAATTACAAGGGTGGCGAGCAGAATAAATTACATCGTGTTTTAATCGGTTCGTTAAGGTACAAGAAGCACAGTCTTAACTCTTGTGGACCTTTTCTTGCCGATATGGCCTAGTGCCACCAGCGGAGCTGGTTCACCGCAAGAACGTTACATTGTATCCAAGATACATTATCCAATCTTCATGAATCCTCTTTCTCTCTCTCTCTCTCTATCTATCTTTTAAAACTGGTTTAAATAAACAGAAACTAAATTTCTATACAGTCACCGCAACCCTTATCAGTTTCCATTTCTCACGATCTTCTTAAGCTTCTTAAACTCGTTTAAATAAACAAAAACTAAATTTCCATGTAACCACTCTAACCTCTTATCGTTCAGTACTTTCCACGATCAGGCTTCTTTACATTCTACCGCCTGTTAAAATCATGGCATTCAGAAACCATACGATGCCTTTTATGCTCTGAGTGGATTTTATCCGCTAATAAGGGAATCTCGCGACAAATATCCTGTTCGAATGGCCTTGACGAACATATGAAAGCATCTGAACGATGGCTGCTTTGTTTTATGTTGCCACCGATCCCACGTTTTAGGTTTCGAACTGCGTTTAGCTGTCAATTTGGTAATTGAAATTTGAAAGTATGGAAAAGATCTTCAAGACTGAAGTTTGGTCATTTGGAAAATTGTAAATTTCGGAATTTGATATTCGACGATAGAAAGATTCTACGATTTGAAATTTAACGGAGGATCTAAAATCACACAATTTAAGTATCAAGGAATTTAGAATTAAAGATTTGGAAATCAGTGAATTAGAAATTAAAAGTTTGAAATTGGAGGATCGAAAAATTCGAGATTTGAAAAGGAATTCGAAAGTTCGAAGCTCGAGAATCCAAAGATAGAGAAGCTTTCGATCTGAAGATCGAAAAATTCGAAATCTCGAATTTAAAAGTTAACGAATAACGAGAAAGTACGATAACTTCCCTCTCTGACTTTATCGCAGGAGAATCTCGCGACAAATATCATCGACATCGACGTATCGAAATTACACGAAACGGGTTTACAATTGCGCTCGCCACCTAGCACGCAGCGGGTTGGTTCACGTGCGGGTTACTGTGTATAATACTGTCACACATAAGCGGCCGGTGCATACCGTACAATCGGCATATCATTAAACTAAAGATCGATTAGCATAAATCAGCGCGATATTAGCGTCGTGCCGTACTGCGGTGTGCCGTAATTCGGACGAGTGAATGTTGCCTTCTCGTTCGTGTATTCGAATCAACGTGACAACGCGACGTTTAGCGTTTCGATGTTAAATGAGTAAGTAAACGCTCGGTGAATTTTGTTTGAGATTCGGTTGATAACAACAACTTTACCGAATAATTTGTATGAATGAATATTGTCTTTTGTTGAAGTGGTCACCACTTCTAAGAAAACTCTACATCTGGTCTTTTTTATCACAAAGGATATAACCCAACAAACACGAAGATGATACCCCGCTGGGGGTAGCCACCCACATGATAATCAAACAGCTAAAAAATTCTACCAAATGTCCAAATTAGACAAATTGTGAATGCAAAGTATTAAAAAAAAAAAAAAATCTGGTCTTTTTAGTTTTCTCAAGCACTGAAGCCATCGACAGCGTATAGACAATGGACTGCGACGAAGGCAGACCATAGACAGTAGACAGGCGACGAGGGTTTTGGGGTTTTCAATTATAGGGTAACACTTCTAGCGAACGAATCTGGACCAGCTCAAATTATATTCCTACTTGTACTTACACATCTGTATTAAAATATACATATATTCTACTTTACAATTTATCCACGCGTTTCTCTGTTTATACATTTAATAGCTTCAACATCTTTGTTTGAAAATTTCGATCAACGTGACGACGGAGATATTCAATATTTGCAAATTAAATAGATAAATAAATATTTCAAGTGTATTTTGTTTCAAGCAAACGATTCGACCGTTTTAGATATTATTAATAAATAAAGTTATAATCTTGGCAAATATTTGGCGATTGGTTGATACAAACGATGCAATACAGAAAGGTTTCTAATTGTATTAAGTTGTCCGAGAAGTTTCTTTTGTTTTATAAGGAAATAATAGACGCACAATGTTTTCTGTTTTATATTAGTTTATTGCATGCACGAACATAATAATAGAAATATTACGAAATGCATCATACCTAATTCAATAAAATAATATAAAACAGAAATTGTTGTTCATCTATTATCATCTTATGAAACAAAAGAAACTTTTCGGACAACCTAATAGTATTATTAAATAATGTTATATCTGCATCTCTTTGTGAAACTGTGGAATTCATTAACTGATAATATCAATGAATTAGTTATTACTCTTGGATATTACTATTATCGTTTATGTGCATCTTTGTATAATATAAACCGGACGACATCGTAAAGTCGAAAGGCAAGTGAGTATGAAGATCCATATGTATTTATATACGTTAATAAATCAACAGCTAAACGAACAGACAATGTACAGGTTATAAATTGCTGCGATATAAAGAATTTCTAGGATTTTACAATGTTACGAGTCGAATAAAGCAATGCCAAGCAATTCTTAATTTGTAGAATTTACCAGAATTTATTGCTTCTTTTATTACCAGATTTATTGCTATGCAAGAAATTTAATCGGTACAAATAATTTGCAACTCGCTCGTAAAGTTTCGCTAACAATATTCGTGGAATTATGCAAGAGCGCAGTGAACTCGCGTTGAATTTTCGATAGGCGGAGAGAGGCTGTAGAGGAGAGGCTTAATGAGCCGGTAATCGAAGGAGAGAGGCGCTAAAACAGCGACGATCGCGTTGGATTATTCGCGGCGGTACCGATTTCGCAAATAAAAATGGACGTGAACGCGTATATCTACATTTCGCAATTATTTCGCAACGTTCCACAAGAAAGAAAGCAACTCTAACTTTTTTCGACCGATTTCGAAATATTCGTCTTGAAATCGAGATCTTTCGTTTCCTAATTGAAAAGAAAGTCACCATTTGTAGTCCGGTATCTTCGCATTAAAAGGAAACGGTTAAAAAAAATTAATCGAAATAATATTTCGATGTATGATTACTGCATGCTAATATCGAGGGAATAAAAAATATGTTTTCTACGAGCATAATATCTGACAATAAAATTCTTTAACAACTTTGGGATACAATAAATCGTTTCTGGTTCCTCTCGAATGATAAATGTTCCTCCTTTGCACCTTGATATGTTAATTTCTTCATTTCTTTATCTGTTTAATTATTCTTCGTTTCTATGAATATTCACTTATTTATAGACTATTTATAGTCTGTGCAGGTTTATTCTTTTATGGGAAATTTATACATACATAATAGCACGTAGAATACACACAATATGCTAGAATATATAAAACTTTCATGCAAGTTGCATTCCTTTAACTGTATTCGTAAAGATCCGAATTTGCATAAAAATTCGCAATTTATTGTTGCATAAAATAAATTCCGATTACTGTTCGTTGATAATCGTTGAAGTGGTACAAATGTACGATTCGCTTGACGCGTCATTTTCATCCTTAACCTCCTTTAATTCCTGTATCATTGATTCTATACTATCTATTTCTATCACATTATCCAACAGAGGGGAAACAATTTTTTTAAAACACGAACCTTCCTTCGCTAATTTCGCCAAAAAAATTATTCGTTAAAAAACGAAACGATTTAAAAGGTCCTGAAACGCAAACCTTCCTGCACAAGTTGCCCAAGTGTAACTGCTTTCCACGAACGAATCGTACGATTAAAATACCGCGTATCTCCCTCTCTCTCTTTCTCTCTCTTATATCAACGAAGGACACGAACCCACGTAATAGCCGCACAAACGTAACAGTCTCGCATTTAAACGTAACGCATGCAAACGATCCGGTTGCGTTAAACGCGGTGGGAAAGAAAAAGATGAAAGAAAAGGAAAAAAAAAAAGGAATAGAAAAGAAAACGTAGCGAATTATAATGACGAAATTACCTTGCAAACGAGTTCCGTGTCCCAAGGCAGGATAGAAACGAGGTCTATCACCTCGCAGGACGCCCCGAGCTCCTCTTGGACGAGATCGGCCACCTCCAACAGTACGTGCACCTGAGTACCCCAGCCCACGAGTGTCACCGCGTCACCTACGTGCAAATCCACACACCTGTAACGCCGCTTGCCTCGTTTCACCTTACGCCTCTCGCAATTGCCCGCTGCGTCCTCTCTATAAGAGTCAGTATGTACACCAGTGTCGCCGGTATCCTGTTTCAGGAGACCGGTCATCGCGTGTGCCACTCCACCGATCGAATAATGAAAGGACGGTCGCGAACGATGAATATTATACGGGGTGCCAGAGATCGTTTTATTCTATAAAACTCTGTCAACCCGTATACTGTAGTAAATTTTATTTTATGTAACTTTTGTACTGGAAATTTTTAATCTTATAACGGGTTACAAGATGATGCGAATGAAATAATAGGTTCATAGTAAAATCATTAGAGAACACAAGAGCAGCGAAAGACGTCCAATTTGTACCAAATATCAGCGGAGCCCTTTTTTACAATAATTCACCAACCAATATTTTACTAAATCGATATATATCATATAGAAACGGACGTATAGTGATTATTTCCAAAAATTAATCAACACGCTCGATTCTCGAGAAGATCAAGAAATGGAACTATCAATATGTCCTCAAAAAATCACTCAAAATAAACTTCTTCATAAATTCAAAGCTTCGAGAAAATTCTTAGTTCGTTTAAGTAATTCATGGCCGAACAATTGCCCGTTAAAAAACTTCTCGCTTGTGACGAACACATTGTATACAAACCAATAACCGTTCATTATCGATCATTCGCGCCGAATTAGCAGTTCACGAGCGTGTAACGAATTATTTATCCGGTCAATTAATCGTCGACGATATAGCGTAACGACGTCATAAATTCCCTGTCCGCAAACTCGTGAAAGTTTCATCACGATCTCCATTCGATCGTCCATCGATCGTACGAATGCACGAAAAAGAAATAGCGGTTTACATTACGCGCGAGGAATGATCAAACGTGATCCATGGCATTGTTACGCAGTCTCAAAGTGAAACTTGTCCAGAGAAGACTCGTTGCTCCTTCCTGTAACGCTTACCTTCTCTCACAACCTCAGCCTTGCCGATCTCTATCTTGTAATGAGCTGTCGGCACATCATCGATCGCAGTACGGTACAATATTTTCGGCTCGAACATGATGCAGGGATCCGGTTCCTCTATGCAGCTCAACAAAAGACCTTTCGCCTGTTTCGCTCCGCGGGGCATAACGATCTGAAAAGGACGTTCGGTTACATTTCATTTCTCTCCGTGTACCGGTCGTGCACACGCAATCGGTGATTACGTCCTGGAATTCGGAGAAGAGCGACCTTATCCTGTTCGACGGTCTCTCGATGCTGAGAGCGATGTGTAGGTGGAAATTGCGATTTGATTCTTTCGGATGATGTAAGGTGAGTTTAGTCTGTCTTTTCGGTGTGCAGAATGGCCTTGAGGTTTATATGGAAAGGCTGTGGACTGTGGGTACCATATGTTATCGATTTTAACCGCGTTTAGCTGGCAATTTGGCAATTTGAAAACTTTAGAATTTCGAAACGCGAAGTTTGACGTTCAAGGACTGGGAAATTGGAAATTTAGGCTCTGCAATTTGAAAATTGGACAACTGGAAAATTGAAAAATTTTAGATATAAAACGTGGAAGTGTCGAAGTACTTCGTGTTCGACGATAGTAGCCTCAGTTATAATTTGTACTGCTGTTCCTATAAAATTGTTGTTTTCTTCTTTAAAGTTCTTTCGATCTACTACGAGGATGCACCAGGATTTCTATATTACTTCCGTAGTTTTATTTAAAGATACGCAATAATTTAACCTTCACTTCATAAATGAACGTAAGGAAATTCGAAGGTCTAAAGTGAAGGAATTGAATGATTGTGTGACAGGGTACAATCCGTGTTCCTTGGAAATGTCCATCAAACTGTCCCTTCCATTGCGTTAAATCAAATACGCATTAAAACACAAAGCTTTTTTTTCCCAAATAATTAAAACCAAGCCAAACTCCATTTATATAAATTTCTATCGAAAACACATATATCAAAATATTTCCATACTATCAAGAAAACAATTTTCTATCTTTCCTTTAAACTTTTCAAAAAATAGTCCATTATCAAATGTTTCTCTTCAATAACTCAACAAAAATAACAGGAGAATGCAGAGTAATGTCGCTCGACTCAGGAGAAATACGAAGTAACGTGCACTTTGGTTAATGAAATTCAAAATTCAATGAAAGTACCGTTTAAAACAGGTAAGCGATAGAATGTATTTGTTTGTTTGAAAAATTCGTAGCATCTTTAACAATTTATAGTCTAAAAAATAATCGAATAAAATTGCTGAATTATAATCGTACATGGATAATTGTATATTAAAAGGAATTAAGAAAGAATTAATTACCTATTCCCATTCGTTACACATACATTTATTCCAGGCTTTATAATAAGATCCTTTAAATTATTAATTATGGATTTGAAGAATTTCAAGTAAAAGCTACTCGAAGGAATTCTATGTTGAAAAGAATAAGAAGTTTCTCAAAAAAGAACCACTGGAAAAAGCAATATATACGTTATTTAACAGAATGTTAAACATTTTTTTAATTTCGCTCCGAACTATCAAAACTTAATTTAATTTAATATTTATTAATTATTTAATTTAATTTGATTTAATACTATATGCTAGCAACGTACGTTTTATTACGTTGCAGGTTTGTTTCCACGGTTGGTGTACTATGTCAAAGCGAGCGACGAAGAGCGTGCGATCTCTCAGCTTCAGGAAATGTCGACGCGATGTTGCGCACTGCTGTTCATGTAATCGAGATGTATAGTGTCGGTAGTGACACGTTAGTGTACGAGGAAAACTTTCCTCATGCATACGTAGATACGTGCGTCGTGCAATATTCATAGAATCTCTTCCAGAAAGTTAAGAGTCAATGGCTATAGAGTAGAAACGAACTCGACAACGAAGGATCTCGTACATATCCTTGAGCATAGAAATCCATTCTGGATGCTCTTCAACTTTTTATAACGTTTCTATTCATTCGTCACCAATTTGTTCCGTGATCGTTTCAATCCGAACGCGATGAATAGCCGGAAATTAAATTTACAAACTATTTAATTGCGAATTAAATGAGAAGCGTTTTAATAAAAAAGAAAAGAAGAAGTTATTGCCAGAATGATTGTTGAGATAAAGTGGCTAGTTTCTCTCTGTATCATTGATCTATTGTTTTCAATGAATCAATAATTTCGGTGGATGATTGTATCTGATAGAGACATCTATCCAAGAATGAGGAAAGTATTCGTTATCGACGTGAGCTGAAGAACTTTGTAATCTACAGGACATAAAGAGCTTTTTTATCAATAAAAGCTAAAGATATTTGGCACTAACTCAGCAGTGATAACATTAATAGTTGATAGAATTATAATGAGATTTAACCTGCGTTAACATCAAAAGTGATATGAACGTAATGATTTATTACAATACAGACATATGTGAAATCACAAATTTACATTCTATTTCGTGCATATGACATTGTAATGTATATGTATATCTACATATTGAAAATTATTATGTAATTTAATATAATTCGATATAAGAATAATTTGATTTGAAGTATTCTACAACTTATTACATTTTGTTATGCTCAATTGTTTGGAACACAAATATACAATAAAGCTATAATAGTTAGTAAATTATGAACTATTAACTCGTTCTCTGTAATCAAATTTACCACCATTAGGTTGACAATATTTTTAGCCAATCAGCGCCGACCTCCTTGTTTTAATTCGTGTGAACCTCGTAGCAATGATGTTGCGCGCGGAATCTTTGGTCGGAAATGTGATTTTGATTAAATTTTTAAGTATGTCAGTGAAATATTATGTTTCAAGTGCTTCACTTGCGTCCCAAGAAACCACGTATACCCGAATCCAGTCAAATTATCAACTACAAGATAAGAATTTGTATCTAATATTCTATAGCCCAACATTTACGCGCCCATTGGAGATCATACTTATAGTACAATGCTTTGTAGCGCCTTCAAATACTGTTTCGTTACTGAATATTTCTTCATATTTGCTCAATAATCATTCGAATTTCATAGAAATTTCATTATTAAGTAAGTGTCTATGGTATCATATTCATAAATCTTCGTAAAGTTATATGAATATATTAATGTTGCATAAATGAATTAAAATATAATAGATACCATAAAATATGTTTTTCCTTACTATAAACGTGATAAATCAGATTATAGCTACTATGGATATGTCTTCTGATAAACTAATGTTCTGGAGGATACATCAGAACAATTAAATGTATTAATTCTTAGCAGAATACCTGCATCGTTCTTCATATGTTTCATTCTTCAGAACGACAGTTTGTAGTGTAGCGGCCCATGGCCGTAGAAAAAGTGAAACTTGAAAGTTGGAACGAAAAATTCAAAACTGGACGAGACTCTTAATATTGTGCCTTTGAATATTAACGTCGTTTTGGGTTACGAGGTCTAGATTGTTATTGCTGTTTCTTGTAATTTTTAGCTAGAGTTACACAAGAAGGTTAACTTTTTGTAGTAACGTCCGTTGATATAAATGTATGAACACGCTCCCTATTCTTTCTTCGATTGGTATAGTACCATAATACATCTGACTATTACAAATTCATCCACTCGTTACTTTATTAAATATACCTACACATTATAACCACCTCGGTATATTCTTCATATAGGACAGTATAATATGGTATAGTACATATAGTCAATAAAATAGTAGAAAATATCAAGTTATTTTTCTCGTCTATTTTTCGGAACATTAGTTCGTCAGAAAATATATCCAGTATAACCATAGATTAATACATCTGATAGTAATAGAAAAAGGCATGTTTAATAATATCTATATTATATTTTAATTCAATATATTTAATACTAAAAATTGTACCTTCAATCCTGGTGTATGTGCGAAATAAGCTTCTGGACTCTGGGAATGGTAGAGTCCTCCATGACCGACAGCACCACATGGTGTCCGAACTGTCAATTTACCACAATCGAATTCTGCTCCACTTCGGTATCTAAATTTTGCTGCTTCGTTTACCAACTACAGATAGAATAATTTATATTACAAATTAAGATGTTTATGCATTTCGATGATAGGATTGTTTTCTTTAGAAAAGCGGTTTTAAGCATGTGAAAATTAGTGATCGAAATTTTTGACAATGTTGATACCTGGTCAAAGGCGGGAAATATATAATCAGCAAATTGAATTTCTGCGATCGCTGTTACACCAACGGCGGCTAAACCAATTCCAAAGCCAGCGATTCCTTGCTCGCAAAGTGGCGTGTTAAAAACACGATCGTTACCAAATTCCTTTTGTAAATTCATCGTACAGCGAAATACTCCTCCGAATGCGACATCTTCACCGAAGATCACTAAGTCAGGAAAATGATCAGTGTTCTTCATCGATAAAATGTTTACACGTAAATGAGGACAAATATAGTATATAAAAATATTTATACTGATATTAATATTGCATAACAGGTCTATAGTAATTTACATATTATAACTAGAACCTTATCAATTTAAAAAACTGATACAGAAATTAATTCGTCTCTCTGAAAATGAATATTTTAACTTCACACAGTACTAATAATTTTTTAAATCAATTAATAGCAACTAGTAAGTAGTGACTAGGATTATTCATGGTACACACTTCTCCTAGTAATTTCATTGAGTATTCAATAAAGGAGGGGGAGAAAATTTTTGACATTTCATTACCTGCGTCAGGGTCATTCTTCAATGCTATTCGAAGTCCATGGTTTATCGCTTGATACATATTCATTTTTTCAGTTTTACCTAAAACGTAATTGTATTAAAATTATATAGTTATGCATGCCTATACATTTTTACGATTCAACTTCTTCACTTATACGCGGTACTGAAATATTCTCTCGTGTCTACTTATTTGTCTCATCATTCTTACCAGGAAATGTCAAATGTAATTTAATGCACAACTACTGTAATTAGTAATAAATTAGCGATTCAATTGCTGACATAAAAGCATTACACAGACATGTATTTTCATCTTTTTACCTACATAAATCAATTTCTTTCTTTTTTTTTCAAAAATTACAATAATATGTCTTTATGAAAATGTCACAAAAATATATTCAGTCAACGATTGACAAAAATATATTTACACTCAATGATTAACGAAAAAGTGTTTTTGTCCCCTTAACGCTCATGCCCGTATGAGACACGGATATAGTCAACGAAACATTTTTTAACAAATTAACATATTTACCGATAAACAGTCACGTTTTTGTATTTATAAAAACATTTGTTCTCTTTAACTTGTCCTCCTTAGATCTTGCACTTTGCATCTTATTATGTTAAAAACGTGATGTATAGTATTAGAATTATAAAAAATATATATTACTACATAGCTAAGAAACAATTGCGCTAAAAAAAATTGCGCATATCTAACTGATTGAAAAAAGTTGCATGTTTAGGAGCTAATCGACTGGTGGTCAAGAATCACAATTAAAAAACAATCGTATTTACTCACCAGGAACGATGATGGTTTTGTCGGTATAATACGTGAATTGTATCCATCTGACTTGGTCGCGTAACAGAGGTGATATTTGCGTGAAATTGAGAATTAGAGACGCGTTTAAACGCGTAGACAATTTACTAAGTATCATCGCAACGAAGTGATGGCTCATGCAGCGTGGCGATAATGTATTCGGTTTAATATGTTATCGTTATTTACATACAATATCTTAATTTAAAACTCGAGCACTCATAGTCGTTTGAACGTTGAATTTCGTAAATAGCCTTGTTCAGCGGTTCACATACTAATGGCACTATGTGTCATACATGTAAAGATATCACGTAACGCTAGCAGTAGCATGCGAGTTGTAGATGTTCTCAAGTTGCTTTAGATAACTATTCTTATCATGTTACATTTCTCTTTTCTCTATTATCGAATTAGATTTCTTCTTGCGTTTGTAACTACAGAGAAGCATTATATGCAGCTGTATTATGAATATGTTAGATGTAGTTATATACGTATACTATATGTATACTGTACATGGTATAAGAAATTTATTCTTTATTTTTCTCTATTTAAATGATTTTTATAGAATATGTGACTTTTACTTCCTTCGATATTTACAGTGGGATTAGATGAGAGTATAGGCGGTTATCTTGTTTATGGGAAACACTCTTTGATAATGTTTCGATTCGTCATAACATAACGTAATACTATTACTCAAACATATACAATATTTTCAATTCGAGGTTTCAAAAGTATATATATATATATATATATATATATATATGAATTTTCCATATAAAAATTGAAATTTGTAGAATAAAAATTCGAATATACGAACTAACATTAATAAAACAAATAGTGTAATTTTAATCAAATTTATGGCAATGAAAACATCATATTGACCTCTGTGTTTTATATAATAGTATTTGAAAAGTATTTATAAAATTCTTTGAACATTATAAAGTACATATTTCAAACAAAATTTTCGCTTTCATGCGTTAATAGGAAATGTTTCAGTAATGTTACTTCTTCGTGTTAGTTTTCTAAGTCTCCGCCAGATGTCGGATCAAATGTTGAAAATGAGTTCCCATGACAACTAGCTGGCAGGCGTCGTTGGTAAACGTCAAACATACTGATTACATAGAAATAGTGGGGTTATATTTAGTGGTAATAAACAATTATCGCGAAAAATGGGTCGTACTGATTGGGATCGTATATTATCAGCGGATCCATCGTCATTAACCGACGATGACATGGAGGATCTTTATCCTGCTATGATCAGTTGCGACGTTGACGAGATTAGTGATATACATAACCTACGAACTTTGATGAAACTATCTCAAGAAATACTGCAATACAAAGACAATCAAGTAAAAATAATCATTTAACATTCTTATTTAACACGAATTGTTTTTCATAGAATACCTCTATTGTTATTTGTGTGATATTTATTCAATAAAATGCAGCACTCTCTTATTCTTCTATCATGTCTTTCCTCGTCGAACATAGAATAGTATTTATTTAGGTTAGTATTCTTTTGTGATATTTTGAAATTTATTTTGTTAATAGGTAGAGTCACTACTTTTAGAATGTGGCGAATTAAAACAAACCATTTCTTCCTTAAAACCTGAACCTGCTAAGCGTAAAAAGAAAGGTAAATCGTGTGTATTCTTTAGTTGAAGTATAATTTTAATTAAGGTTTACTTTATTACTCTAATATAATGGAAGTATATTACAAAATATGTTTCATTTTATATGATAGAGTGGGGTACTTCCGATTCAAAACATGAAACCACCAATGTATCTAAAGTAAGATATTTCATTAGTAATATAGCAAAGATATAAAAACCACTTATAAAACTATTTATATTATTTTGTTTTAAGCACGTAGATGTATCTGAAAGCACTGATTATGACGATGCTTTGCAAGGCAAAAATAAAAAGATTAAAATTCTTATGACAGAATTAGAGGTGAGTTTCAGATGAAGCAAAATATTGTTAGAATGTTCTGTTTACATCTTTGTAATTCCATAGACTTTTGAAAGGGACAATTTAGTTTTAAAAGGACGGTTAAGCACTTTAACTCAAGAAATGGAAGATGCAACATATAAAATGAATGAAATAACCGAAGAACTAAGTTCTGCACAAATCAAATCTATAGAGTATAAAGGTTATTAAAATGAAAAGTTGTTTAGTTCGTTATGAACAGGTTCATTTTTATGATCAAACTGCAAGAATGTATTTTTTACAGAAAGAATATTTGACTTAGAACGAGAAAACGCAGCATTAGTGACACAGGTTGAGGAAGTAACAGCTCAGCAGTTAGATAGAGATAAAGCAATAGATGAATTTAGTACAGAAATTGATGTTAGAATCAATGAATGGAAGGTATATCGTAGTGTAATTCAACTTTAATTCCCAAAGCTCAGGTTATGATGCTATATGATTAATTTTATTAATTTCTGCTTTTATTCATACAAATTAATAAATTTTGAAACTGTTTTGATATTCATTTACAATATTATTTTTTTAGTCTTATATTAGAATTTATAAATTTTCTTACTGTATTTCACTATCCTACTAAAATGTTGGTAATTTAAAAAGTAAACGAAAATCAAACATATTTTTTTATATTATAATTATTTACGTTTACTTGTACTTTGGATAAATGGAAGGTTGCATCTGTTGATGCCTATGGGAATTAAAGGATTAAAGTAAGATTATGAAGCTTTTCACACGTTTTAATTCGTTCGAAATTTGTTAGGCAATATTAGATGAAAAAGACGATGAAATTCTGCGATTAAGAGAACATTTGTCTCAATCTTTCATGCAATCCGTAGCCTCTGTCAAAGAGCAAAATAAATCCGAAATCGTCCACTTGAACGAACAGATAGATCATCGTGATAAAATTATACTCGAGTTAAAAACAAAATTATCTGAAGCCACCGTTGAAATCAACGAAAGTGCAACTCTCATAGAAAAATTAAAAACAGATGCTCAAAAGTATGTACATAATCGTTTTTAAGGAAATAAAGGTTTTGAATATAATCGATTTGTGGTTAAAATTTCATTGATATTTCCTTCAGGATAAAAAAGATCGACAAAAAGAAGGAGCAGAGGGATTTATTAAAAAAGTTGCAGGACGCGAACGAGCAGATATCTAATCTGCAAATTAAATTAAATGAAGCGGAGGAAGATGCGGAGTCAAAAAGTGGCAAAGTTAGTTCATTAGATATATTTTATTTAAAAAACACTTATATTAGTCTCAGGTCTTTTAAACATTTCATGTTATTCAGTTGTGCGAAGTATTAGGAACGTTGAGAAAATATGAGGACGAGAATCAAGCTTTAACAGACGCATTGAACGAAATAAAAAATCTAAAAAGTGAACTGGAGAGCAAGAGTGGGCGTATAACAGATTTAATTAATGTGGTGAACAAATTAGAGATGTTAAACTCGTATCAGGAAATGGAAATTATAACCCTTAGGTAATTGTAAGACCACTGCACCTTTTGAAAGCTTTCATTGCACATATGCTAATAATATGGACTGTAGAGAAAAATTAGGTATACCAGAAGACGAATCGGTTTCCATCGAACACGCTTTAGCAAAACGTAGAGAGCAGGAAAAGAAATTGACGGAACTTCTGCATCAAAATAAATTGCTCGTCGAGGAAAATTTAGAATTAAATTCAGACGTAAGAAGCAAATACTCAATGACGATATTTGTCGATTGAATTAAAATAATTCCTTTTCTATTGTGAATCGAACAATTTTTTTTCTTTGGATTACCTTAATATTTTAGATAAGGGTGTTAAAATATAAATTATGTAAAAAATCATCGAAAGAATTAGATGTTTCGGATGGTATTGTAAATGATACTGGCGAATTTTTCCATTCGACCAAACTGGCGGAATCTACATCTGCGTGGCATTCGAAATTAAATGTTTCTGAGTTACAAGAAAATATCCAGTTAGTCATAGAGGAGAACGAAGCCCTTAGAACCGGGATGCATGAAATTTTGGACAGTATCCGAAACCAAGACGGTGAATTTTCGCTACTTTTAATGGTACTTTAATGATGCACAAATTTTTCCTTCTTTCCACGGCAAAATTGCTTCTTCATTCTCTATTTCGAATTTCTGTCTTTCGTAACACACGTAAACTATTGAACACACGTATACTAATCATGTTTGTAAATTGCATTTGTAAATTGTTAAGAAGTATTCTTTATTATTCTTGCTTTTATATATGTATAAGTTAGATAGATGATTAATCGTTTAATATCGTAGGAAAGAGTAGTGTGGAGATACAGTCTAATACTTTAGAAAGGTTGTTAGAGGCGTTAGATGTGAGACATTTAGCAGGCTGGTATCATCCTGCGATGAGGTTGCAGGAGAATTTGAATGTTGTGCAGGGCAGCAATGCTGAATTGAGAGGCCAACTTAAACAATTGAGGTAAATTTATGATGCTTGTAATGAAGATTCGAAATATCTGGCTTCGTTTTTCAATGGAATTTAATTCAAGTTTTAGGGATAAAATTATTTAAATTGATTGTACAAATAAGGCTTGATTTCTGTAATTTTTTAATTTTATTTTCTTCTTCCTGTTAGAAATATGAGGAAATTTTATAATGAATCACTGAATGTGTTTAATTGAAATGGTATTCTTTTCCTCCTATTGCAGTCATAAGACAATTTTTAATGGACCATTGAATATATATTAAACTATAATTTACACATCAGAGCCACCAGAGTAGTGACATTTTTTAGATTAATTTTATCCCTCAAACTTCAAATTTAGAATCTTTTATTTTTGAACGTTCTCTATACTTATAAATATTCTTCTAAATCGTTGCCGTATATTTCACTAATATATGAGTCAACGAAATAAACAAATTGCTATTACAAAGAATAAATAATTATAGAAAAGAACTGCAAAGAAAGGATAACATGCTGCGAAAATTAGTTTTGAATGTACATGGCGATGTCGATAAAGTGTACACCGAAGACTCAGATAGCGAAAAAATAGCTATGTATCTTACCGAAATGAAGAGATTACAAGAAGCCTATAAAAACGAGACAGAAGAATGGGAGAAACAAAAGACCTCCTTAATAGAACAAAACGATGAGCTTAAAAACGAAATTGAAAAGTTGAAACATAAGCACGATGTTTACGAGCAGAGTGCAAAGATATTGGAAGATGGCGAAGATGAGATTCGAAAAGCTTTCGTGATTAAGACCAAAGAATATGCAGAAGCTTCCAGCGAAGTTTTAATTGCAAACAGGAAGAACTTTGCTCTTCAAAAATTGTTGAATAAGGAAACAACGAAAGCTTACCAGACCCAAAAAGAAGCAATTAGAAATGAAAGTTATTTAAACAAAGCATTGGCTGACTCTACCAAACACAACAAAATCCTCGAACGCGAGTTATCGATATTGCAGAGCAACTTATTCAACTCTGTTAGTTCAGCCATTTACAACGAATTAAGAGAGAAACACGAAGAATTAAGCATACGTTTTCGTAATGTGATGGAAAATAATTTAGTACTAGGAAATGACAATGAAATAGAAATATTAAAGAAAGAATTGGAATTGATAACTCAAGAAAAAGATCAAGTTGTAGAGTATTTGCAAAAAGAAATTCATAGCAAAAGCGATCAGGATTTAAATTTGACGGAAAAATTGAGAGAAGCTGAGGCTGGAGAACTTTTAGAAAAGCAACGAGCTGATCACGTGACTAGTCTGCATGAAATTTTACAGACTCAATTGTCAAAATGCGAGGGAAATCTCAAAGAAGTGGCCGCTGCTAAGTCTGAATTGCAGGAAGAATTAATTATTCTGCATAAAAGATTATCCAAAGATTTGCACTTTGAGAGGACTCAACAAGTAGATGATAATAAAGTGCAAGAATTAAAAGACAACAATGCAGTTCTTCAGATAGAAATTGAAAATCTGAAGAAACAACTGCAGGTTGCTCAAGAGGAAGCTAAGCAGCAATATTCGTTGAATTCGTTAAAAACGATGGAACTGGACAATCTCAGGCATCATATATTAAATTTGCAAGCTGTTAGTGAAGACAAAGCGACAATTTCGAGACTGGACTTTGAGTTGGCGAATAAAAATTCGTTAGAGATGGAGTTGAATACGCGGAAAGTTAAATTGGAGAATGAGGTGTCGTATTTGCAGGAAGAACTTGATAAATCGAGGACAACTTGCGAAGGATTGCGCACTTACGTGCATGATTGTCGAAAACAGTGCGATAATCGTTGCAGGTGAAATTGTTTTCCGTGAACTTTCGATCTCCTCTGACGACATGAATGAATTTTGCATTATGAAATTAAGTATACATTTCAGAATTTTTAATATATAAATTGGGAATTGTTTAAAATTAGAATGATAAATTAGTAAATTAGAATTACACTAAAAATAAATCTTCGAATTCTTTAATACATGCATAGATTAGAAGTTAAACTTAAATACTGGAATTATAGAATTAATTATAATTTTAAATATATAGGTAAGTTAGAAATTGGAATTTTTAACGAAGTATATTTTGAGTTATAAGATTGTCGCTGGAGAAGATTTTGCTTTTGCATTTCTATTATAGAGAATTATTTTATTTTATTAGAGAGATATTATTTTCTATTATATTTCATGATATACAGGTATTCAATTAATAAGAATTTTTTTGCAGAATGTACAAAGAAGTGATAGGGTTTCTGCAAAATCAGTACGCAGGCTGCACTTCGATTAGCGCTTTAGATAGAGTAATTTCGTTATCGTTGAAACTCAAAGACGAACGTCAGAATATCGATTCGGATATGAAAAAAGCGAAAGAGTGCCATGAGAATGCTAAACAGCAACAGGAAACATTAACTAATCGCTTACAAATCGTTGAAAGTTTAAAAGATATACTAGAACAACAGATTGGAAGCAACAGTGTCCAAGATATTATGCAACGATTTTCAGAATATTCGCAGTATACTCTGAACGTATGTGTTTTTATCAAATTGTTTAGGAAAATGTTTTTTCTGTTAATGGCCACGTATTCTTTTTAATATTTTTCTGTCTTCATATTCTCTTATTTCTGTATTCGATGTGTACTATATTCTTTAAATACTTGAAACAAATTTTCTTTAATCCATTCGAAAAACTCGATTGATTCGATTAATTAATTTAATTATAAGTAAAGTTATAAGAATTCACAAACTTTTTAATTTATTAATCATTGGGAATAGTTGCATTCAGTCGTATTTCGTCCTTTATTATTTTTCTTCGTTGATGTTTATTTTGTATTTATTTCAAGTCAGATGGTTTGCTTTAAATTAACGATTAACAATTGATCAGGACTTTAAGTGCAAACGAAAGATAACACAGCTAGAGTACGATATCCAAATGGCCAACAACAAATTCATGGAATACGAATCGGTCATAACCGAAATGGAGCACGAGATGATACAGATCCAGAGAGCATGGAGCAAAGGTCAAGATCAACGATCCAAAACCAATACGAATGACATAACGAGCCCAATGTTACCAGAAAACAAGCATGCGTCGATTCAAGCAATCGTAGAGACGAAACCAAGAGAAATGCAAACAGATCCCTACACTTGTTGCTTGGACAAGAAACAAACGAGCGATATTGAAGTTCAGACCACGTTTTCCAAAGAAAGTGATCCAGAAGATAGAGAACTTAAGGAGAAAGTAATAAAAGAAACGGCGAAAGAATCAACGAAAGAAACGTTGAAGGAAATGGAAGTCAAAGAGAAAAAAGAAGAAGCGATTCATTCTAAAGAAGATACACGATATAAAGAAACGATAAAAACGACGAAGGAAATGATAGGAGAGAAAGTAGACGTAGAACAGGGAGAAAAAGCAGAGAAAGATGCGATAGAAAGAAAAGGAAGTGATCAGGAAATGTCATTACTTCGAGAACAATTGGATCAAGCTCTGAAGCTCAGCTCCGAACGTTCCTCCACTCTAATCAAGTACGAATTACAGATAGCAGAGTGTCAGGCGAAGGTGGACTCGTTGAATGAGATAATAAAAAGCAAAGACCTAGCACTGGCGCAGAAAGAGAAAATAATTGAAGAATACAAGCTTTCGCCTCGTGTACAACGCCCTACCGCTGACTGTAGTGAGAAGCTTGCTTTGAAGTCGACGATAAACAGCTTGCAGAAGCTTGTCAGTCAAAAGGAGGAGACCATAGGCAGATATCAAAACCTGTTGAAAGAAGATAGAGACGAGCACAGTAAGGCTGCAGCTCGTCTGCAAGAAGAAATCAGAAGTTTGCAGAGTCGTATTCTATCAATGCAAAGCGATACTCAAAGAATTCAACAGAGGCAAGATGATAGGAGAGACGAGCCAGAGAAATTGATAGAAAAAGTACAAGAAGCTGAGTCGAAAATTGATGATATAAGAAATATCGTTATGCAGACGGAAGAGGTTGCTAGGTTGAAAGAGAAGGTTTCTACGTTGGAGGCAGATTTGAGTATAACTAAGGAACTGAGCGATCGTTGGCATCGGTTGGCCGAGGAAAGGCTGAATCATGTGGATCGTACGAGGGAAAGGTATCGTTCTAGGTAGAAAAGATATAGTGAGGTCGGAAAATTGGCGGGCAAATGAAGTCTACGCGTTTTGATTCCGCTATTAGCCCAGAAACCAATTAGAATTTGATTGAAATCGCTTTTTCTGCGAGATTACTGGACTGCGGATTTTTGGAAAGATGAAACCTATCTAAGAATTATGACGAGTACTCAATTTTGAACATTTTATATATTTTTATATGTTGTATGCATTCGGTGGATTTGTGCATTTTTTAATTTACCCACGAATGCATAAAAATCCAAAGTTTAGCGATTATAGTCGTTTTTAGTAAGGAAAGGATTCAGATTCGTTGGATAGTTTGCGGTAGTGAGATTAGATCCAAAAAAACATGTAAAATTCAACAGCATTTTTAATGATAACCAAAAATTAGGGTAGCTAAAATTGTACGGATGTATCTAGTTTGTGTGTGTTCATGCATTGTTTCGGCCATTCTTGACCTAACCGTATCTTTCTATAGTTACAAAGCTTTTTACTTTTGTGGAAGATACACAAAAAATTATTGTTAATATCATATCTTCTTTCAATTTTGTACTAAAGTTTCTCTTGGAACATTGAACGTCCTTTTACTCGCCAAAACGAGAATGATAATGAAACATAGAAATTCAAAGACTATAATCAAAGTTGAAACTTTAATTTACGACCTCACTATATCTATCGTTTCTATTTAATATGTCGTTAGTTGAAAAGGACAATCAGATGTTGAACTATCGCTTTTTATTAGACTAGAAGAACAGCATAAAAGCGAGTTAGAGAGCTATCTCGGAGAATTGGCAAAATGGCAATCAGAAGCAGACACGTTACGAAAACAATTATGTGAAAATCGTATGATGGTCACGAAAGGGAATATGTCTTTGATGAAAGAGATGCAAGAGAAAGATGATAAGATAAATCAGCTTAGTTTCGCGTGCCAGGAGCTGCAGGTACCATAGATTCTTCACGGTCTTTGGAAATTTATATTAAATGTTATTTTATTACGTATATTTGATTACTTTCTTTTTTTCTCCACGAAGAACGAAGTTGAATTAATGGAATCTGCTACTCGATCACGGCAAGCGATAACTCATGGCGAGTCAGAGTTGAAGATACACGAAATTACACAGAGTCACGATAATTTACAGCAACAGGATCATACGGATACAGTGAGGAAACAGTTGCAATCGTTGTTGGAAAAGGAGAAAATGTATAAGAACGAAATTTCTGAATTGAAGCAACAACTTAGTCGCAGGTATTTTTGTGATAGACGAAAAGTGAGAAAACAGAACGTATAATGTATCAATGTAGTAAATTCGATTCCCAATGGATACAGAAATATTTTTCATGATTTTTATTAGAAGATATGGGTCATAGATAGAAGTCATATAGGACCTTTTTAAAATAAAATTTAGATAAAACGTTCGTTTTTGAGAGCCCTTAGGTAGCGCTCAAAAAATTAATAAATAGACTGCAGTCGTTTAAGCAAATTCATATTTTTGCGAGTAGATCTGAAGGAGTGATATTTTTTTATAAAGTCGCTTCAAATCTCTATTCTTTGGGTATTTTTATCTCGAAATTTATGCGGATACTGAAACTTTGAACTGATAGGATTGAATATTAAATGCACAATATGTGCGTTCTGTGAATCCTTGGGCATTAAAATTTTCCATGAATACATGAAAATTTGCAGTCTACTAATAAATGAATTTTTGGACCAATCTACCAATTATTATTGAAAATAGAATCCTCTATATAACACAAAATTTATCTGTTTTAATTTTGATACGATTCGTTTTCTTTTTTTTCCTTTTTTATTTGTATAATCGAATGAAAATCACAAGAGACAGGAGAAATCCTTTAACCATAATCGTCCTTGAATTACCCTCTCTAATCACCTTCGTCATAGATATATGGCCGTAAAGGCACAAGAAAAGAAAACCTCGCAGCGCGAAATTCTGCTTGAACGTAAAGTAAAGTCCTTAGAAGAAGAACTCGAGAAAGCTCGAGTGCAGCTAGACAGAGAATATTTAGCTCAGGAAGCGAAGAAAGCCAAGGTACTCTTACTTCAACAATTTGACATCTAACTGGTATAAATGTACCACACTAGTAATATGTATAAAAATTCCAAAATATATCGCGTAGACAGCGGAAGAGCTTTCGTTGTGGGAAAAGCAGAAGAAGTGGCAACAAACCGCTGAAAAGTTGAAAGAGAAGCTCAAAGAAAAAACGGACGAGCACTCGAAATTACTCACGAATTACGAGAAACTTCGATCGGTGGTTTCGTGTATGGAAAGGGAAAAATGGTATTTAAAAAACAAATTGAAATCAGAAGGTCACACAGTAGCTGGAAATCTATCAGCTCGACCAATAACTGTTCGACAAAATATAATGGGAGATCTTCAGAAAGAGTGCGAAACTTTACGCGAACGTGTCAAAGAATTGTCCGACAGGTTGGAGAACGAAGATAACGAGAAGCTTTTGCACAAAATCGAAGAGCAAAAAGCACGTATTGCTGCTTTAGAGACAATTTCTCAGGTCTGTTTCTTTGTTTGCAGTTTTCTGGTTCATTGTTCAGTTGTTTCTTTACGTTTATCGATGTTTTATAGGGTAACAGCTATGTTGTTAATCAGTTAGAGAAATTGGAAATGACTAAAGATATTTTGGAGAAAATGAACTTAGCGTTGGAAGCCGAGAACTTCGAGCTTCGACTCGAATTGGAAAAGGCGAACGCGGACACGCCTAGGTTGAGGGAGAAGGTTGAACACTTGGAAAAGTAGGTTTAGTAATGCGTTTTTAATTAAATATTTTATTGTCATATCTCGTAAGCTAAGGTTTATGAAACTTGATCTGACATTTTTAATTAATTGGAATATTTATCGTACTATTTTTTTTTCAACAATTTCATTGCTTTGCACATTCCAATATTTAAAATATAATATTGTCTATTTTATGTTCTACAAAAGAATTTCTTTTTAATGGATCAACAACAAGTTAGGGAACGATGATAAATTATTAGATCTTCTATTAGACGCTGCGGCATTTTCTAGTTGAAGCGCTGTTGTTTACGATGATTAAAACAAATAATATTTTGTTGTTTACTTTTAGCTTCATTATTCATATATCTTAAGATAAAATTAAATAAAAATTCTATTTTTAAGGGATAATTATAAGTGAAGCAACGATATTAAAATAGCTGTTTTATTCTACAACTATTTTTTACTTTATTCTACTGCATCATTAATATATAGATACATAGAGCTACTGAAAGTAGAAAAATCGTCAGATTCGACTCCAAGATCGTCGGACAAGGATTTACAAGACTACGGTACTAAACAATCCAACTTGAAAATGGAAAAAACGATCTTTACGTTGAAAAGAATCATCGAGAAGCTTCAAGTAGAAAACAGGCGTCTCAGGCTTGGCTCAAAAACGAATCATATACATCAGGCAGGGGAACAATTCATTAATTTCATATCTTTATCCCATGTTTACGTCTAATTTCATCACTAACGATTTATCGATTTCGCGTGTAGGGCAAATTGTTAAATAGCAAAAGCGAAACTGCGTTGAAAATTAATTACGAGGAAGCGCAGAAGCGAATCGTGGCGTTAGAAACAGATTTGCAATTGGCCGAGCGAAGGGTAGCTGCGTTCGAAAAGGTGCAAAAGGAGGAGGATAACGGGGAGATAAAGACATTGAGGGAGCAATTGTACCACAAGTCTGAACTCCTAGACAAAGTGAAACATTTATTATCGAGAGCAGCCATGAACGAGAAATCTCTTCGACAACGTGTAAATATACATTTTATACGCATAAGAGAAAGGAAAAATTAATTCAAGATGAAAAGAAAATAAATACAAAGAAAGAAAACGATATAACATGAAGAAACTTACGAATAATTTTCAGGTACAACAACTAGAATCAAAACAGACATTGTCTACGATACCAGAGTGCCATATAATTCCTCCTACTTCGGAGTAAGCAACGTCTGGTGAGTAAATTGTGCTTGCAATAATTCGTTTTATTTATCGAAGATCGTGCGGACAGCAGTTAAAATATTAAAAATCGTCACGCACCGTCTTGTTTCTTTTGTTTGTGACAGAACGTAATTTTAGAAGTACATATTTTCTAGTTTGTCGATGTTGTTAAATTTTGAAACATTTCTTTACATTCTTTGTTGTTGTTGTGATATTAGATGCAAAGAAAATCGAGTAACGTATTTTTCAAGTCCTTTTCTCGAAAGCTTTTTCGATGATGCTAGATGTCGGGAGAATTTTATTTTCTTAAATATGATGTAGAAAGCAAATGTTTTTCTTTCACTTGATATTTATTACTATTAGTAATACTTCACGTTTAATACTTTGAACGGCGATAGAGACCCATTACCAGCCAAAAATTTGGAATTACAACCGTGTTCCGTAGAAGCCAAGAATTAAGAACATTATGAACGTTATGTAAGAAAACTTCTGCACAGAAATCTATCGAAATTAAACGAGAATTAGTATCGATATCTTGATCAATTTCGAATTAATAATAATTAATAAAAATTAGCAGAGAATTCACTATAAATGTAATCGATCGTGACAAATGATCCCAAATTTTTGGTCGATGTCATTAGCTAATACATGTAATATGATATATAATACTCACAAATAAGGCGTGAAATCAAATTCTCTCAATTTCTCGCACATACTTATACGTTTCCCTGAGTTTCGATTAAAAATTGATTACAAAAGTAAAAATTCGTGGTACCCTGTACTCAAGAGAAAAATACACTATGATCTTATATACATACTATCTAACCCTTTGTCAAACTAGACTCGACATTCAGTTTCATTCGATTCTTTTCAATTGTAACATATAAAACAATTCGGCATAGAAATATATTAACATAAATATATTATTCGTTATAAGAATACAATCTGTCTTTGAGAATAGCTCGTTAAATAAGAACTAAATGTCGAATACTGCTTAGACTCTAGAAGATTAAGACCTCTGCTTGCGAATTTACATATAATTCACATGTTTTATGTAACACATATTTTATATATTATATATATATATATAAGACGTATTTTTGGCACATATTACGTATAATGCACGTTGACATGAATAAGCATTACGAGTTTTAATAGTCGCTGTCGAGAGCTTGGAGGAACGGTTGAATCGAACCTTCATCCTCGCAGTCGGGGATGAGCTTTCCTTTGTATTTGACGCAAGAATCGGCGCACTTCTGTCCAAGGAAGTACGGGCCGAACATTTTCTTGCACTGGGCGCAATTTCTGATGCACACTCCTAAGAAATCAATTCGAAGCACAGCGATTAAAACGGTTAATTTTCAAACATAGAGCTCGAAAGAAATTAATTCAAAATGTGGTCAACTTTGAAACATGGAATTGGCGCGTGTCATTGCGTAGAATTCATTATTATTTTTTAATTAAACTCACCTATGGCTCGGTCGAAGGGAACACTCCCTGCAACGAGCATGAAGGCTATAGCGTAGGACACGAAGAGCACCAGCAAAATGCGAGTTGAAGCGTTCATGACTGAAACAAATATCAGATTTAAATGTGTTAATTTATCCTGAGCAACAATTATATTAACCATTTCGAGACAGATTTTCCCATTATCGAGGAATACAGCAATATGATGATATAGTACATTTAATTTTTAAAATATGTTGCTCGTAATTTTGAAAATTTACGACAGATATCAAGTATCAAAAACCCTACGAACTTCTCAGACAAGTATTGGATAAATATTTTAAGTTATTTCCGCCGAACATCGCGTCTTCGATCGAACGAGCCTGCACCAAGGAATTGTAATCTTTGAGATGGGATATGTAATTGCACTCATAATAGTATCCTATATTCTAATGGGTGTAATTGTTATCAGTGTCAGAAATATTATAACAAGGGAATAATTTTCTTGCAAATTACCCATTAGTCCCGTAACTTCATCTAAACGACTAAATCGAATTGGAGAATTCTTAGTCTCCAAAGAGATACTATTTATCCACAAAACTAGCCAATTCCCCCTTTCTACCTCGAAGAACGTAACAACTTTCACTCAGACGCGAGACATCACTATGCCATTGTTAATTGCGTCTGACAATGTTCAACAGAAAAGAAGACAAAGAAACCAACAGGATCTGCGATAGAAACGATAGCGACTTTCGATATCGCGTGCAGTTCATCAGCTTTTACTCTTACGCGGTACAGCGAACCAAAACGAAAAAAAAAAGAAAAAAAAAGAAAAGAAGAAAAGAAACACCTACATCCAATAGAACATGAGTCCTAGTGAAGGTAGATCTAACAGGATACAACTATAAAGCATAGAGTCGCGATCATCCTAGCCTCTGGCAGGATGCACAATTCAAAGCCACTTGAATAATGATCGATTATAATGGTCATGTACACTTTCCTCGATTAATTATCCGTTTCGTTCGATCAGTCGATAAAAAAGGATAAAGAAACGTGCTAACATAAAAGAGACGGGGAATGACATTCATGAACTTTCAGGGATAAACGCGCGGAGTTGTCGAAGTCGTCGAGGCAACTCGAGCTTAAACGATTAAAGTCAACCCGATAAAAACAGACGTTGCAACCAAGCGTTGCTGGTAGTAAAAAATAAAACAGAAGCAGAAGAACGAATCACACGCGTATCTCGTTAATATGTCCGAATTATTCTTTCTGTTTCGCGAACGCAGATACTTATCGCCTGCGGGCGGTCTTCGTGTCTCTTCGATATAAATTGCTCGAGCGTATCCGCTACGTCGGTGGCCACTTTTTTTTTATATCCTTTCTTTTTTCCTCTCCCTCTCCCTCTCTTTTTTTCACCCGTTTTTTCTCCGTTTCGTATATATATCGTCATTTACAACCGGAATCTGCCGCGATACTTCCGCGTTCTCCTTAACGGTCACATTGTGAACACATAAAGATAATAAATATGGATGGAAGGTGTCTCTTATCTCTTCGTCTCGCAATCGTCTCCTCTCTCTCTCTCTCTCTTTTCCCCCCGTTTCTCTCCAGGAAGCACTTGAAAGATTCAAGACCAAGGATCGATCGATCGTTGTGCCGCGGTTAACGCACGATCGATCGTGGAAACTGCGATCGCTCGTGGATCAATGGACCAGGATGTGCTTCGAGTTCGGTGAACATGAACAATACCGGGAATCGAGATCGAGGGCTGAGTTTGGCTTCAATGGTTCGATGGAAAGTTAGGTTGCAAAGGATATTGTAGGTCATATGACTGGTACGAAATGCGTTTTCACTCTATTGGATCGTATTTACCTGGTTGCTGGCGCTTGGATCGAGCCGAGGCTGCTGGAATTGATAAAACCAGACGAATGACACTGAGCACTGTACGATGACGGCCTTATATATCCGTTGAGGCCAGATTCATCCCTCGGACGAGGGAAACCCCGCTGCCTATCTTACCTTAATTCGATTTCTTCGATTTCCTGCACTCTTGGAATCGTCCGACCACGGAAATTTCGATCGATCGTTAGCCAGATTGCTTAAAGAGGAACTCACTGTATCCGGATTCTCTCGCGAACCCGGACTCGTAGATCAACTATCGTAAATGATCACTTCGAAGTGTTTAAATCTAAATTCCGAATCCTACATCTGAATTTCGAAAAATACTTCAATCATCGTAGACGATTTTCAAACTTACAACACACGATTCAACAATTACTTTATTCACGTTTTTACTTTAGTTTATTTTGAAACGTTGGAAACATTTAACAGATATAAGAACAATGTTTTAAAATGTTTGATATAAGATTCATAGACTAGCTTTCAAGATCGGTCTACCGTAACATCTTCATCCGTGTTGCACGTCAAAATGTCAGAAGACGCGAGACGTCTCGCCAAGATTTCAATCGCTATCCCGCTATTTCCTCCTTTCTTGCGCCTCCATGTCGACTCTCGACCGCGGAGATTTATATTCTAAGGACCAGAAGTTTTTGTAAGCGTCCCCGTCTTCGATCCTTCCATCGATGTCCTCGTCCAGTCGCGAAACCTGACTTTTCTTGCTCAAGATCGTCGACAATGCGTCGTGCGTGTCTTCTTGATACTTGTTATTCTTCCTTCTACGATCTACGACGTTTCTATTGTTCTTCTTGTTCTTTAAATATCCAGACGAAAATACTTTTTCGTTTTCAAATTTGGTTAAAGGATATATCCTGTTCTGTTTGAAAATTATTAGGGAATCTTCGTTACTGTTCTCTTCTACGGAATCTTCACCTTTCACATTATCATTCTTCGCCTCTTCCTTCGCTTCGCTTTCATTATCCTGCTGTCCTTTCTCAAATTTAGACGAGAAATCCTCCTTGCTCTTCTTGAAAATAGTCAAAAAATCATCGTCACTTTCCCGATTATCATTTTCCGTTCCTTTCTTCGCTTTATTCCCTTCGTTTTGGTTATCGTGGTTTCCTTCGTCGACTTTTGCGAACATATCAGCGAAGTCACTGGATTTATACGATCTTGGTAAATCATCGAAAGTGTCTCGAACCTCCTTTGAATTCCCTCGGCCATTCGCTCGTTCCCTGAACGTATTATCACTTTCGGATTCGTTAAAGTCGGTTGAAACTCGTTTCCCGTTCTGTCCGTACTTGGTCCGCGTCTCCTTTTCGAGCAGATTCAACTTTTTCATTATCGGATCGTCCTTAAGAAATTCGTCTAGATCGAATGGCTTCCTGTATTCGTTTATGTCGAAAATTATGGGCCCCGATTTACTTTCAGAATCCCCTTGCCCTGTTTCCTCAGAATCTTCCTGTGGCTCGCCATTCCCTTCCCTCGCATTTTCTTTCCATTCCAGTTTCTTAAGGTTGGCGTTGTTTAAATCATCCTTTAAATCTTTAAATAGATTCTTTTTATCGTTCTGCTCAAGTTCGTCGTTCTTTGAAAGTTCAGAGGACTCTTTGGAGCCTATCGATATTTTCGGTTTCGTATTATCCTTGATATCCGAATTCTGTCTAAACCCTAAATCCTCCAACGATTTATTTCCGTTATTTGTATCTTGTTTGTCGGTATTTGAAGGCTTATCCGAGTTCGTAAAATTTGAATTGCTTTCCTTAGTTTTATCTTTATCAGGTTTGTCAGTGTCGGAAAATTTGTCCAAATTCGTCAAATCTGACTCGCTTTCTTTACTTAAATTTTGCCTTGAATTTTTTCTAGATTTGTCTTTTACGCTTCCCTCGGACGAATCGTTGGGTGATTTAGCGGATTCTTTAAGATCAGTGGATACCTCTGGATCGACAAAGTCAGTTCTCATTTCATTCTCTTTACGATCTCCCTCGTCTAAACTTTCCTCTCTGATATCAGAATAATCCGGCACCTCGACGTATGGAATTTTGTTTGGATTATACTCAACAATAGCGGAAGATGTTACATTTCCGACACTTTTCTGGTGATCCCGTATATCGATGTAACTATTGTCCTTTTTCTGCTGTCTAACCGAGCTCTGTAATTTATTCATATCCTGAAACGTTTCGTTTAACACATTTCTATCAGTTTTTGAACCTTTGGCTTCTTGTGTCTCTGCAGAATCTACTTTATCGTTACTACGATTTCTTAAATTTTTTCTTGTACTACTGTCTGAATCGTTTGATTCGAAATTTTCAGTATCGTCGCAACTAGGAAAAATTGGGACGTAACTATGTTTACTTGGTTCTTTCGATGGATATTCGGTAGTAGTCTCTGGTTGCGATGACTCGAACGTGTCAAGTTTATTCATCGCACTTCCGAGATTTTGATTTATATTTCTCGTTTGGACCGTGTGGTCAAGTTGATTTTGTTGCTCCTCGTAACTTAGGCCTGGATGACGATAGAATCTCTTCGAAGAGGGAACTTGTTCTCTGAAGCCTACGTAATTGGATTTTTTGTCCAAGGAACGCTTAACACGTTCGATCGTGTCCCATTCTCGATGATTATTTAACGTCTCAAATATTTCAACTTTATTTTTACTCGTGGTTTCATTAGATTTTATACTTTGAGCAACTTTGTCTTCGACAAGAAGATTTGCATTTGAATCAGATTTGAGTTCCGTGGTGTCTAAAATGTTAATAGAAGCGTTATTCGCGCGTTTAGTAAATGTATTGGTAATATTATGTTTATTTATTTTGTGATCACGTAATGGTGATGTTATAGAACTGATTCTCTTTGAAGAATTTTTATTCATCTTCTTCGATAACCCCGTTGTGTTTCCTATTTTCGTTATTGGTTTCCATGCGGTGAAAAGCGACTCGATTCTTCCTGAAGTCGAACCAGTTTCTGCTGTCTGAAAATTTCGAATCTCTGTTATCCTATCTCTACTCATTGTCTTTACAAATGACATGATCGAATGACGAGATCGATGCGGATACTAATGTACATGTGCAAGAAGGATGTAACATTTGATTGTCCGGAAAGTTCATGGTGAAATCTTGAACAAATTTAGAGACAATGTATTCTTGAAAAATTTCTTCACAATGGTATTGAGCATTCTACTTTCGTCATTTTTCTCCTCTTGTCCCCTTGTCTAATGTTGTCTCGTTGAAAAACACTTTCTCACGAGCGATCTCGAATTTTTCTCATTAATTTTTATTTCTATCTTGTCCCTACACCCATCTACATTTTTATGTTAATCGTCTAATATCCAATTTCGATTAGTATTTGTTCCAATTTATTGTTTCATCCTAGAAGTTTGTGACGAACAATTGTCTTCTCCATCTCATCAGATGAGCTATTCGATAAATTAAAAAGTAGATAAATATGGTGATATGTATATTTTTAAAGAATGTTTTTTGTAGTTAGGCAATTGTTCCATTTTCTTTCTTTTTCTTAAGTTGTAGACTGATCATGTATTCAAGTTTGTGACGAACAATTGTCTTCTCCATCTCATTAGATAAGTTATTCGATAAATTAAAAAGTAGATAAATATGGTGATATGTATATTTTTAAAGAATGTTTTTTGTAGTTAGGCAATTGTTCCATTTTCTTTCTTTTTCTTAAGTTGTAGACTGATCATGTATTCAAGTTTGTGACGAACAATTGTCTTCTCCATCTCATTAGATAAGCTATTCGATAAATTAAAAAGTAGATAAAAATGGTGATATGTATGTTTTTAAAGAATGTTTTTTGCAATTAGGCAATTGTTCCATTTTCTTTTTCTTTTTTTCTTAAGTTGTAGACTGATCATATATTCAAGTAACAATGTTAATAAATTTACGAAAAGTACAGTCGATTTAGTTTAGTTCAGATGCTGAAATATACAAAGATATATAACGACCATGAAAAACGCCACGAACTTTCCAAATAATCTAATGCTAGACAGATGTTTCAAGTACGAATGCTCGTAGGTCATTTCACATTGTGCTTTCGATCGAACGAGTCGGTGCACAAGAAACGTAGGTGCTGCTTTTAACTACCTTGTAAATCATTCTCCCTCGACATCGGTAGTAAATTTTACGTGCTCGCCGTGTAACAACTCGCTGTGGTGATATATTTACCGTGCTACTGTATAGAACAACGCGAAAACTCCGAATGCCACTAACGATTTTCCAAGTTACCCAACATTCGATTCGTCCAACGACAAATCAAATATCGTAATGATAATATAAATAAGAGATAGAAAAAGAAAGAGAAAGGAAAATTCACAAAATCGATGAAGGTTCCATAAATGGCACTCTCGTTAATGTGACTTTATTCGTTCACGATACTTAAACTGTACAAAATTCAATTACAAACTAAAGTAGTACGAGTGTACAGTGGCTCAGAAATCGCCGTTCCCTTTTTTCTCTATCTTCGCTTTCAACAATTCCGTGATTTGAAATTTATTCCATGAGCCATCGTGCACGCGTGTATATACATTGTATATAATAATACGATAACATTTGAAGCAAACACTGAGATAAATGCTAGATTCACGCTCCACATTCCGCCTTTTCTCTTATTCGTATACTAAAATTAAACGAAGACAGGGTAGAAGAGGATGGGGAAAAGAGTGGTACGCCTATAACGACGATAGAAGAAAAGAACGTACTGGTTCGATAAATTGTATACGCGATCGTATAAGAAGGAAGCCATACGGATATAAAATATGTATAGTATCGTATAAATTACTACGTGTTTCAGCGCTAGTGTATTAGTTGTTAACCCCCTCTCCAAGGTGATCGTTGTATCCTATAAAAGGGTAGTTATTTATGGCTGGAAGTTTCATCGGCTTAAGTAGGTTGTTTGGCTGATATTAACTCTGAAGGATCCAAACACAGTATTCTTAATGCGAAGATGTTCATGGAGTTAAAATTATGTTCGCAGACTTTGATAATGTGTGTTGAATCGTGTTGCTTATGCTAGCTACGTGCTTGGTACGATACTTGCTGCGTTAGAATTATCGTCAACTGTGTCAATATTTTCATAGAACATAAATATAAATGGGCAGTGTCTTAAAGTGCTCGAATGTGCGTGACAGTACGAGGGTGAACGAAACAATTTATTTCTCTTCTCTTCGTACAACGTTGATAACACGACAGTGCGTATTATTTACTCTATATAATCTAAACAAAAGTACTTATAATAAAAGAAACTTCTTCTGCTATTATAAAATCATGTAAATTGATCACAAGCATTTTTCTCGACATCGAACATATATAAGTGGAAAATGAGTAACATAAATATATTCTCTGTTCGAGAAAATTAAATATAATCTCTGTGCGATTGTGATTCACCCTCGGTGCTCCATACATAGTCGTTGGTGCGCGATTATTTTCTGAATCCCAGATACGAAGCAATGCCATTAATGCTCTCAAAGAAGAGTCGCAAAACCTGCTGTCTGTCGTATTGGTTCCGCACCTTTTCCGGTCTCGTTGGCTCTCTTGGTACATCAAGCAAGTGCTCCTCCACCAATCGCTATAGTACAATAGGTTTACATTTGTAGGTGCTCGTGCATCGTATAATCCTTCGTAGAATATTGTGGGAAACCTGTCAAGATCCTCTCCGCGTTTACAAACTCAAAACTCGTGTTTTCATGTCGCGATTCCATTAAAAATGTTATTTATAAAAATTACAAATAGGGACGAAGTCTTTATGATTTTTCTCACTCCTTTACTATTTTTGTTTCTTTTATACAAGGAAATAAAAATCTCCAATTTTATCAAAATATCGAATACAGATGGATGGTTATGATATTTCGCGTTTTTTTTTCTTTCTTCCTATTTTGTATAAAGGAACAAAACCAAATTCGCCAATTTTGTTAGAAATTCTATTGAAAATTGGAGACAAAAATGGATTGCTTTATGATCTTTTTCTTCTTCCTTTTCTTTTCCTTTTTTTCTTTATTTCAGGGGAAAAATTGTATTTATCATGATAGAGAGAAAGACTAGAGAATGGACACTAGTAAAAATGTGCTACCCGTGTTGGTGCGATTTCATGGAGGGAATGCGCTTTTGCTACGTGCTATTATGTACATTGTGTAGGAGTTATTACTGGACTGCGGATTTTTATGCATTTGTGAGAAATTGAAGGGTGGAGAAATCCGCACTTATTACGTACGAAGAATAAATTAAGGATTCGATGTAAAGATAGCTAAGTAAGAAAGGGAAATGGAAACTTTGATGGTACTAAAAGTCGTTCTAGAGAGATCTGGGAGATGTGTGACGATAGTAGAGCTACAATTTTCCACTCATGATACAGAGACGATTCATCGTAGATACTTGATCCGAATAATTTCATCGAAAGACTTAAAACCTCTCAATTCTCATAGCTTGAATTTTTGTTCATTTTCATCCTTAATAGTGCAAAACGATAAGATTGAAAATTTCGTGGATTCTATTAAACGATTACTCTTCGGTTACGAAAAAAATTTAGAATATCCGAAACGTAAGATACGTACGTAACGAGAATTGAAGAGTTAAAAAACTGTAATCACGATTCTGACAACCGTATATCAAGTAACGTGTTCTGATATTCTGACATTTGAAATTGTTCCAAATCAATGGGAAAATAAAATTCGTAGAAAATGGTTACCCATCGCGAAAATAAAATTGGAGTATTCGACAGGTATTGAGAAATAAAACGCGCGATGGCCTACCATCGTAATAATTCTCTTAATATGAAGACGAGTTCGCGTATATTTACTTCTCTATTAGGCAACTAACGACAAACGAAGTGAAGTTGAATGAAAGGGAGTCGTCCGTTTCGCAACCTTTGTTAATCCATATGAATCGTGCAATCATTTGCAACTGGTTTCGACTGTGACACAACGCGACACAGGCACAGCTAAATTCTCTCTATTGTATCAGTTTCTAACGTACTTCGAGAGTGATTATTAAAAGCAGTCGGCGTGGAAGTTGTTCCTACGTGAACGCGCCCCTGTCGCTTACCGCCATTACGCAACGAATTCGTATTATTTGCAACTTCGATCACTTGAATCTCCTTCCCTCGTTCGACTCGATTATAATACGCAAGCAATATGCGAAAATTCGATGATCCTGTCGCACTACGCTTTTTCGTAAATCTGTTATTATAAAGGTACGTTACAAAATTGCAATTGGATCGTAACGTATGTATAGATATAGCGATGAACAAAAGTATTAGCACAGACAAGCGTATCTCATAAAATTCTAGGTGAATTTCTAAAATACACAATTCTTTATTCAAATGTTTTTGTAAGGCATAACAGGCGAGAATTGGGAGCGTTTGCTACATCGATTTCGTTTCTTGAAACAGTTACGTGGAATCTTTACTTCGAATAACCGCTACAAGCAACCAAAATTTCTGTTTCAACGTTGCAAAATTCCTCTTCTGCCCGTGTATATTTTCCAGAACATTTACAGAATCGACTTAATTTTAATCGATCAAAATTTTACATTCCGGTAAAATTAGTTCGTTTCTCCTTACATACTTCTACAGTTGCTTAACGATAACCAATTACGATAGATTTGAATTTCAGCTCCGATGGTCGCGTCTCACAAAAAGATTGAACAAGGAATCAGCGATAGATTTTACAGACTCGCACAAGATTTTACAAGAAACTCCGGTCTATAGCGATATTTTCCTCCATCACTGTATATAGATAGAAAGTCATCGACTTCTAAATCGTTAAACGTCATGGAATTCCTTAAAATTAATTATATTATCTTTACACATCCGTTTACGTATAAAACATGTATAAAAAGAAAACAAAGAAACTACAACGGAAAAAATCATAATTTATATTGAATATAAATTATAATTCTAGCCTGGCAATAAATTAAGTGTCTTTATCGAGTATACTAATTAATTAAGGTCGCTAGAGAAGGGAGGGGGCGGGTTCTATTCGGATGCTAGAACTGTTCGTCTACCTCTGTGATCCCTAAGCTGATTCGAAATGCAACATGCAGACTAGCATGTCGATAGTTTCGCTATGCTACAGTACCGTAATCGTGTGTCTCAGGGTGAAAGGGGTTGGCTAAGTGTCGTGCTTCTTGGCTCGTGACTTGTTCACTACATGGTGGTGGTCTTTCGTCTAGGCGGTAGGTTCTCTAAATTTTACTTCTAAAAAACAGCCTTTTTACTTTCCGTATGCTTGATAGTTGTCCGCTAGATTACTCACGTATTGCGCTTGATTCGCGGTCGGGAATTCCGCCCATTTGCTCAGGTCCATGCTTGGTAGCACGCCGCTTCGACATGGTACTCGTGGGTTTCTGCAAGGTGACATATGAGTTGCGTTACTTCAGATGATAGGTTCGATGATTTCGTTGCGAACGAAACGGATGAACGGCTATGTTAATAGGAAACGATAATGTGCGATAATCTTGTAGTAGTCTTTATAAATTTTTGTGAAGAACGCTTAAAATTTTCTGCCAAGGTTGTGTTCTAAGAATGTAAAGTTCGGCTTATCATAAATTCATTGGCTTAATTATTTGGAAATTATGTTCGGTTCGATGCAACTTATTTGTGACCTGCAACGTATTGGTCTATTTTGAGATAAATTAATTTTAGTAGCAAACTGTTATACGAACTGAAGAGACAAATCGACCGACTGGATTTCATAAAAATTTGACTGAAATTTTACTGAATTCGGAAATTATTTTGGCTTCGGAGTGGTTCATATAAAATATTAAAATGTCTAATAGTAATCGTGGAAATCTATTCGAAACGCTATTATTTCAAACGTCATTAGAAACAGAATAATCGCGTCAACGATAAATATAATATATAATAGATAGAACACAGCGTATAATAAATAATAGTAACAAATAATATTGTGAAAAGTTGGCTTTCCCAGTGAAAGAACGTGTCCCTAAGACCATCGTTGGAGGATGCATTACGAGACAAATAGGTGTTGATTTGATCACGCAACGAAATTAAACGTTACTTTCATTCTCTACCTTGCTCGTGCAATTCGATCAATTCTAACGATGTAATTCACTGATCGTACAATTCGAATCGACCTACGATCTTCAAAACGACGTTCAATCTCCTCCGAGCCAGTAATCGATTCTTCGCTACACATTTTACTTGCCACAAATGTCTGTAACCTCTTCGAATTCAACCCACGGTGTCTTACTTACATTTCATGATCGGGCAACACCATGGGATATATCTGTATGGTGTCGATCAGGTCCGTATTGTCGCAGATCACTCTAGCGAGCTGCACTTTGCGAATTTCGTTTAGTTGATCTAGAAAAGAAAATATAATTCATAATTGATAACAGAAAACGTTCAAATAATAATTATTTCGTTTAATCATTAATAGTACATATTTATTATATAACATTATATTATTAGGGTACAATTAATAGGAAGCGTTACTGTATACACAGAATAAGTCACAGTTTTTTATTTTCTTTCTTTCTTGCAGATGAGTAATTTTAACATTCGGTTCTTTATGAAATTCTAAAATAGCGATATTCTATTAGATCGAGCAAAATAAGTTCGTTTCTTGCGTTTTCTTAAAATAGCACGTGACAACGTCAAGTGTTCTTATTTTTATGCTTGTAATGCGATCAGCAGAGTTGCTTATGTTGTTGTTTATTCCGTTTCTTCGCGAATACGTATTTCTCTCCCAAAAAATCCAAACACCTGTATCTTTACCTTCGTTAAATAATTGTTACGCGATTCTTCGAAACGTACACGCCGATGAAAGGCAAACGAACTTGTTACTTAACCCGTTAAAATTGCAAAATTCTGAAATTCTAAGATTGCAAACTTGCAAGGAAGCAGTCCGTAGTCTATAAATCGTAACTTGTCAGTTTTCTAATATCGTTAATTGACGAATTTCACTGTGCAAGAATACCCTGGTTACCGATCTTCCTCGTTCCTTGCCGTACCCATAAATTCCAATTTATTCGAGATTCTCGATTGAAAAGGTTTCTTACCGAGAGTGAAGGACGATGGCTGATTCGGCAACTCGTACCAAAATCGGTCACCACGACGGGAATAGCTGAATTGCGTGGCGATTATACAGGCGAAGGTTGGACCGAGCATGCTACCCGGAAGTGGCCTCTCGGACACACCACCGGACCACAGATCCACGTCAGCTGGGCGACTAAACATCGAATTAAAATACGCACCGTTATTTCCGGGGATTTTATATTCATTCCCTAGAAGCGACGATTATAACGTGTTTTAGAATGTTTAACGCGAGGCAAATTAGCATCGATTTGAATTATTACGTAATGAATTGTCGATGATTCAATGAATAATCTGTTTTGACATCGTAAGCCGTCCGTTTTCCTTGCCATTGATTTAGGATTCGAATGTTCGGAATATGTTTCGAATTTTGGCTGAATCGTGTATAAATAGAGATTGAGGACGGATATATGGATAATACTCACTCGAAGATCGAGCTGTAGCGTTTGATGGTCTCGTTTGGCATGGAACCGTGTAGTTCGTCGAAGGTGTCCGCCCATGGAAGTCCGCAGAATTTTCTGACAAGTAGAATGAGAATAGGTAGTTTTTAGTTTGAGATTTATTAAAATTTATAGAAATATATTTATCAAATTTCCACGAATGGCATTGCCACCTAATGACAAAATCCGCAATCACTTAGTTATCAACCCAATATTTCATAAGTTTGTGTAAACTAAGTATCTAAAGTGAATTTATGAGAATCGTATGTTTTTATAAAGTCCCTGTAAATTTGTATAAACTGAGTATCTCCAGCGAAATGTGCCAACCTGAATTCCATGTAACTTGGAATACCAAATTCACGACCTCGTTGCATGTTAAACGAGACCAAATCCAGTCCAAATTTAGCTCCAACTTTTTTGAATAAGTGATTCGTCACCTAAAATTCATATGAATAAGTATTTCTCTGACTTCTTTTCGCTTTGTATGTATATCAAAGAATATTTCATACTTCTTGCGTGATAGAGTCGTCCATAGCTTGAGCAACTTGGTTCATCAATCCCATGACGTACTCGTCGAAAACTCCAGCGCGGTACAGGTCAAACGGTCTTCTAATTAAGTCTGACAGTCTCTTCGAGGCTTTAAAAAGACAATTATCGTCAGGACTTAATTATCTAAGGATTCGAGGTTTACTCCTTGGTCTTGAAATTTTGCACTCTAACTCACCGATGAATTTGTGAGCTTTGCTCCATCTTTCCACTGCCGTTGGTAATAACGAGTGGCCGAATCTGAAGGCTGCAGCAGCGAAAGCATCGATCACTGCTGGGTTCACGCTTTCGTCGTAACCATCCCAGTATGCCTGTAAGAAATGAAATGTACATACGATTATGAAATACGATATTTCATTTCTCGTGGATGGGAAAAGCCGAAATCGCTGATTTCAATGTGATTATTTTAAAAGAATCATCGCAGGGATCAACTTTGAACGAAAGGAAAATCTAACAGTATTGTTTCAATATTCTAAGTTAAAAAAGATTTGCAAACTATGTCTGTGAATGTTTATGCATTTATGGAAAATTTAAACGTACAAAAATGTACAGAATGCGTTTGATATGCAAAAATATAGAAAATATCGAAAATAAATTTCAAAGTATAAAATATTCAAAATAAAGTTCAAAGTTCAAAACATTCATAGCGAAGTTCAAACGCTTTTTGGAACATGTAGATTTTATTTCTTTAATGGTATTCGGAAAAATATCAGTTTGTGTAAATCGCAATTCAGGCAACCCTATCATCTCTTACATTTTTCTCAAGAAGAAGGCCAAATTTCTCCATGACATCTTTACCAAGTAGAATTGGCAGAAATTCGTTGTAGGTGATGTGTTGAATCAGAGCAATGACGATTCGTCTTGCCTCTTGGTACAGTGTCTCATCGTCCCAATGAGGGTTAATTTGAATCAAGGTCTTCGCTATTCGATTGTGTTCTCGTGCCATCAAGGTGTGCATGCAGGTTAACACAAGTTGTTCGTTCACTCTTATCTCACCTGAAGGCAAAAGTTACGGTATGTTCAGTAAGAATGTTGCTCGTGACCGAAGAAAAATAGATGATTTTTCCTGTAGCAAAGTGGAACAGCCGCATTCTGCCGTTTATACATCGACTAGAAGAATTTCCTTTTCTCCCCTGGTTTCTTCACTTCCCTGTTTAGATTAATTATCGTGTTATTTGTTATTAGCTAATTTTATTATTATTAGCTTAGAAATACGAATTTTCTATATTTTCATATTATTAACATATATTAGTTAATTCAAACATTCCTTTCAAGAAAGTAGATGTTTCACGAGAACCGTACAAAATTCGTGAAAATGTAACAAAAGATTTCCAAGCAACGCGTTAGTATGTAACGTATGATAATTTGCACTATCGTGATTTTCTAGAATCGAATCAATTTCCGTGCGATAAACAACAGAAATAAAAGAGGGAAATTTTCACCTATTAATTTGTCAAGCATGCAGAACAAGAATTAAAAGTTAACAAATGAAAATTAATTGCAGCCATTAGAATTTTATTCTAGTCTTTGCAAATGTAAATATTATTTTTAACGGAAACGATACGACGTTCTAAAAAATGGAAATCCACAAATGAAACAAGTTTCATATTCAAGAGATCGAAAATTCAAGTGGCGAAATAACTCGTCTTTCCCAGTTATTAGCAGCAGATTCACAATCTGAATTCAAGGAATCTGGAATTCAACATTCATCGTGACTCTTGTCGAATAGTTAGAGTCGCTAGAACTTAACGAAATGCACATGGTAGATTTGAGGCGATTATCGAATACGCCAGGCTTTCATTTCGTTACGACAACTTTGCGAATGAAGTCGTCGACCTTGATTATGGACCACTCCCTTTCTCGGTTACACATCGCGTTACACGCCGATAATTGTTCGGTCGAGCAACCATCGCCGTTCTTTGACTCGACGAGGCAGAATGCGAGGCAGAATTTCCACGCGAATTTCGACACTGTTCCGTATTATACATAATGCGATCCCTATTATCATTTTATCCGGCAGCGACACGTGACCTACTTCTTTTCGTAAATAACCATGGTCTCGAACAAATTCGACCACGCGAGACAATCAATTTTTCTCGCTGTTGCCTCGTCACGTGGTTACGCCGCTTTCGATCGAAAGCGAATATTACGCAAAACATCGTGGTTAATGTTGAGATTAAAATCCAGAGCTATCGGAACGTGAAACTGGTATTAAAGAAAGTAGAATGTAAGATAAACTACTGGCCAAAAATTTCAAATTATCACGCGTTTCGTAGAATGTAATAATTTAACGCGTTAGTTTAAACTCAGCTTAGAACAAAACTTGCATTGGAAGGAAATTGCAGCGACCAGCGTACCATTCATCCAAAGCTTGCGATTGTTGTGTGTTTTGGAGAACATAGGAATTTAAGTAGATATTAGCTTAGAATTCTTTCGTCTTCGAATAATTTCTACTGAAAAGTCTGCAAGAAATTGTTGCTGATATCTGTTAGGTACACTATTCACTAACTGATTTAATGTTTCGTTTGGAATATACGCCTACACGGATTTTATTCTTTCAGATCAGAACTCAATCCTGACCATGACAATAATTCTATTCCGAAATCTTGAAACTTGAAACCACTTTTTCGTAGTGACGGTTGTATGAATAGGAGCATCGTCTTGCTGAAAAATGGTCTTTTCGCCTTCTATTTCTGTTACGAAAGCCGATGATTCGCTATGTAACATCGTTTGATCTGATATGTTTGAGTCTAAAATCATTCACAGTGTCGTATATAAAGTTTCTATGAAAAATGATGAATCGTTCATCTTGAACATTCTATCGGAAGAAATATCAGTTCTAACGTGAACCAGAAACATAGATCGATGGAACTAATACAGGTTAATGCATCGAACAGTTGCAACAGATGTTACATATTTCGTCTTGTACACGAGCACGATAATCGCGTAGGATAACCACGATTTTCTGATTGGTTGAGCACAACGTGGGAAAACTATTTCCCAGGCCGGTGAACACGCCAGGGGTGAGATAAAATCGTGCGGCGCCGGCTTATTCGACGTTTTTCACTTCTCATTGCTTACAATGCCGGCGAGTCTCGATTCTCAGATGATTAAAAATTAGATCCGGCGTTTGTACGTTTGATTCGATTGTCGTGTGATTAATCGTTCGTCCAGTCGTTGGACGAAAGCAGAAGAAGGAAAGAATGGCTTCTTGATATGATTACTTCCTTAATTTTGAAAAATATCAAGCGTTGTAAATCAATCGAAGAAAAGAAAGACGCATTGCTTTCCTCATTGCTTTTCGTTGAATATCAAATGGAGAAAAAAAACTTCTTCCGGTTATTAATTTTGAAGAATATTAGTATCGAAAGTCAAAGGAACTGGAAGCTTTCTGAGTCTGAGACAATTATTTTTATCTGTCTCTCTCTATAGCGTTAGAATTTAAGGAGCACTATATTACGTTTCTATACGGTATTGTCGTGTGCAAGTAAATATACTTGTAGAATGCGATACATAGTACTTTATGGACTGTTCAGTATGATATGAATGACTTCAAAAGTGGATGGACGTTGAATAATCTAGATTTAACACACTGATCCTGAGACATTTTTCAAAGTTGACCTGAGGACTTGAACGAGCACTGGTCGAGCGTTATTAATGAGGTCTTGAGTCTTAAGACATCAGCATCAACCGTCCGGCAGGTTCACCTGGTTTGACGTCTTATGACATCATCCGGGCGAAATGTATTAAGATACGAATGTTACAATTCAAACAGTCACTCAATTTTTCATTACTCTCAAGAATACTACGACAAACTTGTAACTTTCTGAAAGAATCTCAAAGTTATTGAAGAGAGAAGAATTCTTTTTTCAAAAGGAACGTTGTGAAAGAAAAAGAAAAAACGAATCCTCGATTAGTTTTTATAATAGAAACTAGGTAAAGTTAAAACCGATATTATCCAGAAACCAATCAACTATCTTAGATTCGATAGGAAAATTCGCGACTCATTTGGATGCCAAATATTTACATTGAAAAGACTTACCCGCTTCGAAACAGTACATCGATCGATTCGGTCGAGTGCAGCCCTCGTCGGGGATGTCCAGCTTGAGTGGCAGTAAATCCTTCAAACCATACTCTGAGAACACTGGGTTCATGCGTAACAATCCTCCATAACCAGCGCGAAGCTTCCTGCAAATGGAAACAAAAGGGACGTGTCTCGAACGTTTCTCTATTCACATATGATACATATTAATAAATTATTAGTAATAACACGCGCATATTAGTGAGATTATCTCGCCTAAAGCTGTGGTTACAGTTCATTTTTGTTCCGACCAACTGTCGTTCTGACAAATGTATCAGGACAATCAAATATTATATAATGGCTACAAAAGGTGTTTACACACAATTGTGATTATTATAGTATTTACGTATTAATTAGGTTCAGGTGTATCTAGTTTCGTATCATTTGGTAGTACTTTCACATCGTTACAAAACTTTGTTGTAGAATATGATGGAAGAAGGCTTCATTGGAAAATAAAAGTACGTGCAAATACTTTTCGTTGCCATCGTAGATTGTTGTGAGAACATGCATTGCGCTTTGCAGATGTTTCGTTCGACAGAACACGCATCTAACCACAGCCCAAAGTGAAACATGGTCCGAATTCAACTGGATCAAAGGATGAAAGAGTCCCTCGATTCCCGATTGTGTAATCGTGGATCTCATAATGCGAGCGGACTAGAAAGTGCGAGGAACAGAATGTATACACGTAGACTACACGTTAGAAAATGTAGAACAACGTAATGCTGATTTATTGTCCAAGCTGACGTAACGGACGGCACAGCTTTGAGTTTCGAACAGACGTGTTGCAAGTCGTTCGATTATTATTGAAAGCGTTTTGCTGTTATTAACGAATTGTTGTTTGGCTCGTTAAGGAAAAATCGACGATGCAATTATGGTAGAAGAACGAGGAAGTGTGATTCTTTTAGAGAAAAACACACTTAGTAAAAGAAGTACACTTAGTAGAAACCAAATACTCGGACTTGAGAGGCCTTGGTGAAAGATGCCATGGACGAAGGAACTTTTAATTCGATAGAACTGTCGAAAAACTGAAAAATTGCTAGAGAAATTTATGTATGACATAAAGCCATTAACTTATAAAACGTTAGCTTCCAGTAAACCTTTTCCTTTTTTTTGCACGTGGAGAAATCCTCATGGACACTCCGCTGCCGCTAATAAATTTCCAGTAAACCTAATTAACCTATAACCTGTAAACCTATGAAAGCCATTTACCTTCTCAACTGAATTAGGATAGCCATTGTGTCAGAATCACGAATTTAAATCATTTCGAAAGACCACCCAACGAAACTCTCGACGATCAACATTAAGACAAAGAATCAATTACCTGGCGAATGATTCCGAGATACCATAGACGGTGTTCCCGTCAAGCACACCTGTCAGAAGATTAAAAGGCACACGGGAGCCAAGTCTGCAACCAGGTCGAACGGCTGGAAAGGCGCGAACGAAGTCCATGCATTTCACGCCGAACAGCCTGTAGAAATAATCGTCTTCCGGTATATGGATCTCGTTGCAGTACGGATTCTTCAGGTGTTGTGGACGATGGCAACATTCCTCCGGGTCGTTTCGGTTCAGGGGATCTACAAGTGGAATACCAGCTCATCGATCATACGATATGGCCTTAGCTAGCCGTTGGTCTACTGTTATGATAGCGTTATTTATTTAATTCCACTACGACAGCGGTTACACGAGCGTCGTGTATACTTTCCATGTCGATGTGCCCGCGATATGGATACATCGTTTCCCGTTCGTGGCTTACGTGGGAAGATTCAAAGGCGTGAACCGAGAACCGCAAAACTCGCTACCGTAACGTTGGGAATGATTTTTCTGATGCGATAAAATTGTACCGTAAGAAACAGCACGCGAGAGCGTTAAGAAGTGACATAAATCTTCGTGCAAGCATTGTTCTTTTAACAAGGATTTTTTAGGAATTTCTTTTAGGTAAATTTTTCAACAACTTGCATAAACCATAGTTCGTTAAGGGCAAATTAGGCAAATTGACGCGACATTTTATTTGCAATTTTCGTTCAATCAATTGACACGACACGATGTGCAAAAATATATGAAATGTTCAAATTGATGTAGTCTAATATATTTAAGAGGTGAAACGAATTTCTGTTTGGATAATATTTAATGAAAATCTCTAATAGATAATTTACGTAAATTGCTTGCCATGGAATGAGCTTGCCGATAAAGGAAGGTTGTCGTTACTAATAGATAAAACCAATGAACGAAAATTTAAGCTATCTTTTACGTTTCCATTCGGAAGAAGCCTTTTTTCATAATATCATTACCAAATAAAGTAAGCAGAAAATTGATACGTTGTATCTGGACAATAACAATTTATCTCGCCTCCCCACAACATCTCATCAAACCAACGAGGATTAATTTGAATCATTATCTTTAGAATTCGATTCTGTTCTCATACCGAGTACCATAATGTTGGAAATGATTTTTCAGGCGAGATAGAATAGTAACGTAAGAGACAGAACGCGAGGCTGTTTGTAGATTAAGCGGTTGATGATCGATTTAAATTTTTACTTCGCTTAATTCCCATTGTCTTGATGGTATTTGTTATGTTCTTTATATATATAGCTGGATTAGATGGTTGTCTTAAGTCGTAAATTAATTCTTGCCCCTTTAAGATTGCGATAAGAGTTGCCTTGTTCTGTCGCGTTTAATGGATAGGTAATCGTCGTTCATCGAAAGAGCGTGTAACCGTTTGAAGAAGATTGAAGATCGTTGGTACGATGGTTTAGATTTGTTCTATCGTTATGAGGATCATTTGTATATGGAGTATGATTATTCATATCGTCATTTACACGTATTAATTATTAATGAGCAGCGTAATGCACTATGGATGTTTATCTTCGCAATTATTTCGTACAGTGAACATAAAACGAGTGTTCTATAATATGTATAATAATCGTAATACGTTCCACTATAAATGACGCAATATGTACTTAGGTAGAAGCGATCGTCGATAAGAAATTCTTTCAATGTGCTTAAAAATTTAGTAAAGAAATTCTGAATTACTTCATAGGTAACATCAATCATATTATCGTAATCGAGGGATAACTATCCGTATACTAATCATCGCGATTTAACACTACAACTACCAGCTCTAAGTATACTCTGTGCAGGTCATTTACAATTACACGATCGTATTTTTCTTTCAATAAACATAAACATTAATTTCATCAAAAGTACTTACACCTGTTTTCTAAATACAAGCATTAAAATCTAAGTTGTAAAAAATCGAACCATCTGAATGCTTCCAACAATTTAACTCCATAATTTTTACTATAACTATAAAGTCTTTAATACCTATCAGTAATATCTGGAAACGCACAAAACTGAAACTCTAAAATAATTAATTGACCCGCAAATCCATTCGACTCGAAAAAAATCCAGGAAATTCTCATTTTCCAACGCGATACGTGTCTCACTATCGCGAGTCTATCGAACCACTGCCGCTGATTTCGTATCGTGGATTCAGTCCAATTAATTGCCATATACCAACAAAATAGCAACCGCTTTCTTGCTGGTGCCACTAATTACCAAGTTCCAGGAGAGCAACGTATGGACGCATGTGATTTTGGCATGGATCGTACGGCCCGTGGAAACTTCACCACGGTAGTCACATGATCGGCCTACCGGTTTATCTGACTGGCAATCGTTCGCTTTCTCTGGCTGTTACCCTAGTTTCGATAGACGGTAAATATTCGACGTAGAAGGGCTTGAGAGCTGTCTACGTTTGCTATAACACGTTTACTATATACGAGCCGGCCCGTGCACACGCTGATGTAACTCAACCAAACGACACCGATTACGTAATTTGCTATTGAAAATTGGGACTCGGTTACTTTCTCCATTTTTTTTCTTTGCTCGCGAATTCTCGGTCACCGTTCCCTTCGCTAAGGATAGCGTGCCATTCTCGTCTGTCTGGCATTCCTTGTAATGTCATTTCGTCGATTAATCGTGAGATATTATTCTCGAGAGAGAAATTTGTCTTGCATCGATGCGTGTATGATTCTAGTTTATGTACAGCTGACTTTGTTCCTTGTTTTGTACTAGAATTTAATGAAACAGGTATGTTTTAGGGATCTTCTTCGTTTCGTGGAATTTCATCGAATTTTAGTATAAATTGTAAATAATTAGATTTTATCTAATAAAATTCTATCGATAGTTATGGCAAATGCTTGTACGAAATTTTGCACATCGTGTTGTAGATATGTTTCTAAATCTACAGGAATAAAGTTTGCAAATGCAGAATTCCGGCGGGAAATTTGCTCGTCTATAATTTTATTGATTTTGTCTGGTAACCCTTCAGCGACAGAATATATTACCGCAACTGTCTATTTACAATTTAGCATATCGTGTTCTAAATGTGTTTCTAAATCTATACGAGTAAAGTTTGCAAATGGAGAACTTGCTTTCAGAATTTGCTCGTCTATAATTTTATTGATTTTCCCTGGTAACCCTCTAGTGATAGAATATATTACAGTAACTGTCTATTTCCAATTTCGCATACTGCATTCTACATCTGTTGTTAAATCTCTATCGAAATTGCCGGAGTGCTAATACTAAAATTATCATTCCCTGCACCATAAAACTTGTAGCACAGAAATCAAAATGAGAAGTATGTAAGAAAAATATAAAACTTGCGAATTAGTCGTTTTAACCATTATATTCCTCTTATATACAAAACGAATATTTTCTAAGAACCGAATCCATCTATCAAAATCTAGTCATCCCTTAATTTATTCTACTTACGTTATACCGTATAACTAGACAATTATCGGGTTTGGAATCGTACCTAGAGGGGTGCCAGTCAGCGTATAGTCGTGGTCCATAAACTGTCCCCAGGCGATGACCATGACTGTGCCAGCGTGATCGTGATAACCCTCATCAGGATGCATGGTGCGTGACACCACTCGTGATAATGGTAAATCATGACCTGTTTCCGATATTCTAGGTGCTGTTAAGCCGTCCGCAAATCGTGGACTCATCAATCTATATGACAAATGAAAATTTGTCATCAGAGGATATTGATAAACGAGTTTAATAGTTTATGTGGCTTACCTTTGGAAAGGGGATAAAGTGGAGCCCCATGTTGGATTCTGTAAATTCGTACACAGACCGTCGTTTCTTCGATATTTCCCAGCTCGACACTCCACGTTGCTTAGGAAAGCTGGGCACACGTCGCGGATCAAAGTCTTCGAAGTGTCGATTAGAGGTAAACTCTTCTCAATCTCCTCGAAGGTTAGTCCATATCTGTTGTAATAGAATCTAGTGATTTTCTATCGATGTAACAAATTACAGCAACCGTCTATGCGAAATTTCCCTGTTTTACATCTATCGCTTAGTTAAATGTAATATCTAATTTTTTTCAAGAATTTATAAGGAGCTTCTTACGATTAGCTTCACGCGATGCGATAGATAACTTCTTCAAATCCTGTTTTATAATCTTCTGAATAAAAGCAATATCAGCGACAATTGGATCACCAATATTCTAATTGTTGGAACTCCTAAACTAAACTCCTAAATTAAAACCCCTGAAAAAAGAGAAATAGACAAGTTCTTACGTTTGAGCAAGGTTGGAACTGATATCCAGCAGAAGTTCGCCGACCGTAGCCAGATCCTCCGGTCGCCACATTTTGCTCTTGGGTTGCGCCACATCTGCATGAACCGACGAAACGTGCGTGAGCATGATCGCGAACGGGACCGAACAAAGAACGCGTTAACCAAGGATGAATGGTATAACGAGCTAGAGGTGTAATCGTTTCAAGACAAACGCGACTGAATCGCGAGGAAACTTCCATACAGACGAAACGACACGGTAAATTATCCCGCGTAAATCATTACTTGCACCGATTATAATTAACAATTCTTTTTCATCTACTGCTTATTTCCCTTCCCTATTTGTTAACACTCACTGATGCGTTTTCTGGCTTCGATGTAGGCGCGATTCACAGCGTCGTAGGTGATGCATGTCTGCGATCCGGCTGTCGCTGGGCTGAAAGATGAAGAAACGGAAAGTTAACGCGTGTTCTCGATCCTTGAATCGGGTTTTATTGTTCTTAGATCTTAACCATCCCTGGTATCTCTCTACATATTTCTTGCTTTCGTTCTTCGAATCAATTTTTCTTTCTCCAGTCAATTACCTAACGTTTTAGCCTACTTTCGTTAGCCAGGTAGCTTTTCACTCGCTCAAGCCACCACGTACCTGCGTACGTCTCCGTAGCCTGGAGATATTCTGTATCAAGGTAACCCGAAACTATCATGTACGAGCCGTGCGCACGCGAAATGCACGTCAATTGACATATCTTGTTTCTCGCTACGAAATATGATGGCATTGACGTGCCGCTCGTGGTTTTTACGTTCGAAGGTTGACCGACCACCGGTTTTCGTCGACGGCTTCTTTGCTTTCGGACCTGGACACGCCTCTGACTTTACCAAGCTCGACGGGGTGTGCAATTAACCAGAACAAATTGCTGGGTTAATTAATGAAGCAGATGACGATGGTTGGTTTTGCTTACCGCACGACTTTCAGTGATGATCGATGGTGGAGATTCTTTTCTGGCGTCTTTCGTGAGCTTCGTTAGTTTGAGAAAGGTTAGTTTTTTATTGCGAACGAAATAGTATTCGGACGAAGTGATTTGAGAGAAACTCTAAGTTGAGAAGATTGTAGATAAAGTTGAATTTCGATGAAGAAATCTGAGAAATTTCAATCTGTTGTCAGGTCTTGGATCGGTTATTTCAATTCTGGGTATTTTCTTGGGGTCTTATATTCATATTATACATGATTTTAATTACGTAATATGTTTGTGTTTCTATTTACAAATGTTTAGATAATAGTATAGTAAAAAGTCTTTTGAGCTGACCCTTAGTTTCGAAGAGAAGAATTGTTCATTTTCGAGAATTCTTGGAAAATTCACTAAATGAATCTTAAGTATCGTTTCCTATGTTTAGAGATAAACAGGAGTTTTTGGAAAAAATTAATCCACTGGACCTGTATTTCTTATTTATCTTAATAATATACGATTTTATTATCGATTGATCATGAAAAATTATCCGTAAGTTACCTCAAATTTCGATACAACGATGTTTGCTTTACGTTACGCAACCATTTGTCGATAAGTAGTATCATTAGATCTAGTGATAAGTTAGCAGTTAGTACATTAATTTATCTACTTAATATATTAATTTTGATTTAATTATGTCCCTGATTCACTCTTCCTTTGATCATCGAAGTTACCAAACATGATTGATCTTTCAACAAAATTGGTTGTTACTTTCTTCAGTACGTCGTCTTAAAATTGCATCTTCTTATGGAGTGTATCAATTAAACGGCTCGAATGCGCCACCGTGAAACTTCATTAAGATTCTTGTCGCTCATATGGTGTTCGTAAATTGTGCCTTGAAATCTACTTGTGCTCAGGAACGTTTTCCCACAGATTATCCTGTCACAATCGTTATTAAATAGAGTAATGGGGTACACGCTGAAAGTATTCGCGAGAATGCACTTGAGGGTCGTTCTGAATTTAATTGCAACACAGCACATTCCCGCGTAATTTCGCGTTATAGCGGTTGGTCTAATAACTTGTATGCTACTACGTTTAATAAATTATTATCCGCGCCAATTTTCCAAGGCCCGCAGACAGAAACATTGTGAAAATATGAGATTAGGAAATGGATTATTAAAATCGCGAATTATCTAATCGTGGTAACTGGACTTTTACGATGTTCTTACGGTGTTTCTTTGTAATATTCATTTGCTTGGAAAATATACAGTGAAAATGGAAATGAAGGAGTTCGTTATTTTTATAGAATTAGCGTGTTTTGCACGCCATTTCTCTTGATAAGCTTCCGCTTCTTTCTTATGTCTTTACCTAAGTATACATTTTAAACAAATCGTCATAAGAGGGTATTAAATCTTAGGAATTTAAGATGATTTCTTTCCGGTTGGAAAATATCTTTTCTATCGACCGATGATAGATTTAATAATTAGATTTTTCTCTTCGAGTTTCATCAAATTTATGATGTCGGGTTATAATAGAATAAATTAACTGTAGAAAATGCTGCGAACTTTCCAAATAATTTAATAGATTTCTATACGCTGAAAGATTCTCTAAGGAAAGCAATCGTTTTCTATCGATTTTTATACAGGGAGGTATTGTTGTAGCGTCCGTGATAACACGCGACGTATAGCCAACCACGTTAAAAACAATCTCTGCATATTCACTTGCTTTGATTACGCTGGATTCTTAGAAAGAAAAGTCACGTTTAAAACGCGTTTCCCCCATTTAATGGCTTACATGGACTGCGTTTCGTGTAATGTAACGAAGCCGAGAGCAATTTTAAAGTAGAAAGTGCTTTTAGTTGCGATTTAACAGTTAACGTATACGTTACATAAATATCATTAAGTGTCCGCTGTAATCAATACGAAGCGCGAATTATACTTTATTGATATCGTTTCCCATTTAACGTAACAATTGAACCATTTTTCATCAAATATCTATTCAAATTTTTAGACTTAAAATTTCTCTGATTGTGTTCTTTGTAAAATATTTCCTCTTCGTGTATATAATAAATAACGAGACGTTTCATTTGGAACTAATAATCTCGATGTTGTTAGTATTAGTTAAAAAAATTTGTCAACAGTAATTCGTAAGATGTTTTTTAAACGAAAATTGCAAAATACTTTGAACGTTCTTCGTTTCAGTGTATTTCGCCTTAAATTTATCGTGTTCATATATTTCTGGCAGTCGACTACAGAAGTAAACGATACGTACTTTCGGTATGAGGACAGAGTAAAGTGAGAAATGAGTATGTTAAGTCTTACGTGTGAACGGGTATGAAATATATTACAAAATGCAGCTACGGTTTGCTGCACATTTTGAACACGCTTGCACTATCTTTGATAAATTGAAACTGCGTCTAATTGTTAGAACAGAAAAGTTGCAGAATATGTGAACTTGTAATTTACTTTAAACAATATAAAAATAAGAATCTATTTCTCGTAAAAGAGATCAACCTCTTTGAAGAAATAATTAACAGATGAGATACTCGAGCAATTTATATGAAAGTTTCCAGCAATATTTATAGATTTGTTTTCCTTCCTACTGACTCGCACGCGTTCGAAAATTCCCTTTCAATTCAATTTCTTTTCCGTCATTTCCATTATTTCCTTTATTTTACCGATACTTTGTAACCTATTTTGTCTCTTTAACTCGCTCCATAAACATGCCTTGTGCAAAGATTAACGGGAAAGAACCACATTCATAGAATATAAATTGAAAAGTTACACCGCATTACGGAATATTCATTGTCGACGTAACGAGACCAGGAACACGATCTCCGTATTAGTTGCACAAGCTATAAATTTTCTATTCCATTCAGTATCAGCTGACAGAGTATCGCTGTACAAGGCTGAATCTTAACGGTAGTATCGATAACCGAATCGATGTTTTCCACATATTCTCATGCCCAAGAAAAATTATCCTTAACACTGCCCGTCTCTTAGTACACCATTGTGCCAATGACATATTATGTCAGTGCTACTATTAAAACATTCACTGTCCTCTATATCATACGAGCTACTTTGAAATCAAACTTTATACCGGTGTGTTAAGTCTGCTTTCTGTGTATATACAAATCTCTCATATTTAGTAGCAAAGTGTATGATTAGTGTCCTTTTGCTTTCCAGAAGTCAAATGATTGATATTGATGATGATAGTCTTATAATGATACATCGGCTTCTGCGTAAATAACGTATTGTGCATAGTATTCCACTCATTCACGCTAATGTTATATAATTTTATTATATATAGATGAATTACTTCTAATCACTTGCATATGCTTTTGCGTGTTGTTATTAGATTGTGAAACATACGAAACGTTTGATTATTAACGAATCATTAAAGAGGCTCGTTTATGTGCATAACAGTTCTATTTACCGTAGTATGAGATTATTTTATTTCCAACTATCATTGCTTCATAATTTCCGAATCAAAGTGAAAAATTATCATTTTTCTAGACGATCGTGTAATTTTCATTTCTCAGAAATACACAGAGTTCCAATTCCAAAGGAAGATCGAGAGGATTGGAACGAACTGTCTCGTTAATTTTTAACGAAATGTCGATTTGATAGAAGCGAACAACGTCGCGATATCGTTAATCAGGAGCATTGTACCGTGGACGTGGAAATTCTCCGGGAAAATTCTTTTAACCGGGCTCATTGCTCCGTAACGGCGATATCTTGCGAAAATATTCGAGTCGCGTGATCATGTGTCGATTTGGCTTTCACCGAGGTTAGTAAGTGCAAGTGTAACGCACAGATAGGTCGCGTGTTTCGTTTTGCTGCATTCTCAGCCGTGAGCCATTATATCTTGTCCTCGGGCAGCTTCTATCCTCCCTAGACAAACGTATGGATTCCAGCGAGCAGATACCATGCAATATCGTGTCGTTACACGTGCATTCTGTAATTGTAAACAGATAGCATACTATCGGAACGCTTGTGGATATTATTATAGGCTTGGAACCCAACTATCGTCGTACACAGCTGGAATTTTCAAAAGTGAGAACTTTCTAAGAGATCTACCGTTGAAAAGAAAGAGAATTTTTCCAAATTGTGCAAGACACGCTCAGAATCGATAAAAAGCAGCCAAACAATTTGTGACTGTAAAAAAAACGTTTCGCAATTTTACATGTTTTGCGATCGTTTTGAGATATATCACGCTCAACAGAGCTACTAATTTTCTCGTATTCAAAATGTATTTCTACGTACTTTCAACTGTTTCTACATGCCTTCTAATTAGGGCCAAGTGTGTTAAATTTCGCACCATTGAGTATTTTCGTGTAAGTGTACAAAATTCATATTCTAGGAGTGAAATGGACAATCTGATAAAAAGACGTTTCGTTAGAAAATAAAGCTCGCGTGCAAATATTCTTTTCAGCCATTGGGAAATTTCCATTGTCTTACAAAAAGAAGAAACAAAATACAGAAAGTCGAAAATTGGAAAGTAAGGTTTCATTATTTTTAAAAACGAAGCAGAAGGAAAAGTAATATACGCGTTGCGGAGTAAATTTTCACGATGCATCATTATCAGATCGCATGATTGCATGGAACTTTCTAATTATCCTCGTTACATCTTTGAACGTGGCGGATTCGCGACCGGATCGTTGCTTCCTTTTATCCCAAGCAGATCTGTCGTGTTTTATTAGCGGTCGTCCGCAAAAGGATCACGAATAGCCGTGACGGTTTTCTTTTTTTTTCGCGATCGGAAGATTTAATCGTGACTGCACGAGCCGCCGACAACTCACGTTCGTTCGCGTTAACGTGCAATAACGTTTATGGGGTACACGGGCACGCGTAGCCTGTTCGAATCTGGTAATTGCAAGGAAACGATGCAATCGCATTATGCCTCGTTAGAACTGACAGAATCATGCTCTGTCGCGGCGATACAGCGTCTCGTGAATCTTCGTCCAGAAATGGGATTAATAAATCGATTTCGCGTTAGGCAAGATGTTTGCAAAGCAACAGGAATCTCCTGGACGATTTGTACGTCGTTATGTTTGTAGATAATGCGACGTTCGATCAGAGATCTTAAACTCCTCGTAGAAATGTCACTCGTTATTCCTGCAGTAGTTTTCTAACTATTAGGACGAGGAAGAAAAGTACTTTTCTTGTTCCATTGAGATCCTAGGTCCTCTTGTGGAATAATTCACCAACGTTGCGTTTTTAATTATAAATCATAGATTGACTTTTTATAATTTTACAATCCTACGTCGACTAACGCAATCAGATTATTTGTAATTTGTAAAATTTATTTGCGAAACGTTGTTTGTTCTATTACCAAATTTGTTGACGTTATGAAACAGAATTTATCGATGTCGATAACTTGTAACTTATAACTTGTAAAATTTCATTGATGATATAGATATACATAGTTCAAGGTATAATCCTCCTTTAATAATTTTACGTATAGTTTCTTTCTCAATAAGAATTCTTAAAATATCGATCTTCTAGTTCTTCTGTTCTATTGGTAATGCCATGACAATATATCTTTATATTTTCAATACATATGATTATATTATTGCATCTAGAAACATCGATACTCGTTTATTTCTATTACGTTCTGTTCAAACTATTCAAACTACCTGTTACAAGCACCCTTATACTTTCGTATATTTTATACAAATTCAATCACGTGATACATTTCCACTTTCACGAATATTGAGAAGCCAGCTATAGCAAAAGCGAAGATCGTAAATATGTTGAAAATAGACACGTCCAAGTTTCGTGGAGCATCTCGAATGACGATATCTTCTAAACCTGTTTAGACGAACGACGATCACCTTTTGTATTATAATCAGAGACAGTAGCTTAAAGTTGATCAGCAAGTTCTGTCTGCTTGTTATCGGTTTCCTATTAATAATTCATGTACCAGTGGTCGTTGTATATCTGTCAAGAAATAGACGAGTCTCTATAATAATTATCATGAATAACGCAACAAATTTATCTCTTTCCCGTCAATTTCATAGCCATTTCGTCGTTTTCTTCTCCTCGAACGACCTCCGTCGTTCTTGCTTTCTTAAAATGTCAAGAAACACCGTACAGCTCTATGTTTCGTTTCAAGGTTCTGTAACTAGTAGTTACGACAGTATTTCATTGTCTTATCCGCATCGATAAACAAAAGGAGATCAAGTTTTCCATGATGTGTAACGGTACGCTCTCATTACGTGTTCTCATGGCTACATGTTGCAGAAGTGAACTTTTTATTTTGCTATGATAAATCATTATCAAGCGTTCAGTATCTCGATTAAACTATGTTAAAGTTATCATGAACCGGACAACTGTGAAATAAGTGCAATTACTTTTATTTGCTGAAGTGGAATCAAGGCTGAAATACATATGATAACTCGAGGATCGTAGCAAGGTAACATTTTGTACAAATAGATGTTTTGAGTGACGTCAAAGTTTGAAAAATCATGGACGATGGAATTGCATAGGAAAATCTATAACTTATTTAGCAGATTTTGGGAAAAACAGTTTTTAAGTTGCATTGTCCCATGACTTTCAAACATCTAACGTGCTTCTCGTGCTCCACGTTCATCGTACTTTACTGTCGATTCAACTTGAACCAGAATATGCCATAGATTTTTATTCGAGCTTTCCATACAATTATATAGAGGATGTTGAATTAATCCCAGGAACAGAACAATTAAATATTCCAAACGTAGAAAGAATTATACCATTTATGAGAAAAATAGTAAAAAATCAAAAAAGTAATAGCGTCGTAATGTATCAACAAGATATATCAATAATAAATAGTAGATCTGATAATTATATGTATATAGTAGATATCTTGAATTGTACAATACATGTAGGCACACGAGGTAATTTCTCACGATAAAATAAAATTTTTCCATTTAAGTCTTAGTTTGCGAGAAAATCGAGTTTGAAAACTTATCGACTATTCTTGAACGTGACTAATTCCGGACTAGACAGGACTAAATAATCGGCAACAGGTCATTCTACGAGTGAAAATAAGTCGAAAATGCAGAATAAAATTTTTTCTCGAGACGCTTTGTGTCCGAAAAAATAAATTTGAAAATTTATCATACGCATATAAGTACTAGATCGATTCTTAATTAGACAAATTCGAACTCGATTTTCTCGAAAGCTAAAGCTTAAATGACAAAATGACAAAATTTTGTTCCATATTTTGTCCTTATTTTTTCACAAGGAATTACCTGGTGCCCGCTTGTGCGTGTTATTCGACCACACCTTGTATACACATGTATATATATGTATATATATAACAGGAAGTAAATGAAAGTTTGGTTTATGACATACATGATCCGCTATGTAGGAAGAGTTTAAGAAAGATATTTCGCTGGGTGATTTGTGCGATAGTAATCTAATATTATCTCCGCAACAAAGGTTAGATGGATAGTGAAAGTTCAGTCGCCATCGACTGTTGTTCCTGCTTTCTCTAGACCCCGAAAATATCAGTGGAGGTCTTGCAGGTCTTGTATAAGATCATGCTTTAATTGGGCCAACCCGAAGCCACGTGAAACGTCCGAAAGACATAATTACACGTTGCACGTGCCTTTTGAACGTACCATGGTAACAGAGATCGGGTGGAAGGATCGGTACAAGGGAAATATCGCGTAACAACGAGCTTACCAGCGGCGATCGTTAACTCTTTATCGACAAATTGCCGGATTTAATATCGAGCTATAATTAAGATTGTAATCAATGGAGAAATGTGCGATAATTGCAACATTGCACATCGTAAGAAATGCCTTGGGGTTAGAGTTTGCCTCTTTTGCCTCAAACTTCTGCCGATTGAAAGGAGATTTTACTGGATCTGTTTGTAAGATAAATATGGTATTTGAGTGTTTAACCCTCATTAAAAATCTTTCTTTTTTTTTTTTATTGCAATGGATATCGTGTCGGATTCGTAACGTCTGATCTGTTATTAGGTTCTTTATGAGTTTCGAATTATTATTGCAATCATATATCATATTAATCTACCTCCTTGCACGATCGTAAAATATGCCGTGATAAGTAACATTCTACGTTCTACATCAAATAATTACATATTTGAAATTAATCTAGCGACTTAAACCAATCCAGTGATCCTTAGACAATAACGTATACTTGTCTACGTCTTCCAATATCCCAATATCTCTCTAAAAAGAAACATTAAAACGAACCTTGACGGTTTAATGTAACACATTTCTAATTCTCATCTCCGTCGAAACAACATAATCTTTTCAAACGCAAGAAACGTCCCATCACGGTAAACATTCTTCGAACCCTCTAAGGAGTATGTTGTAACAAACTAATATAGATATGTACCCAGAGTACCGGCTAATAAATCAACTGCAAAAGAATCTTCGCCCACGGCGGTTCGCTCGAGTTTACCTCACTCTACATATATAGTCGAACAATCCTGTTCGAAATAGTATCAAAGCATTCGCGTGTATTATACGCCGTGTATACGTATTTGCAGTGATATTAACGTTACTTACAAGGAACCACGTAGCAAATTGTAGGTGTAATCGAAGACGCTGGTCCTCCCTGGCCCGCTGAGGATCAACGCGCAGTCATCGCCGTTTGCATAAACCTCGACCGGCTGATATTGCAGGCCGTCGCAGCTATCGTTGTTTCGCCAGGTCGCCAGTAGCAGCAAGAGCCCGATTATCGCGGATCGTGTCCGCCCTATCACGGATCTGCAACATTGTAACAACGACGATTATCTTCCCTGTGGCATCAGGGTTATATCGCGAACCAATCACGGCCGAATATTCAACCGAAATCGCTTGTAGCCCGTGTTTGCGGCTGTTGGAAATCACTTTGTTTCACACCCCTTTCATGGTATTTCGTAATCGGTTTTTGCGTTAAGGATTCTTAAATTTGATTTTGAACTTTAATAGATTGTAGGTTTTGCTTCAACAATTTATTATTTAGGAAGTTAGGTTTAGTAAGTATTTATGGCAAATAATTTGGAAGCCATGTACGTAGTTGCGAATCGTTGAAATATCATTCTTTGGAATAATAAATACAAAATATAGATGGGTAATAAATGACTAGAAAGGATGATTTACATAGGTTAGGCAGATATTTATGACAGTAGATAGTTGCTCGTGTTTCACATTGATCTTTTTCGTTATGAGTTGATCGGAAGATTCTTAGAACCGGATTACAAATTTTGGGGAATTACACGTGAACGTTGGTTTGATGAAATCTGCGATTATTAGAAGCTTGATGGTGGCTAGGTAAATATTAATGGAAGATAAATTAATTTGGCAATTCCATGGTGGAAATTAATTTGGATACAGTTCTTCGAAGTAAATTTCTTAAGTGGAATTTTTTTGCAGCAACACGCAGGTAGACAAATAGGCAGCTAATGAAAGCAATGGAAACGTCATTATTGACCTTTATGAACGATCAGAATACTCTCATAACCTTCTTACTTAGGATTAGATTTGAAAAGAGTGGCTCGAAACTTCGCTATGACGACGTAAATGTAACATTTGAGGAAGCTAAAAAATGATTATGATCGTGGGATTAGAAAGTAAAAAATGATTGGCGAGAAAAACGATCAATTACTACGTGCTTTATTTACATTGCAAAGCGGATGCAAATGCTTGTTGTTCCATTCTATTCCACGTAACATTGGTTTCGACCAAGTCTCGGGAGAATGTGTCCACCTTGGACGTGGAGGCAACCGAGTGTCGATTTATTTATCGCGGTCGTGTACGTATAACTGTAACCGAGTGATATTTTCTCGTTGGTTTCATCGAAAATTATGCATTGCGCTCGTTTCTACGTTATATTCAGATCAAAAACTGGTCCGAGGACATTCACCTTTTATTCTAAAACCCCGACAATTATCTGCTCGGATTAGTCTGTCTGATGTATCTGTCTCGGTGTTAATCAGCTCGTCGAACGAGTTAAATAATAAGCCTGGATGAAATTTCAGTTTATTTCGTTAGCGCAGAACGTCGCGCGTTTAATTCGCCCGTTTACAGGATCAATGAGATACGCCGCAAGATCCTATATTCTTTATGACCGATTGTAAATTGAGATTACTATACACAGGCTAGCGAAATTATTCGACATCTTTCATGAATGTATTACGTGTGCTGTATGAAACATTTTGAAATTTGATGAAGTTGGTGAAGTTCGAAATAGATCTGAGAATATACGTACGTTGAAATTGCAAGATATTTCGTACAAGGATATATTTCGCAGACATTACAAAATTATTTAAACAATCAATTATCCATTGCATTAATAAACCTTAATATTCAGTGGACCATATTTAACGTTTATTATATGTTTAAGACGATTATTCACATGCTGTATACTAATTTCTTACCAAATATGTATTTCCAGTAAATATCTTGTAAACTTTATGCACATTTTCATATTAGCTTGAAATTTGAACGATATAATCATATAAATTTATTTTATTTAACATTGTGTTATTAGACTGGATTTGGAGCAAACGTAAATGTCACATAGCTGTGAATCACGTCCGTTTAAAAACATTTTTAAATGCTAGCAATGAAACACATATTTAATGATTTTTCCAAACAAAAATATTAATTAGTAAGGCCGACTACCGATTAGCCAACTAGAATACCATCGATATTATGTAACAGTTTGCCAGTTGAAACATCGAGTTTAGAAATTCAACCTGCTCGTTACCAACTCGAAACGTCAAAGAATGGAAAGGAAAAACATTTAGCTTCCATATCTGGCCTCTAACGATCAATCCAACGTGATATAATCTATTTTTTAATTTCGTTTCCATAGTAGAAAATTGGTCCGCAAATGTATACACTAGCAAAACCTTAGGCGTTGAATTTATGTAATTATTGTGGTTTCCTCGATCGATTATTCGTTGCACAATTTCGAAAGACGATGAATAACGTGGCAGTATACCTTGACTTTCGTGAGGTTCAAAGAATCCTCAGAATTTGTAATTTTATACTGTCTTACTTTTTTATGAATGCAAAAATGAAATCATGTAGATCAATCTGCTTTTATATCTTATTGCAATGAGCACGTGCTCGCCCATTCCCAACGATGCATGAATTCAGGATGAAGAAACTGCATACGTGGTGGAATGAGAAGTATGTATATTTGCACTGCGGTGATGTTGTTCCCTATGGCATAACGAGAAATTGCATGAAGTATTCGCGATATACGTTGAAATAAAACAGCATGCCTGATACGGTAGTCAAGTTTGAAATTTTGTATAAAAGATTGAAAAGTTGAAGAGGAATATAAGAAATTATTTATAAAAAAAACCAGAACGCGTAAGATTTCTCTTGTAAATTTGCGCTTGTCAATTTTTACACCGAGCTTCTGTAGAATATTGTTTTTGAAATCTGACTTCTTCAACAAGCTTAGCTTCGCATATCAAATAGTGAAATTCAAAGTTTTCGATATTCAATTACATTTGATGAAAGATAAATGAATTTATCTTCTTCAATCGTTAAAAATGCAAAGTAATAATCAATTTCTGTGTCACTGTACTATACTACAACGTGTCTTGATGTCTGCATTTGAAAAAGTTACTTTAAAATGTTTATGGTACATTTTACTTGGATGTTGTTTTCTGGATGCATGTTTGGATGGATGAATGTTTCTTGGATGCGCCACTCCTTGCTGAACATCCTGTGCTCGAACATTCTGACCAAACTCGATTACCTCTCATCCCAACTCGATTTCATTAGGAATCTTCCGATGAAATTGCTTTTCAACAAGTTCTCCTACGTCTATGTTATCAATTTTATGCACGTGCCAAAGAATCTCTGTCATGCTACTCCTCCGTTTCTCTAAGAAACACACAGGCAAAAAGTCACAAGACGCAAGCCACGAATTCATTAGATTCTAGAGTAATCTATACCTGGTGCGCTTGCGAGATTTATGGTGTTTCGATACGATTCACGGGGGATTCCTCGAATCGTATTCACGTCGGTTCAGCTAGAGTCATTGACTAAAGGCAATCGGTCAATAGGCCTTATGAAATCGAATACGTCGCGACCGGTTTTAAGTATCGGCATGTTTCGTCCGCGCCGCAGGCCACGCAAAGTGGCCAGAAAGCAAAGAAGCTAGTGTTTCTCTCGTACGATTAGTAGACCGCGGATTTTTCTGTAATTGTCAACAAAACTGCGACTTACAGACGAAATCTAATTAGATGCACGAGTAGGCGAAACATTTTTAAACGGAATTTTTTCAACAAAAAGTTATTACGTTATTTATTCTTGATTATTTTCGAAGAAAATTTTTACAACGAGAGTTTCGAGTATTAAAGCATTTCGTATCGCGTTTCTTATGCGTGTTTATTCTGTTCGCAGTTATATCATTTATCAGACAAATCGTTACATTCAGGAAATATTCTTCTAAAATGAAATAGAAATAAGCTGGAAGCATTGAGCCGAACTTTCTGTTTCTTCACCCACTTGCACGTAACATTCAGCGATCATTACGAAATGACTAATATGCTTTGTCAATGGGGAATCAACGATTGCAGCGTAATGGAGCGATTGTAATTCTTTATAAATATCTATAAATAATAGTACATAACGAAATCATTGTGAAATCAGAGGCGTAACTCTTTGCAACGGATCCCTGAAGCGCAACACCGAACAAAGTATAATACCTCGCAGTTACATCGTTGGTAACACGATCGATAATACATCAATAATAGACAACTGATCGACAATAGAGCATCCTTGTCACGGTAACGATCATCGTTGTAACGCTAGAACAGTTTCTACGAGTGACGATTATTTAATTTTCTACTTAACTGCCTTCTCTTCTATTGTTTCATTTTCGCTCTTTTTTTGTATTTTTAAATTTCCTATAAATTTATAAGCAATCATGGTCTAGTCATTGGTGATGATTTTAATTTAATTTGCCCGTATTTTTATGTCGATTAAACATAGAAAGGGATTGCTGTATTTCATTATATTTATGTAAAGCGTGTTTGATCTTTTCTCTTTTGTTTCGTACGAAGATATGTAAATGTTATCACGACAATTTACGTAAATTGGCCCGGTATTCTAACCGCGTAACGCCGAGAAATCGGATCGAGAAACGTAAGAAATCGTACAGCGCGGCGTACCGGAAGTCAGCGAAAGCTGAAAAGTTGAGAACAAGCTGGCTGTGAAAACATACGAAACAACAAGTACTCGAGCCAAATCGAACAGGATCATAACGACAGTTACTTGCACGAAAATATGAAGTTTCATAAAAATTCATGATCTAATAATTAGGTGGATTTGTCAAAATTTATTGATTTCGTTTCCACGTATGAATAACGAAATACTTTCATTCTATAATCAGTGAATTCTAACATAAACAAAATTTCTAATTTGATTCGTTCCAAATTAAATTACATGTATATAATGAATTACGTTGTAATGCTTGAAATGTTAAGAAATTTCAAGTTTTCTCAATCAAGTTCATAAGAGTACCAACAAAATAACCATCCGCTGTATGCATATCACCAGTGAAAGTGCGTAAACGCGCGTAGAATTTCACTTGAATTTCACTTATAGATTAAAATCGTTAATACGGTTTACCGATAGAAACGACTGATAACACTGTTAGATTACGCGTACGAGACTCGATTACGATAAGAGGTCCGATCGAAATAAACATCGTGGATTACTTTCTCGCTGCGTCTATCGCGGATCCTTTCACTTTTCTTACCAGCCCGATGCAACGAATGATTGAATCCAATTTCGCGATGCGCTCTTCTCTCGATAAGATTGTACGTCGATCCTGGCGTCAACGTTGTCCTTTTGGATAAAATATACAATCGGGGACAAAAATGAGCAGAGAGGTATCAGTGAAGTTTCGTTAAACAACGGCTTATTTGCACGCAAATGTAAATATTAACTTCGATTATTTGCTAAATAATCCATGTACTATGACGATATATGATCGGTTAATTCAGAATTGATGAAATTATGTAAGATATGCATCAATCGTAAAAGGCTTTTGTACTGAAATTTTAAAAGGTAATAATAAATAAAAGTTAATTATATTAACTCGAATGAGCTTCATTGATACCCATTTCCATTACCTATCCGCTTGTTTCTGTCCCTAAGTGTAAACCGTAAAATCGATTTCCATGATCGTTAGTGAATTCGTTATCGATGGAAACGTGCCGAGAAAACGAACGACTGAAAGATTTCGCAGCGATCAAGAGCCAGCTGCCATATTTAAATTAAATATCGCAGGAGAGAAACATGTTAAGTACACTTTTGCTCGTTTCCTGGTTTTAATATCACGTTATCATTAAACGGGAGAATTTTAATACGACGTAATTAAAAATTATAAAACAACTTGTTAAGTTTAAAGATATCTCTTAAAAAGAACCGAATATTTGAAGAAGTCAAGAGTATAATTAACAAGGTATAATAAAAAGAGTAATACTTTAATGTCTTGTATCTGTAATATTTTGTTACTGTGTCGAACAATATTTTTTAAATTTTAGAGCGGACGAAGGATATGTTTAAAAAGATACATCTTTCATTTTCAATTACATTGCTTCCCCACAAAAAATAAGAAATACGATTTATCACGTTCTTTCATTGTAGTCTTCAATTATATGTATCGAAAGAGAAAGACAGTTAGAGCTTTCATACTCAAAATAGTTCGAAATTTTATTACTACGAATATTAGTTGATCACTGACGACTTAAATCACGTTTGTAGAAAGTAATTTAACTTTACATCGATTTCTGTTGGTTTACGCAAGTTATTGAAAAATGAAGCTGCCTCCTTATCGCCGCAGCCCCTTCGACAATTGTGTCATCGTTGAATCGTGTTTCTATCTGACTAAACGGAACTGCATTGAAAATAAAGCGATCCTTTAAAGCAGTCAGCTCGTCGTTAACCGTAATTATGGATTACGCCAGAATGCATTTTTGGGGGGAATTGTAATTGTTCTTGTGCTGAGTTCAGCTTTCATTATACGTGCATTGAAAAACGCAATACTTTAAACATGGATGCAAGAGAGTGCCGTTTATCGGTCGTTAATTTCCACGAATGGTAATTGTGAAGTGTAAGTAGACTGTTTAGACGTTGTTTTGTTTGAAGACTTTAGGTTAAACATGACGCTAACACTGTAACGATTACATCATTATTACCGCTCTTTTAGATATACATTACCGTCAGCGATATCAATCTTTCTTTTCAGCTGCGAATCAAACAGCTTTCTCTTATTCTTCAGCGATTATTCTTTGAAAGAGGGATCCTTTTAATAGTTTAATGATCAGTTCCTTTTAGAAACGACTAGGAATGAGACTGAAAGAGGAAGAAAGGGGACAAATATACTCGAAAATTTGTGCTGTTCTCCTGAGGTGTACGTTAACTAATTTCCTCGCTTTTAGCTACCTGAACTGGTAGAATCCTTTGAACATTCTAACAATTAATTTGTTTTGTGAACGACTACGAGTAACGTTAACAGGATCTATTGAGAAAGGCCAAGCTTTCTTCTCCTCGATAGCTCATCTAATGTTCTAACAGTAAAATATCAACGTGAAACACAAAACATTCACTTTTTAAATAGAATGAATCTTTTTAACATGAGAACTACCAAACTTTAATATGTGAGTAAATATTATTGTACTCGTAATGATGATTACGATGGAAGTGATGCGATGGAAGTAGATTGATATGGAAGTAGTAACATGTGATATATATAATTTCTAATAAGTCGTATTTCGCTGAATCCCAAACGATATTTAGATATATTTATATGTAATGATACGTATAAATATTTAAAAGATTTATATATATGTTTATACACGTAGAAATTAAAAAATTAAAATCACGTACGAAGAAGGAAATTCTCGGTTCCAGGACGACATACGAAATGATCCTCGAAAAGTGAAAAATGTTTACGAAAGGTAGGAGCTTCAGAAAATTGATATCATCAAAATCCGACATTTCATATGTCACAAACTATGATCATATTTCTACTTAGATAAAAATCGTATTAATTTTTGTAATTCCACATTCATACTTTTCATGCGTCTAAAAGCGAAGAACCTGATAATGGAGCTCAAAAATAGATATTTATAGATTTGGCAGTTCTAGCGTCTTAATAATTACGTCCTTTAACCACGAGTAACGTTAACGCAGAGAAAAACGAAAAAAATACTCTGGTCACAAATAAGCGGGATAAATCTATCGCAAGTCGTTCGTACCAACTAAGCGTTAACAATAGCTTACCTGTGCATTTTGCCTCCACGTGCTCCACGTTGCTGGCCGATCTCCAGTAAACCGAACCGAGCAGATGCTGAACGATGTTCAAGGACGAATGTTCAGAATCGGCGAACGCGAGCAGCACTTTCGACACACTTTTTTTGCTCGAACCACGATTATTCTCAATAATCCTCCACGGACGAAAATTGGAAAAAACCGAGATAGGGTTGTGTCAAAGTATCTCAAGGAAGAACGAAGGGAAGAAAGACGATACGGGACGAAACGACGAATTCCATAGACCTGGTCAGACAAATTCGACTGGTCACCATTTGTCTTAGACAGTACGACGATAGTCAGCCACTTCTACTGACTCGGTCTGTCCGTTGTAGTCAGTGACCACTGACTGGATGTTCTCGGTGTCGAGTGATTGTTGGTTAGAGACTTACTGACCGAGTGTTTCATATAATGCGGTAACCTCACTCGACGCGTGTTCCCGTGTAGTTCTTTATCGACTACGTACACACGGTGGCAGATGGTGGTGGAAAAGCTCCCCAAAAGCGTTGGCCGTTGAACGGCATAGCGGAGGGGGCGAGAGGCAATGTAAGTTACCTGACTTCGAGCTAACAACCTCCAGGTGAGAGAGAACAGGAGAGGCGGTTAACCGGCGACGAAGAAGAGGAAAAGGAGCAAAGAGAGCGAGGAAGAGAGAAGGAGGGAGGAGGAGGCGTAGACTCCCGTCCACGTTTGACTTTCCTTTCTCTAAACGAGCCGCTGGCTGCTGCCCTCGATTCGAGACATCGATTGTCTCTCCGCGCTCTCCGAAATAACGTGACGTACAAAGTCGCCACCCGAATCCTGCGATTAATCCACAAGTACGGATAAGATCGCCGTTTCCATCGAATTGGTTAATTAAGACTGGCTTCTTATGGTGTGTTCGCGCTTGCTTTTCGTCTGGTTTTCTTTCGTTATCAGGTTCGATGGAATGGAGGGTGAGATTGGATTCAGACAGGCAGAAGGCGAGTCGGAGGTGGAGGATATTATGTGTAGGATTTGGAAGGTTGATGTTGGAAAAGGACGTTTGAACAGGTTTAGACAGTTTGTTGAGGTAGTCGAAAGAATTTAGAAGAATCTCTCGATGAATTTATCGTGTTATACTGTCAAATCGTAATCAGGATGAATTTAGGAAACGCGTGGTATATTCGAAATGAAACTTATCCTTAATCCCTCAATCTTCTGTCTTCTTTTCATTTTGGGGTAGGTTAGGGTTAGGCTGGATTCGTTGGGGTTGAATCGAAATCGAATCGTATGGAAGTCGTAAGAAACTTTGTCTCGTAATGAACTATGTTGTATGTGAATTAAAGAGCTGGTATTAAGATTATTTAAATAGGCTTGGGATGATTATTGTCGTTTACCTAATTATTTATATTATTCCCTGTAATAAATAGATTCGTAGAAATAAGTCTTGTTCTTTGAGATGTTACGTAATTAATTGTATATCTGATTAATGAAATTGAGAATTTCATATAAAATAGAGTTGTCCAGTTTGGCTTCAGTTAAGGTCATCTGTACGAATCTTATGTTAATCGAGTTGAAGAATTCGAATTGTAATAGAAACGAAATTGACATTCTCCTAAAGCTGAAACGTAATGTATTCAAGGAAGAGGGTACGTAATCAAAGATATGCACGAACGAAAGGCGTAAAGTCCTTTTACAAGCGAATTGTGCGATGCCAAAAGGACATTCGATTTTCGTTACATAACAAATGCGCGTACCGCACTTTCATTGCGTAAGGTTATGAAAGTCGTGAGAATTTCAACGGAGAATTATCAGAATATTGTAATTAATTACATAATTCGGCTAAATTCTTTGGCGACAAATGTAAATCACATTGTATCGATGATTCATGAGTATCAAAGGTAATTAATCTGTTGCCGCGTACAGTATCACGACTGGTCTACGCTCCAACTTTGTGATTACGCGAGCTGATAATATTTGGTTGTCAAACGAGATTAAGAACGTGAATGAACAGAAGATATTGACCGTGAAAATTTGATATCTGAAATTAATTTTAAACGAGAGACAAAGTTCCTCAAATCTCGGTAAGTTAATTGAGCAAAAAGTGAATTAAAAATTTGGATGATCTGGACTTGGTAAATTGAGTTACTAATTTCTTTGTTGTTTAATGGTTTAATTTAACTTGTAGCTGCCCCGTGCAGTTTAGTTAGGGTTGAATTACAGCTTAAAAGTATTGCGTTACTACTCAAACAAGATTACTACTTTACAATTTGAGGAAAACGATTAATCTCTTCTTCAAATCGTTCGTCCATGATGAAATAGTCATAGCGTAGTAATCACAGTTCACAGTGAAAGCACCCACTTAATAAACAATTAACAATTTCTTTCAAACATAACTTCCATGACTCTATCAATCTCACTTTACGATCGAATATGTAACACCAACTACATCGTAATTAAACGAAACAGTTTTGCATCGCTAAAAATCTCGTTCCTGTTGCTCCACGTTAGGAAAAGAAGCGCAGGTGGGAAAAAGGACTAAAAGCAATTATCGAAGGACCATCTAACAGAGTCGAAAGCTTGAAATCATCCTATTCATCCACAGCCAGTGGATTCTAGATGATCGTCGATGAGCTGTTGCGAAAAAATTTTGAAACTCCCCGTAGTAAACGTATCGATCTCGATGGCGCAAGTCGCCGAGTATCATTGGTTTCTACTTCGATTTAGATCACGGCGTCGCAAAAAGTTTTGATTAATCAGAAGATTCCGTTGAGTTTCATGCTGAAGATTCGCGGCTTAGGCGTGCATTAGACGGCGCTATTGCGAATCGTAGAAAGTGACGTGACGAGTACAAATCGTAAACGGTGCCTCGTCGTGGATCATCGAGTAGCGGCCGCGATCAATCAAACGGTAACAACGAAAGCGAGTCGGACGTTATCGTTTGCACGAGAGAATTGCCAGGCAAATTCAGCGCGACCTAATCGCCTGGGCTTTCGGTTTCTTCTCCTTCTTTTTTACTTTTAGATTACCACGAAAACGCTTCCTTCTTCCGGAATTTTGGCTTTGTCCGTAACTAAAGAAACTTCCTCTTCTGAATTCCTCGTTGTCATTTACTTTACCGCGTGAGGTTACTGACTGTGTTGTTTTTCAGTATTGGATCAATCTAGCAGTCATGTGAAATCGTTGCTAAAGAATTTTCATAGGTTCTTAGCAAAATATAAAATTCCACTCTGAACTCTCTCTTCCTTTCCATTTGGGAAATTCCGTTAAGAGATTTATGGTTATAGAAAAGCGAGGAAACGAGGAATTTAGTGCGATTGATTAATTGAAAAAATGATAAAATTTAGTCCTGAACTTGTTCATGTTCGTTCATTTCGTCGTGATAGGCTATTGCAGGAAGTGTTATGTTTGATATTAAATCTATCGATAATTAACGTGAAACTGTTATATGCAAAGAAATTTAATTTGCTAGATTTATGAGAAAATATAAAAAATCCGAGAACAGAATGTTCATTGATACTGTTTGCAAAAAATGAAACTGGCTAGCGGCTAGAGAACTTTTAATTTGACGAATCTTTTAACGGAATAGAACTTTGTGATCCACAGTTGTGTTTTGATAATTTTTATGTTAACATAGATAGATAGATAGAAGTTGTGCAAACTCGAAAAGTTGGCTTAAAAGATTTTTTACATGTATCGTTTATAACAATTGAAAAAGTAGTACAACTTTTAGGTAACATAATAAGTAAAGTAGTAACATAATTGATTAACGAAGAGGAAAGTAGTAAGTCTCTTTATCGAGTAGCTTTAGGAGTATTAGAAACATTAGTGCACGATGAAGACATTTCAGCTAATGGTCCAGCAATTATCTTGTTTAACAGTTTGTACCATATAATTGAGCGAAGATTAAAAGATCAGCTTGGGAAGATCCTAGTACCATACTTGTAGAACATCCAATCGTTTATACGAAACATTAATGTTAATTAAAACAGCATTGATTTGATTCCTCGCTAAATATGCTTCAATCGATTCCTACTACTATTTATGATCTTGTAAATGAATAAACATATCAAATTATTTACAACATAGAAAAAGACTAGACCTAAAAAAAAATATCAGGTAAATAAAAATCAATATGACCTTTTTATACTGAAATATCTTTTTCTTGCAACATCGTTAAAACTTACAACATCGAATATCCTCTTTCTGTAGGCATCGTTCACTCGCAACTATGACAACCATACAAGAAAGATATGATAAGACCACTTTTTATTTTCTGTTCCTTTCACTCGATGTGCATTGGCGATATATTTAAAAATTGTACTTCTGCAATGTTATTACGTCTGCAAATTGTTTCCAATCGAATCATCTCATAAAACTCAAAATAACCGAATAACTCGGCGAACGTCTAAACGATCCGAGAGAATTAAAAGGAAACGTCTTCTTAGACACACATTGGTTACATCGATCAATCAGAACTATAAGATAGAAGCACAAATGTGATCTATCAGGGAGGGGGGAAATCAGGTACGAATTGACCCTGCCATGTTTGCAAAGTAAAAGTCGCCTGATCGCCGGCTTAGAATCGCTGCTTTTAATGCAAGACCATCACGTGATGGAAAAATGCGATGCACGGTGTAATTATGTCGTAGATCTTCCCGAGACTTCACATTCTCTCGGCATTCTCGATCCTCTTCTCGCCGACTGGGGGAGAGAAACTTTCATATCAGTGGCTCGTAGCTTTTCTAGTCAATCGTGTGAAGGGTTGTAATCATTAATTTACAACGTTACGTAACCGATATATCGTTTTTCTTTCTTTTTTTTTTTCTCAGTTTCTGTATTTCCGAGCTTGCATTTTGCGTTTGATTTGGATAAAATTCATGGTGTAAAAAAAAAGATGATCGAACAGTGTTCGAGGGTGCACGAGGTGTGAATGCGTATAAAGTACGAGCTGTGTGCATGCGCAAGGTAGCGTTTATCTTCGCTCCTGCGGCCATTATCGTAAATCGAGATGATTGGCGACGAGCAATTTATCGGTATTCAATTACTAATTTCAAGTCAGGATTGTTTATTGGAAATTAAAGCGAGTATCATTTGCGCGATGATCAATTTGGAAGTTGGAGAAGATTGGAATAATCTTTGATAGAAATATGTGAGCGATCACATATTGTCATAAACATTATGTCAAATTAAAGTATCTTTTACATACGATGAATTTTGAAATTTGAGATGATTCGAACGATCTTTGGCACAAATTTTGTTCAAGATTTTCTCTATTATAGGATATTTAATTACTCAGCTCGTGTGAGCAATTTTTGTGAAGAGGAAGTAACACATTTGCATATGATGAATTTTGTGATTTGAAAGGATCTGAATAATAGAGAAACGAGTAATAATAGAAATTCTACCGTTATGTATTTTCTTTAAGATTTTCTCTATATCCAGTCTACTGTATATAATATAACATCATATAAAAAGGAATGACAATAATGCAGGGGATTTTAATAAGCTCGTTTATATGCTAGCATTTATTACTCCATTCTATGCATTTATTACTGCGTTCCAGGCTTGATGGTGTAACTATTTTCAGAAATTCGTCATTGCTACTTGGATCGCGTGAATGGCATAATATTCAAAGTATACAATTGTTGTTTAACCTTCGCTAATATATGGTGTGTTAGGAAAAATATTAGTTGATAAATTATCTCAGATATTAATCCAATTGCGTACTTCACAGACAATTCAAGTTTAAAAATTGTGCTACATTAATCCTGAAAATACCACTGGAGTATTGCATTCCGTTTAAATTCTACTTTTATTCGTTTTCATAGTTAAAGTATCCGGATCTACGGTGTAACGTTAACAAAATCTCATGTAGAAATTTCAAATACTATGGAACCAAAGAACAACGCGTGAAACTAAAAATATCGCAGAATTAAGAAATAAAATGTAAAATTTGAAATATCGCATAGTTGAAAACAAAGATCAGAAGCAGAGAATTCTTAAAGTTTACAAACCCATTCAACGACCATTTCCTTCGCTGAAATTTGTACTTTTCTTAACAAACTCGTACATTCGTAGAAACAAATTCAGGATTTAAAACACATTTCCCGAGCGTCGTAACACGTCGTCGAAGTTCTTGGTTTCGACAGCAACCAAGAACAATTAAATGCTTTCAGCTATTCGCGAGTTCCCGTGACTAAATAGCGGGAGCCAACTGGCAAAACCATTTTGAGAGGAATTTTATGCATTCCCTTCTGCACCGATATTTCTCGTGGCGCGTAAAACGTATGGATGTGGAACGAGAGTCGCAACTTTGACGAGCGGACTCACAATTTGGCAGACCTGTTCCGTTGCGTAACAACCACCGCCATTTTCTCGATATACGGTTTACTGAAAATGTCAGATCTGCGCGTACATAGTCACTAGACGATAAGGAAAACCGGAAAGTTTCAGCCATAAACAAAGAAGGAAATAGCTTCAAGTGAAATTCGACAAAAATGGAGAGAGACTTTCAATTAAATAATGAATGTACCAACAGTAGTAATTTAAGTGACAGGTGGTGTACTTCGTCACCCACGATTTCTTTGTATAAGTGTAGTTTATTGTACTTCATGTTTCTAAACGTCTTTTATTCGTTGCATATTCTTTTCTATACGTGGAGTCTGTTATGCATTCGAATCGTTGTTTTCGTATCGAGCTTGGCATACTTCGCGTGTTTCTCTCTGATCTTATTGCAACGATAAGTCTTTTGCTTCGTCTTATGCTTTCCAAGTGCTTTGCTGAACAAATGCAAGCTTGTAAGTTATTAAGTTTCCTATTAAGAATTTGTTCAAATACAAATCTTTCAATCTTCAAACTCCTAGCTTCTCAGATTTTTCAATTCCCAAATCTTTTCAGTTCTCAATTTCTCTCTCTCTCTCTCTCTCTCCCCTCTCTCTAGATACTCAAATTTATAAATTTCCAAGCTACTGAATTTCAAAATTTCTAAATCATCAAATTTCCAAACTTACAAATTTCTAAACTTCCAAATTCGCAAATTATAAAATCTCCAAACTTGAAATTTCCCAGTTGTTAAATTCCGATTAGACTGTAAACCTTCGCATTTCATTCGTCTTCGAAATATAATTTCTACATCTACGATTCCCTTCGTCCCATTGATTTTATCCTCCCGCATATGGGACGCTGCATAACGCGGCAAATACAAAGCCCGAACGAACGAGAAAAAATTGTGCGTGTCATCGAGCGGAGCAATGTCCACGCGCAACCTTCAAGTGCAGTCGTCGTATCGAAGTCACGGTACATGTTACAGCTGGAGCAACGGGCGTTCGCATGATCGGCGTGTTTCGACTTTCTACTTGTACTACAAATTGGCCATTTTCTTCAATCGTTTAAATTGCCTGGTCAGAAAACGTGTACATAATGTGACAGCATACACGTCGATATAATTACTCGATATTTCTTGCCGATCTTCGCTCGCGTTCCGGCTCGTTTATCTTTATCACACTACCGTTCTGGATACTCTACTGTGACTAATTAGAATTTAATTACGAGCTATGAGCAGACTACCGACGAATCGTCAACAATCGCATTTCGACCTGTTGATCGAACGTATCGAATCGTTTAAATATTGGCCATTTTTCGAGGACGATCACTTTAATCGTGGCTACAGTTGGGACAGGATTAAAACACTCAGAAACTACATTTAACAAGTTCATCAATTGAAAGGTACAGACAGGTGATGATATTACAAATATTATTCTTTGAAATTTATCTTGGATTAATTTTTTGTGATATTTCCTTATAATAAATGTAATATGAAAGTAAGACGTTTGTTCGTCGAGAAGTTGAACACGATTCATTCAGCTACGGGTGAAAACGAAAAAGTGCAGTTGATCAAATCAATCATACTTTATTTATTTCATTATTATGCAATTTGGCTTCCGAGAGGCTCGGTTAATACACAGGTGATAGAGCTTTGGTCTCGCTCATATAGATTCGATGTTTCATCCCAAACTTTCTTTGTCACAAGATGTCATATTCCCATCAACTGATTCGTAATTATGATATCATATTCGGCCATCATATCTTTATATACCATTTATAATACCATCTCATACTATACAGATTTCTACGAACGTCTACAAAAATCCGCAAGCTAAATAAAAATTTGTATCTCTGTCTGAATATCACAACAAGTATTCTACTTTGTATATTTTGTATATTGTATACTGTACGTATAATGAATTTAAAATAATGATTTCGAGAAAGAACAGCGTGAATCAATTCCAATTACCAAACACCATCGAACAAAGAAATGGTAAATTCGCTATCAACTTTGATTATTCCGGTTTCGGTAGAGTCAAATTGTAAGTCGATTATGGTAGTGAAGTCTTTCTCGATCGCGAACGGCCGTGCTTTACATGCAACCGCGATTTCGACTGAGGTGAATCGAAAAAAAGAGCACTTTCTCCAGGCATTCGCGATCTTCGAAAGTTGTCGGGCCGCGATGTCTCACGAGGTCGCCTTCGCGAGAACCTTCTCCGTAAGCTTACGCACCAGATTTCCTTGGACGGCCACACCGCCGGAACGTTAAACGCCACTGACATTCACTTTTCGTTGCGTGAAACGGAAAAAGAAAAGAGACAAGGAAAGAGACTAGGGTGGACCGGATGAATCACGCGACTCACTCACAGATCCGTATCGTTCTTATGGTTAACCCTCCATCGGTATTATCAGGTTGTAAACGATCACCGAGATTAGTTTCGAGTCTTATGTTTAGCACTAAAGCATTTAACTTTTTGTGTTTTATACTTTATTTGATATACTTTATTTGATAAATGTTATCATTGTTTCGTATCGTTGTAACTCTCCTAGAAGAGTGTCAAAAATGATAGCGAAATTGTTGAAATGGAAACTGAGAACACCTGAGATTCGTGACCGAGATTCAACCTGTTGTAATCAACACGATCAAACGTAACCCGGTTTAAGCAACTTTGTTACGAAGTTGCAGAAGCTTGCAACAACCGGCTGCCCGTTGAATGCTACGAAAGAAGGTAGACGCGATCGCCCATGAGAATTTTAAACAAACAATATTCGGTTACTTCCAACGGTTCATTAAACCATTGTTTGCGAAAAGAAGATTACGATAAAACGAAGAACCTCGTGATCTTAGTAGCTTCGCCAATCCTGTTTTCGTGCCTTCACTCGCCTCTTGCAAGAATTATAGCTAAACAGCATAATTTTACGAAATATATTTATATTTAATAAGAGCAATTAATAAATATGAAATTGTCAATATTGTAAAAAATGTCTAGTACAAAATTTACTAAAATTCGTAGTATGTCAACTTTGATTTTTCTTTTATTCATCGCTGTACCTGAATTTTTCAATACAAGATTCATGCCCACACGAGATCACTGCTATTTAAAACAATCAACGTCACCGTATTTGAAGCTATACGTTCTCGTTAATGAAACTGTTCCACGTAATCGAACCTCCACACCCATAGAGTCTTACGTGTTCGAAAAACGATAAATGGAGCAGTATTGGGCAATGGAACGTCGCCCGGAGGCCAAGTTTCGCTGATTTAAGTTTGATCGATGGATCGAAACAGCCGATGAATCGACAAAGTTACTCCTCTAGCGTATACCTAATTGATCGGCATCGAGGAAAACTATTCGATCGTACGAATTTCCTTCGTTCAGAGGCGAACTCGAACGGGATAGTTATCGATATCGTTCACTTTGTGTTTAATTATTTATGCGTGAAGAAGATCGTTCGACTTTCCGCGGTCCGTTAATCACGATGAAAGGCGAGATAGCGGGTTCAATGTGGAATTGTTACATGCTCGCCGTCGTATATGGGCTATATGGAGCCGAGCATTGTGTGTAACAAAAACTGATTGATAAGGTTAAAGGGCGTAGAAAGAAAGTGATGTAAAGAATTTCATTGTGCTCGTATCCTTGAAATATCGATGATATATTAGCGTAAGCATGCTTGGAGTATATAAAGGATTTTTAAATAATCGTTGGAATCGGAATGGTTGACAGTTTAATTTTATATAAGTTGATGAATGTATGATTACGTCGCTCAAGTAAATCGTCTTTTGTTACAGTCACTTTGATCATATTGATGAATGTTCGAAGAAGTTTATTGGAAAATCGACCTTTTATTATTTGATTCGCTTATGGTTCCAGATTTGATTAATTTCGTGTTTCTTTTCATTGTCTGATAAAATCTGCCTGATATGAATAGATGTATCTACGAGTTTCAAATTATATTAATCGTTGGATAGTGTAATTAAACTACAACAAAAAATTGAAAATAGTTATCTATGTATGTCGTTGTAATGACCAACGATGAGTCAATACACTGCCGTAAATACATTGTGATACATTCTGTTACGTATTCTTTACTTTTTATACAGATTATTGTCAATATTATTTGTCAGTGTTCAAGATCTTCAATATCATCATACGTAAGAGGCCATCTGGACGATGAATTATGTACATATTTATATTGTCAATACAATGTTGGTAACATTAAATATTGACAGCGATATTGACAGTAATAGTCGTTAGAACGCTCCTTAACATGTCAGATTTCAATGATCCACGTAAAACTCTGTCAACAAACACGCATTACAGTGACCGCATATTTTCATACATGTCGGGTACACCACAGTTGCTAAAATCGACTTTTATAAACGCATATCGTCATAAACGGCGCAATCGAAACTGTAGTTGCCTCTCCATCGCACAAACATGCAATTTCAGCCAGCAACCAGTTTTTTTTATCAATTACCATATTTAACCTACAACATATGTATAGTGCTGTTTTCTGGATCAGGCAATTAATTAAACCATCGAAACGACCGAATTATATAATTTTTTGATACGTTATCGCTGCCAATAATCGTTTCGAGAATTTCCCTTTTTTTTGAAGCACTGAACGTTTCAAAGGATCCGACAACGATTAATTGCAATTAATCCACCTGAAGATATATCGAATTGCTTGACACATCACTTCCCCGAGTAAGTTCTTTGAAAATCTGGCCTTTTCAAACGTTAGAAATTTCACCGAGTTTTCCCCGATATTTCCTTAAACGTCATTCCCAATTCATTCTTAAATTCTCGCTACGAAATCTTGCGCTAAATTTATCAGTAATTTGCAAAATTCTCCCCTTCGCAGCACACTCCAGAGGTTTTAAATGGTTTGATTATATTTTGTTTAATTTATCGATACATCATCGATCAGAATAAATCAACAATTTCGCGTGTTTATGACATTAAGGGACTTTATACGTTATGAAATTGGTTAACATATTGCACGATTCACGTGCAAGTATCCCATTCAGAAACTGTTTCATAATTTCCAATAATTATATCATTCCCATTATATCGCAATACCAATAAGCGTCTCCCAGTAATTTAACAAATTTCCTTTTTTAAAACAGTAGTTGTTGGGCAGAATTCGGCAATTAGAAGAGAATTTGGTCACTGTGGTGACCGAGTTTCAGGAACGAGACTCGGTCGCGTACGTGCGAAAGGTGTATCCTTGGCGGTCGGGGCGGCGCCGGAAATTCCCTCGAAAAATGTTTTTTAAACAGGTTTGACCAGTGGTTACTGCGCGTGTGTTATCGATCCGAGACAAATGTGAGCGGGAACGTGCGTCGTTGAACGATTCGAATCCGGGACAATGATATAACATGCTCTCATATTGGTTTCGAGACGATCGAGCAGCGTGTGCCTGCTACAATTGCAGTTGCACGCGTGCCTGAACATCTGCCAAGTCGTTTGCACAAACAGATCGAGCTTTAACAAGTTTCAAGTAGATCAAGACGAATATTTTTTCTTTATGTGTTGAGGAAGACTCGTGATCTTGTTGCGCCGATGTTGCTTTTGAAGTTACGCGCGTTTTGAGGCGGTGAAAGCGACAGCTTGTTACGCTTGTTACGACGCAAGAAGTTGATTGGATTCTCTGGATCGTACTATTACGGTTCCTGGGGCGGGCTGGTTTAGATTCTGTGTGGGTTCTTTTCGAGAAAATTTTGACGAAGGAAAATGACGGAGAGAGAATGTAGAATGATCGTCGATTTAAAATTGAATCTTCGAGAATAATCTATTAATTTGTATCTGTATTTTTTTAACTTAAATATGAATTTAAATTTTTAAATTGTAATTTGTTAATTTGAATTTAAATTTCAGTTTGAATGGCTTCGTTTACGTATAATCTCGAATAGTCTTGAAATGTCAGTTGCACCTATATTGCAAAACATATTGTATCAAATACACCAAATCGTCGCTTTAACTTTCTCCTTGATGCCTTCACTTGAATGAAAATACTTTCATCGTTCCTCTCGTGGAATTCTGCAACGTTCATCGAAAGGTTCTCTTCGTGCTAAAAATCGAAAGTGGCGGGAACAAACCGATCATTTACTCTTACATATGAGCCATTCCGAAACCAAACTGATCGACTTCAGTTTTCGAAAGACATTTTATCTTTGATGCAACCACGTATCTCAAAATGCATATAATTAAACTTATCTCTCTAAATGTGAGGGTTTAAAATTTAAATTCAATCTCAATACGCATTTAATTTTATTTAAAATTTTAAATCTTAATATGTAAATTTATGATCTCGGTACATGTTTTCCTTTTAAAAAGGTCGGCCGATTAACTTGAATAAGATTGATAAGTTTCGTTCGTGCGTGGCTCGTGTAATATCTTTCATATTCGGTCATCTAATAATTCATATATTCAGATATTCGTTAAAGCGATTAATAAAATAATAATTTACCAACATTATTTTTCGTACCATTTTTAAATACAAAATATACTCCACGAACAACCACTGTTATTTTTGTACATGATACTGATCTAAATCTCGCAAATGCTATCATATCAGTCAGGTTAATATAAATCAGACCGCTTGAAATGAAATACTGCTCGATGTTGCGAAAGTATTTTCGGAGAAGACAAATATTACAGGAGCACGATACACGACGTTCATTCTAACATAACATTTATATTAATGTTAAAGATATTTATAAACGCGCCGAGCAAGATGAGACAGTGTGTATAAGATAAAGTAATAAATAGATACATAATTAGATAGAAATCTCGAGGTAATATAACGTACATTTCAACTCACATTTTATGACGCGCATTTACAGCTTTGCATTAATTTCTAACAACACATCGACATATTCTTACTATTATATTCTCTCTATTCTCTATCGCTATATCTGATATAACGATTCACTTTTCTCCCGTAAATTTAAAGTGGAAAAAATCGATGAATAATATTGATTAACAAATGTCGACCAGTTTACTGATCTGAACAATTAAATCCAATTTACTCGAATGAGGGCGCGATTTATCATCATTACCACACGCTTACAGAGAACGTTTAAATACTTTGAAGGTGTGACTGGACCAATAACGTTTATTTGGTGAAAGGGGAAAGTTTTATATTTCCTTATAGGAATACATCCGAGATTTTTAAATGTCAATCTGCGAAGGTTAACGACATAGATTTTCGATCTGATACAGTGATGCGTAATACGCATCTATCAAATAATTTTATAATCTCCAGCCATTTATAATCCTTAATTGACTGTACTCTGTGCAATGGCCATATATTTCCGCTTAGTATGTTGTATATGCATAGTTACGAAAATACTGAAAACGTAAAATACTGCATATTTTCTACCGCTCACGTTGGGATAACACTTCATTCTATGATATTATTTCACTCGTTACTCGATTAATTTCAGTGACCTGAGGTTCTTGTAAGTTTTATTTAGGTATCCCACATAAATTTTTACATTGCGGATTTTTATACGTGTATGCAAAAGTGCGCACAATGCGCATATGCAAAAGTATATAAAATATCGAAAATATACTACTCCTTGTGATACTTATTTAATGAAACAATTGTCTGTATCTGAGTTCTGTCTTTTCAACACTAGAACTATCACACCAGTCAAATTGACTGGTTTCACAATTTTATTTCAAAATTCCTACTTCATGTTATATCTTTTTTCCGCGATGATGTAATAACTTTCGCAACGATAACTAAAAGAATAATATAATGGATTTTATTTTGTTTTTTATGTATTCAAACTCAAAATAATTTTATATCAAAACTGCTTATACCAATAGCAGTCAAAATGACTGGTACTTGTCAAAGTGTAGAAGGCTGCTGCGATCTGTTTATCGAACCCCAATTAACTAGTTTCCTCGTTTTTGTACAACTTCCCGCACGTTTTTAAAATTTGTACTGCGTATCATTCAATGTGATGATATCGGTTATCAGGAAAATTCCGGATCGATCGCTGGATCGTTAGATACTAACACTGGAAATATCACAGCAGCCAAAATGACTGGTTCTACAATTTTGTAAATGTATCAACCCTCGATTAATAATACCAAAAATGTACTACATAACATGGAGTTGTCTCTTTAAGAAAATAATAAATCAATAAATATAAAAATATTCTATTATTACGTATTTTTTAAAGACCACTCATTTTGACTGGTTTTGATAGAAATAGCTTTGTGTTAACTATCGATAGTTCTAGAGTTAATTATACTCGTAAAAATATGAATTTGCATAAATATCCGTAGTCCAGTGATGTTATAACAAAAACTCAAAATTCGTACAATGCTTGGAAACGAAATTTCTTCAACGTTCGAAATGTATTCAAATATCAAAGGAAACGACAAAAATTTTCAATAGAACGGATAATAAACTGTGAATTGGTGACGATAATTAAACCGTTCACCCTAAAAGGTGCATCATTCTCTTCCAAGGTACGCCTACTCGTTGCGAAATAACATTTCGCATAACCGAAATTCGATCGGGTGTGGATCAAAGAAGTCCGTACGTAAGTAATACACGCAAAAAAAGAAATTTTGCTATCGAGACATCCATTCGAGAAGGGGAAGGGTGGAACCTTGGCATTTTCCGTAATTCTGACCCGAATCTGGCTTCCAGCCTTTTCTGTTCGATCATAACTCCTCGATACGTTGTACTCGGATTTGTCCTTTGCTCGTTTTCCGTCTTCTTCGCTTTGCTGATGACAAGAAACGATTTTTTATCGAAATTTGAAACACGGCAGGTCGCAGTCAATCCAAAGGGGCGCACCAAGAGGACCTTGACACGCCTTTCGAGGTATTTCGTGACGTTCGTTGATCCGATTTTGGAAATTTCAACGCAGCTTTGAATTAATTTATTTTCTGTCACAGTTCTTGTCGGTAAATTTGATTGTTTTATGGAGTTACTAACAAAGTCTGTGGATTTATGATACTGATTTGAATCGTTGCGCATTTGTGAAACGTTTTAATGTACAAATACGTACAAGATATGCAAAATGTTTAGACATGTCCGTAGTCCATTCGCAATATTTAAATTTGGAATTTTAACGTGATTGATAAGAAGACAGCTGTAGGTAAAAGATTTTTCACTCAGATTTCAGAGCGATGAACGATGATAAGATGTGTTGACAGATTGATTGAAGTATGTCACTGCAGTGGTTCGTTGATAATTTCGTTAAGTGAAAGTTGTTGGATAAATTTTTAAAAAAAGAAAAGCAGGAAAAAATATTGCCTGTGGCGTATGTATTTCATTCTTCTTAATTTGGTCACTTTTATATTCATTTCGGATAATCAACGGTGTGCCACATTATTCACTGTCATGTGTAGCGTGATGCGGTAATTTCTGAACGAAATAACCTGGCCAACTTGACCGAATCGGCCGAACAGGTTGTCACTTATTTCGCGATAACTTTAACGAGAAACACGAACGATGTACTCGTTTGAACTAGGATAAATAATTCGACTTGCTACATTGTAGAAAATAAGGTTGATAAATATTAAAAGGTTAAATTGCCAGTTTATTAAATATAATGGAAGAAAAAGGACAAGTTCTTATTTAAAATAAATTTGAAATAAATTTTAAATGACGTGTAATATATGGGATAGGTGATTTATTTTTAAAAAATTTAATAATTTCGATAGGTAATTTATCGCGATATTAAAGTAGAAAGCTGCAAGATTGTGAAATTAAACCGGGGGAAACATTCTTGAGAATATATTTTCAGATATAGCGTTCAGAACCTTGTTTCTTATTTATAATTACTACCAATACAGGGAATACGCTTTCATCAGGAATTATTATTTATTCCATACGAAATATCTTTACAATTGGAAAGTAGATTGATATACATATATTGTATCGATCGTCGCCATCGTTGTTATTTGTTTCCATGATATGTAACGCTGTAATAAAATTACCAGCAAAATGTTTAAAACTATCCAACTTTAAAGTTGCTTAAAAAATAGTTTCACACTTAAGATCCACGTCAATCTCAATAGGCCAGCAACATTGGCTACTGAATTTTCTAAATCGATATAGTATCTTCAAAAATCCTTAATTTTCCTACATTTAAAAATATCCTTGAACATCGTAGAATCTAATCCTGCGAAACAAATCTACACAGGAACGCGGTATCTGAAGAAGCCACCGGCGTTGAAAATTGTTTGACATCCGCGCAATGTTCGCAGACAAACGAAAGGCGATAACGTTTCAACCATCGATGGAACAAAAACGGGAGGGAAAAAATGCAACGATTGGGATATTCGTGTGGTTTTTATTGCGGTTACATAAAACGTGTAGCGATCGCGTAACGCGAAAACGAACGTTTGCACGTGTGAATAGACTTACAGGCGTTTAATTCGAGCGAACGTGAGAGATGTTGGTGTGTCGGCAGGAAGCGATGAAGAAAAAGGGAAAGGATTCCCTGGCCGAGTGGTCGATCGAGTAATGCAAAAGAGGAAAGGCATCTACCTGGGCTCGGTGAGGCTCCGTTAGGCTCGGTTTCACGCTACATTTTCTGTACTAATTATCCGTCTATCTCGACGATCGATTCAATGTGATGAACGATAGGTTGATATTCCATTGGTTTCACGAAATTGGTTGCGTAATTATTTGTAATAACGTTTTATATAACGACGCGTTGTTTGCTCTTCTTCGCCTTTATATTTCCTCCGGGCGTTCGAACATTTTGTTTTACGACACTTCCCGATTCCTGGGAAGCCGATCAAACCGATCAATTTGCTGCTACCCACGTGATTCGAAAGGGAAATATTTCCTCTGTTCGTACGCATATCTTTATGGAGCTTGGTGATTGTATTCTAATAAATGTTGATGGCGATAGCGTTTCTGTACTTGAGAGGCTGAAGACTGAGTAAGGCTCTTTTCGTTATTTCTTAATTGAGTAGAAAACCAATGGTATTCGCATATTTCCTGTGTAATGTTATATTAAGTTTATAAATAGAAATTTAGAGGAAGAAAAGAAGGGGAATAAAATGAAGGAAGAAAATTGAAAAGATGGAAAGAATGAAAGGGGTGGAAGAAGAGAATCGAACGAGAAAAGAGAGAGAGAAAACAAAAAATAAAGAAGAAGAAGGCCGGTAAGAAAGAAAGCAGAAGGCACGAATTTGAAAGAAGGGGAAAGGAGAAGAAGGAAGAGACAGGAGGCAATGGAATAAAATGAAAGGAAGAAAAGAAATGAAGAAGAAAAGGGAGGGAAGGAAGTGAAAGGAAAGGAAGGACTGTTGCAAATATTAAGCAAGCCTATGTTGGTTGTAATTGATCTGTTAGATATATACGAAATCATTTGGTAAAAATTTTACCAGCCATTTCATTTAAACAAGCAATCTGTGGTCATTGAGTCGTCACTGCTAGTTATTTCCACCAAAATGCTTCCTGATGATCAGGTGATCACTGTGAACGTTCCTAGGTAGTACTCTTCCGGGTTCAATTAGTACCGTTTCTATCCTGAGTCAATGGTGAAAAACGGCCTATCATGTCGTGGATTTCACTCGAATTGTAACTTCCTCTACAGTGACGAAATTCAAACCTGGTAAGATTTCCGCATATGATGAACCAATGCTAGTAATTACATATACGTGTGATAGAGATTGTAAGGAAATTCTAGTAACAAATTTTTAAGGAAAAGGACATTTCAATGATAAAAAACGAACCAAGACAGGGATTTAATGAAGAAAAAGAAAAAAACGGGCGCAAGGATACAAGTTGATTTCAGCAATGAAAAAGAAGCGGCGCGAGGACACCAAAAACGTAATTTCTATATTTAAAGAAGACTGCCCAAGGGCATGAAAAAATAATTCCATCAACGAAAAAATAGAACGAGAGCTTCACGATAGAATTAACAAAGAAACACCGTAAGAAGGAAAGCTGTACTAGAAAATACAATTGAACGAAACTAATTTCGAAACTTCTCATCTTCCGAGAATATCGCAGAATTTTTAAGAATATATGACACCTTCTATTATTATAGTTCAATTAATGTACAAACTCGCTAATACGAACGTATGAATGGTTTAATCCACAACGTGGACTTTTTATAATCAAATTAATTTACAATCAAACGCAGGAAAAGAAGATTAGTGACGGAAGACCTCACACAAAGTATACAACAGTACTTGCAAATACAGTTTCATAAAATCACTCTTTTGACTGAACTCTATGACAGTGATCGATAACCCGTCAGCCATTGATTTCCTCTAATTCCTCGTGCGTTCGATCGTCTGTCGGGTTCATCGAATCCGTCGAATTCGACGAAGCGTGTCGAATGACCGACCCTGATCGCACGTTTGAAGAGGCGCATTCTATCTCGTGGCCGCGTCGCCGCTGCCGCCACCGCGCCGCCGCCACGGCGGATCGACTTTCTCTCTAAGTCACATGATGCTAAGTCACATGCGTTCCTGCGCAATCTTGCATCTCGATGCAAGGCCTGTATGAGAGATCCCGCTTCCACGGGAGAATCGTGTTTTCCCTGACACTCGTGTGTACAGGTGCACGAAGTAAACGCTCACACGTAGAGACCGGAGACCGTCGGAGAAGAGAGGTCGTAGACACGCGGCGGATCGATCTAGATCACCGAAGCGAGCGATCTTTCTTTTCGTCGGCCTCGCGTTCGCCTTCCCTTTCACAGTAACTCCAGAATAATAGGGTTGAGCGGGTAACACGGTGAGTCACATGACCGGCTGCGATTGCCACCCTCCATCGCTAATTCCACGATGATCTGTTCAGATTGCAAGTACTAACGATGGTCGAAATTCGTGATTCTCCAGAGAAATATGATCGACCTGCAACGGTGTATCTTTGGGAATTTTAGTCGTTCATTTGTAAATTATATGGCCAAAGGCGTGTTCTTTGAATTGCATCGTACATCTTTTGTGATTTGCATCCTCAGTTAGGAATTCAGCGGTTGTTTCTTGAAATTAGATAGATCGGAGTAGTTACAGTAATCAATTTGTAATTTTCCACTGCAGTTTTACGGGTGTTGCGAGAATGAATTTTTCTAGATTTCGATGATTGATTCGGTATGGATAAAGACATATTCTTACTTGTGTTATAGGTGCATGCTTGCGGTCTAATCTCTCGATTAAGAATTCCGTAATAATTTGGCAAAATTAAGGATAGATGATTGAAATAACCAACGCGTAATTTTTTGTAGCAGTTTCGTTGATTTTGCAATGCACTCTTTTTTCTTGGTCAAATTTTATGCAACATACTGGAACGAGATACGATCAGATTTATGCGTCTTGGATTTTAATCGATGATTATTCGAACAAGAAGAAAGAGAATGTCTGCTACTGACCAACTCTTTTTTTTTTTATTGCGATCTACAGGATGTAATAATTGTCGATTACGTCAGGGATGGCCGTTAAATTACAACAAGACTGGGGCGACGAGGATAAAATATAATTCGTGGGGACGACCTTTTCTGTAATTGATTCGATATTAAGTTAATCGCCGCGTTGCGCTGGTTCATGTGTGTAATTTGTCGGTCTTGGTCCTCGGTAAATTAAAAGCGTATTATCTTGCGTACATTGGAGAAAAGAAAGCTGGCTATATTGTTCGACGTTTGCAATTCTTTCGCGTCATTTTTCTCCAACGTTTCGCTCCCTTACATAATGAAATTAAGTTTAGACACGTTTAATTAAGAATTAACCCGACACACTGTGCTCCACAAACTTGCAACCTCGATCTTCTCGAAAGTGAGACGCAAAGCGGAAGCATTTTATTCTACGTCTTCGACTTCTTCTTTCTCCTGCCACTCCTGTCCACTCCTACTGTTCTCAACTTGGAATTTCTCGTAAATGAAGTGCGTAACGCAACTTTGTTATCCTCGATTTTCCTGTTATTTTGAACCACAGTAATCCCTTCGGTTTCATTCCTCGCTACTGTATATATTACAGTAGATTATCCATCCCTTATTGAAGTTAGGTGGCAGAAACGATCGGTCTGCGTACATATCCAAAACGAGCGCGAAGGCATGAGCTTGAAATCAGGTTAAACGCGAACGGGAGAGCAATCGGGATATCCACGTGAGAGAGGGAAGGGAATTTAGTACATGTAGCGTTGCGTATTCTGCCCTAGTTTGCTTCCAAACTAAGTAGTCAACGGTCCCACCGGTTTCCCAGGCCGTTTGATTGACTGATGCTGCGGCAACTATGATTTTCATGCTCGCTATACAACTGCTTTCCGTCACGATCCTGTTCTATTCATCCCTGGGGCGGTATTGAACGAGCTTCAAATAATGATCGAACATTCTTTGTCACTTGTTGTTAAAAAGTATACGCACTAAATTAATTAAACGTATGTGTGTAACATGTGTGAGTACGATATTCGTTAGTATGTATTTGTTTCAAGCTTGCAACGTTTACGATATATTTTACAACACAGTTTTTGTCATTAATTTTTGCACACTTAGATTCTTATTAAAATAATGAGCAGAGAATTAAATTTGGTGAAATTTTTCTAATTAAAATGCTTCTTTTGATATCGCTTGTAGCAGTCGTTTCTAATTTTACTTCGATACATTAATTTCTCGTTATCGACTCGTTGTTAATGGCTAAATGGAAGATTAATTTGTTAGTACTATTGTAAATGAATATATCTGTATTCCATGTACCTGCAATTAATCTTCGATATCGCGTTGGAATTTAATGAGAAACGAACGAAGTTGCTCGGAAGACTAAAGAGAACAGGAATGAAATGATGTTCGTGTACTTTCCAAGAAAATATTTCCGCCATACGTATACATCGAAATAGGAGAAAGCGGATCAGAATTTGGAATTCTAGATTAGAATCTAGATCGTTAAATACTTCCTTTTATTGCCGCGACTGGCGTTTACCTTCAAACGTGTCCTCGACTTCTGCCAGCAGAAGATTGCGACAGCTGCAATGAAATTCCGCTTTTGTCTATAGTCTATAGGATAATATTTTCCTGTGCTCGAAATAGAACCTCGGCGATCGTTTTCTCCCAAGACAATTAGGTTCGAACACCGTAACAAATCAAACGATATATAAAACCAATGTTAGATAAGATCAAATTAAATCTACGGTGTCATAACTTACACCAATACGAATAGCTTCCATCCTATATGTATAGGTATATATAAACGATTGTATTTTTAAAGTTCCTCCAATTTTTTTATCTGACTTTGTTCGAAATTCAATTTCTGAGATTTTCGAAATTTTTATGTCCACGATATTAAAGACATAGGCTCTTATACTGTGACAAGTATATTTTACATGTGAATATTTTACAAATATTTTTTGATATTACGCGTATTCTATGGATTTTTCACTTTTAAATTTTCCACGGATGCATAAATATGCGCATATATATGTAACATTAAACAATTGTTTCACGGAATAAACTATGTTTATTCATATTACGTATTTGTCGTGCATAACGTTTCTGTAATATCACTAAAAACGTAACACTGAAATTTCAACGATCTTATCACACAGCATAACGCAGATCTGTTAGAATCGTTGAAGTTTGGAATGTATAAAAATTGTAAAACGATATTTTGACGTGGTATTTCTTACACCAATCGAATGGGTAATTTACTAGATGTTATAGAGAGGTTTACACCAGTTGATTAGTTGAAAAAGAGCACGGTATCGTAATATTATCGTTGTGGTTCTAATACGGAATCGAAACTCTGACCACACGACTTCACGGAACTTTCATTCTTTTGCATAGCTCGCCGCGTGATTCACAGTAGGCGAGTCTGGTCCGTATGTCCTGCATCGTTCGTATCCTGTTATGTCCATTGTTCAATATCCTGTTTGTCGTGGTCGCACCACTTTTCTTGATACCGATATCCGATACCGTCATTTTACCTGGTTTTTTATCGACAAATTATTCTTTGGGAAAAGGTATACGAAACTTTCGAACAAATAATCGAGAAAAGAAAAAATACGTAATTTAATAGCATTTGTTCGAAGACACAGTTACACAATCCTCTTATTCGTTCTTGACTATGAATTTCAGACAAAACCCTTGTTACTGTCCAAAAACTTTTATACGTATTGGACGCTAGAGCAAAGAACATTTTTGGAAGGATACTATAAATGGATTATTATTTTTGTATTATTTTTATTTCTATTTTCTTTATTGCTAATTTCCTTAAAATTATTACAAAACAGTCACAACTCCCACAATATATTTTTTATTTAAGGGCTCGATCTTAACTCCAAACAATTCGTCGCAAAACATTCGAAATATCGAATACTCTGCAAAGGAAAGGAATCTCATTCCCTATCGAAATTTCGAAAACGACGAAACAACCAAACTACGACGCATCCGGCCACGAAAAACCTAAGACCTTGCTCCCGTTGTGAAAGTAATCGCGACCGAGCTATTACGAGGAACGTGTGTCCTCTCACTTTCTGTATGCACGCCCGTACAATGAGCTGGTGATCGAATTGCACCAAACGCGAGAGGGTTAACGGCGTAAAAGGTGGCAGCCATTAATTAGCAAGGTACGGAGACTCGTTTAAAAAACGACGACAAATCTCGAATGCAAGTACGGAAAATTCTATTTTTGGAGTCTGTTCACCTGCCGCTTAATCGCTGTTCCCCGCTATCTTCGGTTCTTTTGTACAATGGAGAACAAAGCAATGATAAAATAAAAGCTTCGTATATATAAATAAATAAAATCATGATAAAAAATGATAAAATATAAATAGAAAAAATTGTGATAAATAAAAGCTCTCTCATAGTTGAATTGCGAATTTTTATGCAATCTCCTATTTTTAGAGGTATCATTCAAAAAGTAGAATCTCGGTAGAGTTGTTTCACCTACCAAGTGGTATAGAAAGCACTATATTTTGGATATTTTGTATATTTTTTTACATCACGTTGGCGTTTTATATTACTTTTGCACTTGTAAATTTTCAATAAATGCATAAATGTTCACTCATAAAGCAACGAGTGTCGAAACTGGCTGTATCGCAGAACGGGTATGATTAAACCACTTTTATTATTTAAACGGAATATCTAATTGAATGTCTGACGATCGAAATAATTCGTGTTGATTTTAAATAAAGAAAAATGGAATTTTATCGATATATCAGTTTGAATTTTAGAAAATTTTATGCACATGTCTAGTTGGAATAATAAATGATTCGAATTGCTAGATATAAAATTAAGGCTCGTAAGAGTATATCCGCGCTGCTCTTTCTACACCGTTTCATTTTCTGAAACTATTAAAACATATCACATCGAAGAATAAAGTTATAAATTAATTAATTATAAAACTAAAGAGACGGCAGTTTTAAGAGTCGAAATACGAAACGCAAGTAAATAATAATTCTCCAAATTTTGACTTACACCACTCTGATTAAATATTGGGTTGGCAACTAAGTCATTTTGTCATTACCACCTAATGACAAAATCCGCGATCATTTAGTTGCCAACCCAATAGAATTGGTATACATTTGGTAATTTCTTTTTATGAACGTATATCTGTATAAACTTATTTTATCGCTGTCGAGTATTAAGTTCAAGCTATATTATGTTTATTAATTTATAATACCTATAATACGTGAAATTCGAGAATGGTGGCAGAAACAAACCAAAGAAGCGAAATCCCTTGTAGTGTACAAAGAAAACGATGATGATATTATCTATGCATATATGAGTTTCAGAAACAGGATGGTTACCAGGAAATGTATTTTAAAAATCGATAACAAAATTTAATTTTTCTTTGATATCGACCGTGAATAATGTTCCTGTTTTAATGAAACAGAAATCTTCGTTAACGCATTACGGAATATCTCAGTATTACTAACGCCATCCTTCGTACAACTTGAGGACTTATAGAAGTAGGATTTGGTACAAATGAACAAGTTAAATCAGAATTTCGTTGATGAAAGCGCGATTTATTTAGAAATATAAAAAGCCAACAAATTGTATCAAATCATGTTAGTAAAAATTTCACTTTTTTGTAACATCATGCCGATCTATATAGATAGAAAATATATTTAACAAAATGTTGTGCTACACTCTAAAGAACCGTGTGTTAAAAATTCTCGAGAAACTCGTTCTCTACATACAAAAGAAACGGATTTAATAACTTGCATAATTAACATTATGTTAGCAAAAATTTCATTCGTTAGTTCAATACAAAAGACAGAAAGGAAGTCTTTCTCATTTCGACACACAGTTTGTTATTAATAACGAACCATGAAATTTCCATAATGGCATACTAATCTAAAGTTGAGTAGAAAATATACTTTAGTTGTTAGTATATTATATTCTGCAAAAATATATAATGAAATTCTCAAAAATCTTATTCGTACATAAAGAAAAAGTAATGTTGAGTCAGCATTAGCATTAGTGATATTACTTGGTGCCGAAGCATTCTGTGGTACAGCTGCCATATTCGATTTAGTTGACAAATTCGGTTCTGTTCACATACGCGTTGTAGTTGGCATACTATTCGTTGTAACTGGCATACTATTCGTTGTGACTGGCGTACTCGGTTTAGCTGGCGTACTCGATGATGGCATTGTTGAAGCAGATGGGTTTGAAGTTGTATGGGGTAAATATAATTCAGGACACTTTACGGCACAGGCAAGATTCAGTATGTACGAGTTTCCTTCAGTTGACCCGCAAGAATTCTTGCAAAAAAATTTTCGTATAGGCTCAAGTAAACTAAAGCCGAATCTTGGTTCCTCGATTCCTTCTTCAAGAATCTGTTCCTATATGTATAATAATAAGACAAAGAAATTAATATTTATGTAATTAATATTTATATCAAAAATTATAGTATGCAATAATCATTGTTAATTCCTCATAAAAAGACACTATACGCATTCGAAATGTTAACTAGTTGAACAATAACGAAATTAATGTATTTATTTGCAGAAAAATTAAATCTAGTGCACTGTATTTTCTTTGAAAGGAAATCAGAAAATAGCAAATAATTGCCAAAAAGAAAAAAATGTTATCTACGTATGCGAAGAAAAGTTCGTTCGTGGAGAAGTTAACGATTTTCGTGGAAGATTGATATTAAGGATAATTAATAATCACTCTAGTATCGTCGGAAATTATTTATGGTTATGTAATCGAGCTTTAGAAACACGAAAGCCGTGGCAAGTCTTAACCTGTGACCAAACAGATCCGATCAATATGAGTAAAGCAGCAATCCATGCGGTGAGACGCGACATAACGAACTCGTTGTTAATATAGTTTAACCGCGAAACAACACGAGCAACATTTCCCAGCAGAATTTTCCTTTCGTCTTATATACGTACGCTGAAGACCGTGGATCGTTAAAAATTCAAGCTTGACCTATTCTCCGTTTTTTTCAACGATATCTCTTTGAAATTCATAGTTGTCCCAGCTGACGGATAACACGCATCCTTATCGCGATTCTTTGTTCGATGAACGAGAGAACAATTCAGACACAATTAACAAGTAACAATGTTATTGAACACGGATGGGACCATGTTATTTAAAAATGAAAAATGAAAGAAGGTAGGACTTTGTAAATGTTTTATATTAATTTTCTATTGGATTTAAAATGATATTTAGCTGATATTTATCAAAAAATGTGTTAAAAGAATATTCCTCGTCACTATAGCAGTATTGTTTGAGGTTATTGTTCGTTTTCACCTGTATGCAAATGATATATTGCATACGTGACCGAAGAATGAGAGTTAGAGGGTGCTGTTGCCAATGAGTCGCGTGTTAATATCGAGCGAGATGGAAATCCATTATATTTGTGTCCATCGTACTCGAATCTGTAGCCACGTTTGATAATTATCATATCAAAAGCAGGAGTATCGTGTTATTTTCCATGCCATGCCTAATTATATGCAACCTGATTTGCATTCGCGTGTATCGTGAGCTCGATAGCCCCTATTGTCTCGGTTAATTAAATTGTTCACGAAAAGAAAACATACTGACTATTAATTGAAAGTTTTTAGATTTATATATCACGTAAGTCAAAACTATTGATTGTACCGTGACAGAGAAAAACGTTAGAAACGTACAACGTTTGATTCATCCATAAATTCTGAAATACTGAATGATTTTATATTCAATCTTTGTTCATTGAATATAATCAAAGAATTTTCTACTTTGCCAATATTAATTGTTCAATTTTTATAAATCATTATAATCAAATAGTTCTCGTTTTATTTTGAAAAGTAATCCTTCCTATTTGACATTACTGATAATATTAAGACATTATCAAAGAGGATCGATATGTCAATATGTCGTATATTTAATTTTTTGTGCAAATCAATACCATTTGTCAACTTTCGCTATTCAACATAGTCAAAAAACAAAATTTCCTTCTGGTTTGATAATTAAATAATGTTATCCCAGAAACAACCATTAATTTTTATATATACAATCTTTGTATAAACCAATGCCAATCTACCAATTTTTATAAATTTGTCATAATCGAAAGTCCTAATTTTCTTTTTATTCTTTAAAAAAGTCCCCTTTAGCCGATATAAAGTAATTAACGCCAGCAAAAGAGGTCGTTATTTTCATAAAGATTAATTTCCATCTATTTCACTGTGTCGTGTCAATCAATGTCATATCGAATGATTTTTGCATACGGCGAGAAGCGGATGGCGAGGATTCGAGAGTGCACATAAGACGTTGATTATACCAGAGTTGCGCTTATGACCTTTCACGCAGGACTGCTTAAAGTTACGTCAATGGTGTGCATTGTACGAGAGAGCTGACTGGTTGGAAGGCGATAGACACCACGTGATCCTGCTACCAATGACGCCGGGGAATACCAACGGGTCGATAACAATGAGACCGACAACGAAGCCTCGGGAATATTCTCTTCGCTTGGGTCTATCGACCTGACCTTATATTTCCTGCCGTTTTCCTTTGACACGACGTCATTGTCTTCCACCGGATATTGTCTGATCTTTCGTAACTCCTTATCTTCACTTTTTTCCCGTATTGTTAACGTTGAGACATTTGGTGCCTTTTACACTAGGCTAGTGGAATTCTATATGGATACAGTATTTCTTTGATGGACGTACGAATGATTTATGTCTTATGTAGTCCTATTCTTTGTTTGAATATTCTGCTTAATGTAATAGGTAAGATCGACATTAGATGTACTGAACTTTGTCAGATTTATTCGATGATCATGTTTGCATGGAAATTGCATTGATTGTGAAAATTTAAGACGGAAATCGATAATCGTGTATCGACGTAAGGTTCGTGTACTTACTTACGATGAATAATGAATGTTAATTTTGAACTACGGGAGAATTACATAATGCATTTTATTACACCGATGTTGACTATAATACAATAATAATACAAAGTTTTTATTAGTAGAAGTAAAGAAGAAGATATATAATTTATCTTAGCGTCACTTCTTTATCAAGAGTCGGTAATACAAATTTCTCACACATATATAATTTTTATTGTATTATAAGCAACTTTTTATTGGGTTATTATGCTACTCTATGTATTTATATTCTATCGCTTTAATAACAATAATGAAGTAACTATATTATACTTAATATATTATATTTTAAAATTTTTTACACTTATGCTTAAATGAATATTTTTGTTATGTTTATTTATTTCATAAATATATGATATTCCTTAAATTAAAAAATTAAACAAAAATCTATATAACTAAAAAGATGAAAGATATTAATTACAATGTAAAAAATAATATAACAAAATATTTATAATTAATGTGAATCTAAACACGGAACGAAGAGATAGGTTTTTACTGATCAGTATCAGGTTTTGCAAGGACCTGAGAAAAATTGTCACTGCGGAAATTCTTCGATTCAGTAATTAACTGTTTTGCGCGTGATTCGAGCAGCTAGGCAGTAACGGGGAACATTATTTGTGAAAGTAATTGAACTCGTTATGAAACTCGTCTTTCAAGAAAGTAATCTACCGTGGTGGGGTTTTCGTAATTCTCGGCTGAATCTCTAATTAGACCCGCATATGCCAATCGATCCTTCTTCAGTCACGCACCGCGTTCGATTCGTAGCAACGAATAGAATAGCAGATGGTCGACATTTAAGTTGAACTTGTTCGATGTTCATTCGAATCATTACCACCAGACGTCTGGCAAAACCATTGGTCAATTCACGAACATTAACTTTTTATTGCCTAGGGAATTTTTTATACTGGCTAAATGCGCCAAGGATCGAACTTCCTTTGTCAAAATTATCTACCGTCGATAAGAAGGCTCATTGCCAAAAAAGTTTAAAATTCTCTTCAAAATATGAAAACTCCAAATTTACATTTTTAAATCTCCGAATAAAGTTGATTCAAAATTTTCAACTTCTCATATTCTTTTCTATCGTGTCCAATCGGTCAGATTGGATTTCGAGTTAAGATTTCTAAGTTTTTCATATAATTCTAATTTTCTACGAATAGCTCGTAAACAAAATTTCTTTTATTTCTTTATACGCTTTCACAACTCGCCGGATCTAAATCACGTTTTATCTCTTCGAATCTGCGTTAACTCGGTCGATAACGAAATTTTCCTTCGGAATTCCCTAGTGAGCGGTGGTTCCCGAAGATCGCGAGACGAAAAGTCACTCGCTGGAGATCGGTTTGCATCGAGAGACGAAGAAAGTAAAGTGCTCCTAGACTGATAACTAGACGAGAAGCCGGTTAATTAGCCGCACAGTTAGATAACGCTCTTTATCTAGATCGCGTGGAACGATCAGAGACCCTGTGCAGTAGCGCAAACGTGCACCAAGCCAGCAGCCAGTCGACACTCGATTGGCGGAGCGGATGGTGGTGGATGGAGGAGGTAAAAGCGACCGAGGGGCTGTTGCAGGCGCGAGTGGAGGTGAGGAGGTGGCTGGAGTTCTGGTTCTTTGCAGAGAACTCCTCCGGTAGTCGCCTCCTTGACGTTCCTCTGGGGGGTTTCAAGCTCGCGCGTGGGAGTAGAAGCTGATAGTAGCGTGGGGTGCATATCGAAGGGAAGATGAGAGTGGGTGGATGGAAAGGAAAGGAAGGGTGGGTGAGCCGTAGTAGATAGGTGGATGGGTGGTTGGTCGGTCGGCTAAGTGGTTTGAGGGCAAGTTGAAGGGAAAGAGACACGGCGTATGTACGTGAGCAAGGAGCGTGGAAAAGGGCGGTCGGGGAGGTTAGAGGCCGTAGGAGTGGGATTGCCGAGGCGTGCGTGGGTGAGCGAAGCCGTCGGTATATCGAAGGGGGGAAAAGGAAGGACGAAGAAAGGAGAGAAAAGACGACGGGAGTCGGGGTGTATGAGAGACACGTAGATGGTGGTAGAACGTAGCAGAAAGGGAGGCTACAAAGCGGAATGGAAAAAGGAAGGAAACGACGACGAGAGAGAGATAAATGAACGACAGTGGAATAGAGAGCTTGCGAGCAGCAAGGAGGGAGCATGGTTTAGGAGAGACAAAGAAAGGTTGGTACGTGGTCGGTGACGGGAGCGAGAAAGGAAGACACGTTGAGACGGAAGGTGAGAAACACGGAGAAGGATGGACGGAGATGGTAGAGACAACAGGGATAGTGATACGGTGTAAAGACAAATAGAGCGGGAATGCAATAAGGAGAGACGCAGCCCGAATATACATACATATTTCGAAGAAAGAGAAAGGCAAGAGGAAGTGGGAAAAGAGAGACGTTAGAGGGAGGAGGAGAAATGGATGATCGAGGGAGATAGGCACTGGAACGGATAGGCACGCTGCGAACGAACAAGACAGAAACGAACGGATTCTAGAGGAAAAGGGTACGAATGGAGAGTATACCATTGAAGGGAGCGACTAACAGAGATAGCAAGCGTGTATTAGAGGATGAGAGGAGCTAGGGTGAGAGTAACAGGCAACCGCGTTAGAATGAGATAGAAGCCGAGAGATAGAGAGGGTAAAGCAGAGAGTCGACTCGGATATGAGGGTGTCGCGCAAGCCGGTCACGCCGAGGTTTCCATGGCAACGACAGGCGATAAATCAACCCGCAACATCCCCGAGTACCGCCAGATAAAACCGCATACACATATGTGTATACGTACATATACGCGCGGAGTAGAGATACCGACTGGTAACTCCGCGCCCAAAAAGTTTTCCCTTCGACCGATTTATGCCGCCGCTGCCTGCAACACCGAAGAACGCCTTGCCATCGAAGAAGAACTCTTTTCTTCCTTTTCATTTCTCTTTTTATCTCTTCTTCCTTCTATCTCTCTCACGCTGGCCGTCGACGTTGCTCTCCCTTCAACTCCCTTCTCTCTCTTCCGCCTCCCTTTATAAACTCGTCTTTTTCTTCCATTCCTCTCTTCATTCCAGTTCCCCGTCCTTTCCTTTTCTCTTATTATCCTTCCTTCTATCTTATTTCTTCCTCTTCTTCTTCTTCTTTCTTTCCCCCTTTTCATGCATCGCACTCCGCGCTTCTCCCCCTCTGTGATTCTCTTTATCGTTCACCTCTCGCGATCTCCTTCCTTTTCGCGCGTTCTCCATCCACCAGCGTGTTCTCTCTTCCGCCCTCCACACAGTGTACGCGCTCTCGTACGCCCTCTCTCTCTCTCTCTCTCTCTCTCTCTCTCTCCCCCTTCCTCTCTCTGTTTCCCTTTCTTGTTCACTTGTCTCTCGGCTATGCAACGCGCGCGGCCAACACACACCTACTTCTATACAACACGGTGGTTCGCCCTGTGCATGCACACACGGTGGCTGTCGGCCTATCGTGGCGCATGCCACGACCTCGAGCTGTCCTATCGTCCTTTCGCCGCCACGAGAAGTATGCAGACGTTGTAACTTACGATTAAACGCAGACGGTGTTGATAATAACAGTTCATTTCCCTGCCACGCTTCCGATCCCGCGCTCCGTCTGCAAGGTAACGCTGGAAACACTGGAAACGCAACGGTAACACGGATATTCCGACGACAGTTTTGCGCCACAGCTGTTCCCACGCGTGGGAACCTCCGACCAGGAAAAAAAATATTACGGATGCGCGTTTTATACCTTGCGGTATAATCGAAGAAAAATTGTCGCGCGAAATATTTTTGTTCGAAATTGAACGGTTTCTTGGAATGATTGAGGGAAAGAAACAAGCTCTTGGCGAGTTGCACGAGGATCGATACGACCGAGATCGATGCCTCGTGTCTCGTCGCGCGTTTCATACTCTACAAAGGGTTTCACGTTAATGAAGATTCTCTTGCGTGGTATTGATACCAAGGAATTTTCAAAATTTTATTTTTTCACGGCATTATGAGCTATTTTACAAATATCTTCTGATTCTTGTCATTAAATGTGTATTAAACTACCGAGTGGTAATTCCAAAGTTGTTAAATTCCTTATCTTTCTGCAGCAACTCTCTTAACTTCGCTACTGCTACCTGGTAGAACGTATAAAATCTTCGAAGCTCTAAAGTCGTCCACGTTTTCTAACACATTTATTGTTGCATGTACTCCGAACGGAAACACGAACATACAGCGTTGGATAGCACAAAAAAAAATCCCAATTCAGCGTTTATATTTTACGCAATTTTGGAATATTATTTTATTATAAATCTTATCCTTTCCGCACAAATTTCCAACAAACTCTGACGTGTATACGCTCTACTGGTTAATACACGCACAACTAATATGAAATCTTTGAAAAAGCAACGACCGCTTAAATCTGACGTGAGACACGAGTGGAACGAGCATTACTTCATATCCGTTCCGAGGTTTAGTTCAAGGGTCACTGATTTTCGTTTAGTGTATGCAGAACGTCGTAAGTAGTCACGTCCGGAACGTACGATGTGGCATTTCGCTCGCAGCACAGGGGCAGAAAATGCGTAGGCCGCAAATAAACCCTCGCGAATCTAATCTCATTTAGCACGCCACTGACGTCACCGGAGGCGCCCTCGTGACGTTGCCACGGTCGTCGGTGACGTATCTTCCTCGCAACGGACGTCCTTGCCCAGGATACTTAAGGTCGGCCTAATGGAACACCTTTGCTGGCCACGTGTATTTACGTCGCTTTTTTTTGTTTAAGAAGGTCGAACCGAAAGATGTTACCCTCCACCCTTTTCGATCAAATCGCGCTATCATCGATTTCACCCTTCTGCCTACTGTAAACCCCTCCCCAATTTTTTTCTTAGACCGTGGGATATCGTGGAAGGCATGTTAGAATGGAAATATTAGTTAAACATTTGCAGTAATAATGTAAAGACTTAGTTTTCCATAAATGAAACAATCGTTGCGCATTGTTGTTAAAAATTTCGTGGAAAATCGTTGTCGATAATTTAAGGGTTTCGATGAGATGATTATTTTTAAGAGTAACGTTTTCTAATCTGTCGTTATTTTTAATACTTTTCGGTAATTATAATCAGAGTATTTGATCAGATAGATTCTGCTGCCTGTTGATTTATTTGTTTCGTATTTTCAATGTATCAACAAACATTTTCTTAAATAAATGTAACAAATAAATCGTTAAAACTAAATTTGTTAAACATGAAGTTTATACCTTTCTGCACCTGTGTACTTCCTCCCGTAATAAATAACGTAGCTGAATTATAATAATGAGTGAAAAATGTATGTATGTCAGTGTGAGAGATGTGGAAATATTTGAAAACATACATACGTCGACTCATAATTTATACGTATGAATGTTTTATTCAAATGAACGGAAGATACATGAGATATACCTTATGAAAGTAGGAAGTACGCTTTTTATGATCTCCTGTCGCGAAATAATATTCTCTCTTAAATTTTATCAATTGACATATTTCCAAATCAAATTCTTCATTCGTGTTTAATTCGCTGTCAAGAGACTCTTAAGCGTGAAGATTATATTACTGGAAAAAAATTTATTTTATATTCTATGTAGACAAAACAATTTGTATACGTTCCACGTTCTTTGATACGATGCAAAAGAAGATAGGAAAAGGAGTGTATCGTAACTAGGAAATTTTCCTAACCTTTGACCTACAATTAGAAATCACGGAAATCTTATAATAATAAAAAGGAACCCAACTTTTATAGCAAAATAAAAAGAATCTCGCTGTATTCTTAGTAAAACAAAAAAAAAACCAACATTTGACATAAAATTTAAAATCTCCAAAATTTTTAGTATCGCGCCAGTCAAACCCAACAGATGCTATAATTTTTCTCTTAAAGAAAGAAATCACCGAAGTTGCACGTTTCATCAATTCTCAACGATCGATCGAGGTTCCCTCAATCGATCCCTTCGTTGTCCAACTAATCGCCTCTTCTGTAATAATATTCACTTCAAAGACAACGAATGTTGTCGCGGGTGTCGTCATATCACGATGCTACTATTTTAACGCGGAGTACATCCGATGATCAGCAGAGACACCTGTTGCTCTTTAATTTGACGTAACGCGTATGCGATCAGAAGGTCGTTCGGCTTTGAAAAATTGCTGGCTCATTACGGAAAAGTAGAGAGAGAGAGAGAGAGAGAGAGAGAGAGAGAGAGAGAGTGGAGATGCAGAAAGGTGCGAGAAGGGAGCAATAAATACGCTAAAACTTCTCCCTCTCGCAATAATTCTCTCTTTATCCTCCCCCTTAGCCACCCTCTCGCTGCACCTTTGTCCCACCCGCATGCACGTTGATTAACTTAAACGACCCCGTTTGCAGATCGTAAAAAAAGATGAAACTACTTCGTTCGAACGATTTATTGTATATAGGGAACTCATAGTGTATGGAAGCTCGTGAACAAAAGCGCGGGGCAAGATCATCCCTCGTTAAACAAGGTATCGACGTATTGCTGTAATCGCGGTACAATCAGCAAAAGGATGATTCTTTGTGAAAAAGTAAATCGATAATGTACGGTGAAACTTTTTCATACAGTTTTTTTCTTCGGTGCTTTATTTTCGAATCGAAGTCAGAGATTCGTTCAGTGTATTCGAAGTTGGTTCGTTGACTGCGAAGTAAAACTGGTCTATTTAAGGCTTTGTTTTGAAAAGAACAGTGTTTGCACGAATTTAGCTTAGAATTGGCGCACGCGTGCTTGATAAATTTTCAAATGAAATTTCCACGGAAGCGAAGCTTCCTGTTTTCTCTGACCGATCGCACCGTGATAACCGGGACAACCTGTCTCCAAATTGTCTCCAAAACTCTCGATCGCGTTCAAGATACCATCTTGCGTATTTGAATGCAGCTTGCACGCGCAAATTCATTAATTATCGATCCCGGAAAGCATTCGGCCCCGATGCCGAAACAGAACGTCGACGCGCGTAGGATGTTCCGATGGAACGGACGGTGTTCGCTTGAGTCAGCCATTGCGGCGGAGTACACTTGGACCTAGGCTCGGCGTATAAGCCAACTAGTCGGTATCTGGAAAGCGAACGTCGAAACTAAATTCTTGGCCGCGTTAATCGAGCAACGATAGAGAACAGTTTGCAGTCAGAGGATCTATATCGATGAAGCGACTGTACGCCCCGATCGCGGTTTCCATTTAGCGGCGTTTCTCTTGAACGCGTTCTGGCCTTCGAGGAGGGAGGTCGATCAGAAGCGCGCGAGAGACAGGAACAGAGAGAAAGAGAAAGAGAAAGAGAGGGTCCATACGGGCCGGTGTGTCCACTCGATTTTCGGGGCCGTTCAAAGTGGACGGATAGAATGATAATCTGGGAGCAGCTTGGTAGTTGGTAGGTATTGATCTGTCGGTCGGGGTGTTACTGTGTGGTATGGTTGGTCGGTGGGCTGGATAGGTGGGTGGTTGTGCCATGGTGGGCGAGGGTGATAGCGGCACCAGAGGGGAGGGAGAGAGAGCCGAGGGAACGCTGGGAGATGAGGTAGCGCGGAAAGGGGAAGGTTTAGGGAGGTGGAGACAGGAATGGGGTAACGGGGGATGAGAGGTCGGGTCGGGACGGCAGCAGCTATAGCCTTGCTCTTGCTCGATTCCCTGCTTCTCCCTTCGCTCCGTCTTTCTTCCACCGACTGTATTTTCCTCTCTCTGCGCGCTTCTGCCCTGACTATCTCCCTTTTCTGTTCATCTCGCTTCGTCCTTCCCTCGTTTAACCATTTCATCCTTTCTCTATCTGTGCTAATTTCGCCGTGCTCGCTCTGTGCCACGTTCCTCTCGTCCCTGTCTCGTCCTGTCTCCTCTCGCTCACCCTTGTCGCTTCTCTGTCGCATTACTCGTCTCTTCTACTCCAACCCCGTTGCTCCTCCGGTATTCTATTTTTCTTCTATTCACGTCTCGCCCACCAACGGCTTTTTTCTTCCCGTCCGTACCGTTAGTTTCTACCACTTTGTCTCTCCTCTCTTCCCTTTTCGCCCGTTTCTTTCCCCGATGTTCGTCGCCTTTCACCCGATGCCTCCATCGCTCTCCCTCTCCTGGGACAACCCTAGGCTCCTGTCTCTCTTCTATTTTCATTTCCCGCGCCTCCAACCCCTCGCTTCTTTCTTTTTCTTTTTTTCTTCTCTCCCCGTTGAGCACATCGTACCTCTTCCCTTTCTTCCTTTCGCTCGCTTCCTCCCCTTCCCTCCCCACTCGCTCTCTCTCTCTCTCTCTCTCTCTCGTATTTTCATTTTCATTTTTCCTTTTTCGCGTGGCCATCAGCCGTCTCTGTCCCGCCCGCCGAGAACCATCCCTGTCGCTCTCGCGCTCGCTGTCGAGAGTGTGCGGAACGAGAGAAACGATTATGGGGCGAACGGGGTGGCTATGTCCCCCACAGGATATAGGGTGTCGGGGAGAGATTGGCAACAGAGTATACGCGCTCTCAGTTTTGCTAGTCTCCTCTGTGTTCCTCCAATCTCATCCCTTCTCTCTTCCTCTACTCTTGCTGTTTCTATCTTTGTCCAGCGCGCTACGCGGTACAATGTTCCTCTCTATCCCTACAGTGTGTTAGCTTGCCCCTCGCCTTGCATCCTGCACGACCCCGCGAACCTTGGATTCGGCGTGGTCGTGTGCTGTACGCGCCACCGGATTGGCGGGCTGCGACCCCGCATGAATTATTCGGTAACCTAATAGTTTCTTGAGCAAAGAGCACCAGATCGCCGTAGCTATCTTGTTTTGCATAGCTTCGACGATCTTCGCACGGTCTTCTTTCTAGGGAAAAGATGAACGGGAAGGGTGGATGGCAGAGGGTGGCTCGCGATGGATCGCGATCGTTGTCGATCTGTCTGCCCATCGATCGAGACTTTCCTTTGGGAAACTTGTTAGGGAAACGTGTACGAATTCGAGATTTCGAAGGGCATTCGAAAAGAGTTCTGTCAGCAGGATTCTTCCGCCCTAAAATTCCTGCTTTTCTTCGTATTAGGAATGAAACAACTTGAATGTTAACTTGTTTTTTGATGGGATGGATTGGCATTAATCATTCGGTGCACACGCACCTGATATCAAAGGGTATACCTTTTCAAGTTGATAATTTTACCCGTCGATCTTTATGGATGCAAGCTACGACATCTTACGTACGTTAAATATATGTGTATGTATGTAAATATATGTAAACATATGTATAAATGAAGATCACAGGAGAGAAACGTGATACGTACATTTTTATTGATCTTTTAATTATAATGCCTAATTAATACGTAATTGAGGACGGAGCTCCGTCAGGCTTCTTAATATCGGTCATATTAAAAATACATCTGTGACACTGTTAGGTTCGTGTTTGGGTTGGATTTGCACGCGTGACTTGAACAAAGAAATTATGTATCGCATGTAGCGTTATAAGCAGAATTGCAGGAATTTGATAAAAGAGATAGTGCGAGGTAAAATATTAAACAAATTCTTTTATAACAAGCTATTCGTTATAAGGAAGATTCCCAAACTTCTCTATCGTTCTAACAGAAAACAGGCTCGAGAAGATAAGATAACATTCCTCTGTACTTGTACGACGTTCCACTCCATCGTTATTAAAGGTTCGGCGTTTATTAATAAACGTGGCAATCTGTTAAAGGGACGAATGCTTGGTACGCTCACGAATGAGAATTTTAGACAACTATTAGGCAACCAGGGGCTATTATTAGGGTCTGGACGTGCTATCATTAGACGATACACTTCACCAAAGTAAAGTTTGCCATTGACAGCGTCGACACTGATCTTCAAAGGCAACCTGACTCGATGACACAGTCGATGACGGAAATTGCTTTGATGTGGCCCGGAATTTAGTTCATCGAGTAATTCGCGAGTGTGCACGCGCTTCACCCCAGAAAATAGACATCAGCCAAGAGTGAGAAAGAGGAACCTCGAAAAGAAAATATCTTCGTATCGAATACACTTCGCCGGGCCTATTTCGTCTCTCTGTTTGCTCAAGAAATTCTTAGGCAGCATCTGTGCCGAGGCAAAGCTTTCATCGACTCAGTCCCACCAGCAATTTCTGCTTCATCGAACCAACAGATTCATGATTCGTAAATAGATCCTGATCTATACTACTTCCAGCTCTAAACGATTAATTCTGTCGGACTTATTAGTCAGAAATATCGAGGATGTCTTGACTAACAGTTCAGTTTAATTTCGTTTAAGTTTCTCAAACACCAGAACTACACACCAAACAACTTAAAATGACCGAGTCCTTTTGTATAATTGAATTGATATTATTAATCAAATGTTACTTGTTGTTGTTGTTATTATTATTATTATTATTTTAATATATTCTTCTCTATTTGTGATATTTTAAGACACTGCGATTAGACAATTTTTCACGTGTTCGTGCTACGAGTGATTGACAAACTTCGGTGATATTATTCTTCCATTGCGATATATTCCACTTGAGATTTTGAAATAGCCCGATTTTACGTGAAATCAACCGTATACGGTTCGTAACTTGAAATTTGTGGGCGAATCCCCAACTATTTCAGCTGTCAAAACTTCCACTGAGTTTCAGCAGATACTAGCAAAATTTCATTTTCACTTGCAGTCTAATGCTCCGCGAAAGTGTTTTCCAAACGTGAAAATGCACGAGCAATAATAACATAATACACCATTTGTACTTTGAGAATTTAATAAAGAACTCAACTTCACGCACTAAGCGTGTAAATTAATCCGCTGCTTTCGGGTTTCTCCCTTTTTAGTAACTACTTTAAATTCAAATGTTATAGCAGTTTTGAAGCTTATATTACGTAATTCATAAATAAAATTTGAATCTTATTTAAAGATATTAATTTATACAATACATATATTCGAGAATTTAATCAAATCGTAATTGTGTTAGATCGTTCGTCATTCTACTTCCTTTATCTCCCTATTACTTAAACATCGAGCGAAGGAACACACTAATTAATTTAACACGTTTCATGCCACATGGTCCATCAATAACCCACAACACTCGATAGAAGTGAAACTTTCATAAACCAACAAAGATATTATTTGCTGCGTTGTTTGCGTAATCTAAATAATAGCCAAGGAATAAAAATTACCGAAATAATAAAAAAAACACCAGTAAACATCAAAATATTAAAAATTCAATCCTGATACCGTTCTCCTCTGATTAACTTATCTTATCTTTCTATTTATTTTTTAACGTAGAATCATCCCTTCCCCGGCTGCACCATAACTACTTGGACACTCTGTATAAACTAAACTGATAGTGCTATATCTAACAAAAATACGCTAGAAATGAATGAAAATACACAAATAAAATTGCATTAGAAATTAATAGAAATACACGCAGTGATAATACGCTAGAAAATAATAGATCAGTAGGTAATAAAAATACTCCGGAAATCAATAAAAATATACCTAATAGAGATACATTAGAAATTAATAAAAACTAATGAAAATACGATAAAAATTAATAGAAATATATGGCGTGTAAAATCACCTCGTAAATTTTATGTGAAACACGACTCGAAGTGTGTTGGATGACACTGGGGCGCTTTATATATTAGAATTTGCCACTTGCTGGGGAATATGGTTCTCGCGTTGGCTGCACAGATTATGAATTTCGGTGACGGGGTTGCGCATCAAGTTAATCCACCCCTGTTCGGGTGCGAGAATGATGCATCCCCCAACGGATGATGTAATCATTCGTTCGAGGGGCGATAGAATAGCCGAAACGAAAATTACTTTCTCGAATGTGCGAGCAGCGGCGAGCAATTTAAGAGGGATGGGGCCGAAAGAGAGAGACGGGGTGGTCGATTTCGTCGTGCCGGATATACAAGGCAAACATTGTGATTTGAGTGGCGATCGGAGGTTGAAATTACGCCCGCCTCGGGGACTGATGCAATTAAGGGCAATTAAATGCGAAAATTAAACAATTCGGAACGGTTCGTTTGCGATCATTCATCATACTTGAACATCTTCTTTTTTTTTTTTCCTTTTCGAGCGAGTTTACGATGTAAAGTGATCAAGGGCTCGTAAAATACAACAGATTATAGCCTTGAACAGATCATCTCGAAGATTTTTATCCCCAATGCGTAAAAACTTTTTTCCAATTGTCCTTCGCTGCTCGTATTTCACGCGGTCAATTTTATTGAACGCCATATAATTTATAATGTAGGTGCAACAACCTGTGATATAGCATATAGAGTTAATTGGCCAAGACACTATAGTGACCTGAAAAGTATAGCTACATTGTGCACTGTTTTTGTTAACGAACAATATGTGTAACTAATTTAGTGCTCGTTATGGTTAATACATATATTCCTTTTATATCGAGGTGATCGATTTTTATTGCACCACCGTAATCTGCGATATCAGAAGGATATACGTAATTCCATAAGAGACATAGTTTTTAAAACAAAATTAGCGATTGCTTTATGTAAATACAATTTTGACATACGTATTAAGTCCAATGGGTCGATATACTTCTGACAATGTAGATTCACAAAATTCTGCAAGAGACTGCAATTTTAAGATGTGTAAGATGAACTGGAAATGAGAAATCCTGCATACCAATAACATTTTTAAGATATTTTTTAACCTTAGAAAAATATAATCGGGACAAAGACGGCGGAAAAATCATTTCAAGCTTGATACCCAAATAAATCAAAATCTTTTTTATTAAATATCATACATTACATATTAAAAACACTTTTTCTTTTCTCCTCATTCGCGATAGTCAAGCATCGTCGTTCTGAATCTCTTCTCGCACTTGTTTTACCGTTTCCCTGACGAACGCTAACGTTCTTAACGAAACAACGAATTAAACGATAGAATTAGAGAAACAGGGCCGATATGTTTGAAAATAACGGTACAGGGACGTTGAAGCATTATTGCTCTGACTCGCGGGAACAAGCCCCAGCCCTGGGTGTCGGTTAATCGAGCCGCGTGTGCAAATATATCCGCGATTCGCGCAAAGATCGAACTGCAACTGAAATAGCACCGTCCCTCAAATACACCACTGTTTGGTATATATGTTGTGTATCGGTTGGCGATGCAGTTTTCGCGAATCAAAATAGCGTTCGGTTTTACGCGAGCCTGACAGCACTTCGTCACGTGCTTCGTTTAATGGAACGCTCTACGAGTTATTTCAAACTTATGTGTCATGCATTCTAGTTGCGCGCAAATATAACCGGGCGCGTGTGCGCGCAACACCGTGCACGGAATCGTGCACGAAAACGCGGCGATTTCGCGCGCGAGCAGGCGCATTCTTCGCGCGAGCCACGAACCAATGAACCTTCCTTGAATTATCATTCGACTGATTTCAGAGACGATGCTTCCTGCGCAATGTTACTTCTTTTGTACGTACAATTACGAATCTACGAATTACACATATCATTCGATTATGTGGTTTCTTCTATCGATTTCGTAACAAACTATGAAATCTCCTTTTCCCTGTTACCTCTTTCGTCTTTTACGAACTAAGGAACAACGATTAAATTTTATAGACAAAGGTACAAATATGTAGAGCTGACTGAAATACCAGAAAGTATATAAATTTCCATAAATAGAAATAATCAAATGTTAAATATAGTTATCTAATGCACGCCAAAATACTGAAACCGTGAATTATAATGAAAAGCGCTGAAAACTGGCTCTCGTTGGATAAATTAAAAATTCAACAAAATAAAAAAAAAATTCATCGAAACATACGGTATTAATTATCGAAACTCATCGGCGTTGTATCGATTGCGAGTGGAAATTCGTTTTCCCGGTCATATCAGGAACAATCCGTTGTGCGCGGTGTCAATTTTTGTCAGCGCAAACGTGGCCACCAACGTGAAACTTTCTCAATATTCCCCGCGTCGGCATTAACCCCGTTTCGTGGTAATTTTTTAACGTGTCGCTTTGTATCTCGTGATCATTAAATCGTTATTTTTATTGCTCTGTGGTTATAATCCCAACGGGAGCTTCGTCGCGGTTTATTCATCGCGGCGGACTAATATACAGAGTGTTTGAAAGGAAAACGATCTAAAGCACTAAGAAAGAAGCTAACATACAGTACGTAATCGAAATAGTTTTATCGTGTGTGTGTGTGTGTACGTTCAATTCCCCTTTTGATACAAGCGCGAGTCCAAAAATTGCTAGGATACAGCTGCCAAATATGTTTATATTACCTTTCTTCTGATGTTAGTTAGTTCGTTTAACGTTTGTAGACGTGTCTTGTTGTAGACAATACAACTAAAGAAAGCGGTTATCTAATCTTAGTATGTTTATCCTCAAAAAGATCAAACGATAATGTTTGGCATAAACAACGATAACGTTCGATATAATCAAGATTAATCCTTGTTCTACGATTTTGGGTACGGTTACGAATTCTACAGATGGCTATTCGTTTCTGGAATAACGCGATTTGTCGAAGAACACTGGGATACTGGTTCTACGAATGTAATATGTCACCCAAGGTAGAACTAACTTAATGGTAACTTATGTACTACATTAATGACACGATTTTCAAGAAGCTATTTGGCACCATTTCATTACTTATTCAAATCTACATTAAAGAATGAAAATAGTTGTCCGATCGAAGATTGGAATTGTTGCTTAAAAGCAAAGAGCATAGACGTCAATATATAAATTCTTTGATTAATTATTATTATTATTAAAATATTCCAAAAGCAGAAAAAGCAAACTTTTTATACCAATTTTAACTCCTATTCTTGTTGCAGCTATTTTCTACCGTAAAAAATGCAATTTGATATTATAAACCAATATTTTATTTTTATTGTAATTCCAAGAATATCTTTCTGTATTATATGTATAGTATGTATTTTTTATATACTTTATATTTAGCATAAGCTTCACGTATGTCGGATAAGTAGATAAATAGCTATCGTAAATAGCATGAAAATGTATCAAACGTTTGCCAACGACCACTGCGATGAATCTACGACAGGTCGCACCTGTTCGAGCCGGATTAACGAAAAATGATCACGCATTTTCCAGTCGACGCGTCTAACGACACTGCTAATCGGCGATTCATTGATTTGATGACGCGACACGCACGCTGAATATCTCGGTCGATTCTAATTTATCTTGCCTTTCAGGATGTAACTTGGTGACCGTGTGAATAGCGTTTTCAGGGAAGGACCGCCTATTATTTCCCTGGGTCGCGGTGTAATTAGCTTTCAGAATTGGCGTAGGTGTCAGATCAATGAAAATAATTTATAATGCTCATTATACTAAATTAATTCGATGAATAAATTTCCTAACATTAGACAGGCGAACACACAGACCATTGGAAAAAGGAATAGTCTAGTAAGACTTTAAGTACTTGAACACTTCTAGACAACAGGCATTCCCACGCTTTCGCGAATATATTACGTGCGCTACACAAAATATTTAGAAATTTCATTAGCACTGTAACGACACTCGTTTATCACGATTATGTTGGTAGAGTTTGAAAACAATCTGAAAGTATTTGTAGAAGCTACAGAATAGTTACGCTTAGTGTAACTATATATTTCACAAAGCGATGTCTTACGATGTCGACAGAGGAGTTGACGCTGCATTAGAAGAATTTTTTCAATTCGCGCTTGTATTAAACAAAAATTAAACGTGCACGCATATACGTCAGATTAAAATTCATGCGAGAAACGAATAATTGAAAGTGCAATGAAATTATTATAACAATTTACAATCGGATCAAGGGATTGGAACTTATACGAAGAACGTTGAAGAAGCAAAATCGATAAATTGAAACTCTTTGCAAGATCGAAAAGCATAGAAACGACGGGATTTGCAAGTGCATAGAGTAAATCAGGTCATGATGGCGACCAGTTTGGTTTCCTATATCGATCGAAACGCCAAAACTACCCCTGCAATTTCCCGATACGGATACTTAAAAATTAACATTCCTAAAGAAATATCTGCATTTAACACGATTTTCCAAAGAAGATCCTCTCGGAGAATCCTTTACGCTCTTCTGTTCTCCAACGTTCTGCGTGATTTCGATTGAAGCTCGCCTGCTTGGCTGGCGAATCTCTTTTTCACCTAAACTCGTCGGATGCAAAGAGTATCGCGAGGAATACAAAACAGCCCGTGGATTTTTTTTCCTCGTGAACCACGGAGCTGTTAGAGGAATTCTTCTCGAAAACTCGCCACCCTCCGAGGACGCGTCAACCTTGCCTCTCCGACCAGACGTTGAAAAACGAAAAATGTATACAAATACCGAGGAATCTGGCTATTTTTAGGGAGCACGGTCTGACATCGGGTTATAAGACTATTTCCATAGTGGAAAGGAAAGAGAAAACACTTCGACCCTAAAACTGAATCTCGCCCGGTCTACACAATCAGTCATCCTCCCTCGCGCGCGTCTTCAAACTTAGCCTCCAACAACGAGGCAGGAACTCGCGTGTCGCGCGAGTCTGCATAGTTGGAGAAGCCCTGAGTAATCCTGTTTCACGCGGCTCTTTCGCCAACTTCGTCCTCCCTCGCAGATCTCTGCCCTCCAGTTTTCTGTTTCAACTACCGCGTCCTTTGATCAAAATAATCATTATAATATTCTATTAACGAAATCCGTAAATCGGTCGATTTCTTTTCCACCGCTTTAAAAACCAAGCGAAAGTTCGCAGCACGTGACTCGACGCTAATTCCGCACCAGACTTAATTTATATCCGCTTCTTCTCATTTGCATTTAACTTTACTAAAGTTCATGTAAATTCATATTTTTGTAAATCCTATTAGAAAAATGGAATTTAAGCCGGCGTTATGCTTATGTATTTTAAAAGTGTCACATCCCAAAATAATTCACTTCAGCGTCACAGGAACGTCGAAACGTTCGAGAAAAAAATAGGGATTTCAACGAAAGCTTCTGTAATTTTCCTCGAACAAACCTAACTATTTACCTACTCAACCAACGATCTCCATCAACTTCGTTAGAATCAGTCTGCACCCCGTGAACCTAATCAATAATCCCATAACAATAAACCAAAAAGGGTAGCAATTATCCGTGTCGTCATCAGAACCGTCTCGTCGTCCAGCATCATCAAGCAGATTCCAATCCACGTTTCGTCCCAATATCGAACGACCAACCTAACCTCTCGATCCTAACCTATCTGGCACTTTCATCCAAACAAAAGCGGCAAGAAAAAAAGAATGGAAGAGAGGGAAAACTCTGGACAGAAGAGAGAAAAAGAAAAGCGACAAAGTCGGTGGATTTCGCGTGGAGCGAAAAAGGTTGGGAAAAGGGATGATTCGAACGGAGCGCTCTGATGCGATTCGGTCCGGTGGCGGGCTTCCGGTGAAGTGGTGTTCACCGTGGCGCTGGTCTATCGGCCCGCGAAATATGTTCCACCGTGTAAAAACCATATGAATAATGGGATGGCATATCGTGCATCAGTATGCCGGTGACTGTTGGCCCAGGTCAAATTGACTTGAGCGTCTCCATGGCAACAACTACTCAGACTTCCGGCTGGTCGATATCCTACCAACTTGTATTTTGCGGCGGACCTCGTCTGACTCTCTATATCTCTTTCTCTTTCACCCTGGTTCTACTTCGGTCTCTGTCTGAATGTTGTGTCTCTCTTGCGGCCTGTCTACTACCCTCTCTGTCCTTCCCTGCTTCTCTGCTGTCTGTCGACGTGGCCCGTCTCTCTCGCTCAGTCACTCACCAAGCGTTCACGAACCATTCCCCTCTCTCTCGTACGCTCACTTGCTCTCCAGAGTCTCTTCCTCCCTCTCTGCGATCCTCTCTCGGTTCGCTCTCCCATCGGAACCCGCGATTCTCCTCGTTCTCCACCGGCTTTTCCAAAGGAAAAGACGAGGCCTGACCTGCCTCTGATAACAGGCGTGGCCTACACAGGCCCACTTTTCCAGATTTTTCCGTCAAACCGGGCACACCGGCAAAACTTTCCACTTGTCGAGTCTTCTTCGGGCATCCCGAGGAATTGGATCGAAGGCGGTGGCACAGAGATTTCTGATCGACGAATTCGATGCACCAATTATCAGCTAACAATGACCACAGGTTTAGCGCCGATAATCTCGAATCGGTCGAGTTTTGTTTAGGGATTCCGGAGAATTGGATTGGCGATTGTGGTGGATGTTCGGTCGAAGAATTGGATGGACCAATTAATGTTAGGAAAGGGGACATATCTAGGTTCGAAAATGCGAAAAGTGGGATCTATAATAATTTGACAGCACGGACTGTACTACGTTAAATCGTGTCGAAATTTAGAATTAAAGGAAAAGTATTTGAGTTTAAGTTTATCTGGAAATAATATGGAAGCGATTAGTCTTTCTTTTGATAGTCGACGTCAGACTCTTTACACTATTACTTCTCTCATAATTGAAAGTTAAGATTCGTATCTTAATCTTCTATAAATTTCTCTTCTATAGTTCTTTCTGCCGTATAAACATTTTTGAATTCCATCTTATTGTGATTAAAGCTTGATATACTACGCTACGTTATCTTAGCAGATACCGCAATAAACTTTATATTTTCAAAAATTATAAGAAGATATAGTTTATGCAAAATAAATTCTTGGCTTATTTGCTTGACGCTCGAACCTTCCGCCTGGATTCCGAGAAAATTAGGTCCAAGAAAGTGACCTGCTTCCTCGATCGTCGCGACCAAGTTGCTCGTATATGAAAACGAAGAATTATCGTCGAGGTAATCCCTTTCTATCTTTACTTTTACAGAAGATGGTCCGCGTATTGTCCTTTTGTTTCGATACGCTTTTGGCCTACTTTTTGTAGTTTGACTGTTCGCTGCTGTAACTCTGCCTAATCATTTATTCTCAATGAATACGTGAAATCTTTTTTTCGTTCGATAAACAGGCAAAGAATACGTGGTTTCTCGATACTTAAATTTAAATATAAATCGTCAGAGATATTGCATTTATATTGTATTTATTATGTTTAATTTATTATTCGTATATTAATGTATCATATTTATATTTATTATCGTAGTTTCCAAACTTTAGTGATACGCATATATAACATGTTCTAATATATGAATAATAATGACTTTGAGAAAAAGACAATTGTATTTTAGATGCATAATCGTTCAAATGAAAATGACTTAATTTCTGTCGTATTAAAACACCGCAGAATCGATTCGCTAACAAAATATAAAATTCGCAAACTACAGTCCATATATCAACTCGCCATATGAACGTATTTCAACTGAAACACCTGACGTCACCTGTACCCATTTACATTGGAACCGTCACAAAACGCCATAAAATCCACAATCATTGTAATTGTAACTCGTAGCACGTTGCGCTTCTAGCCACAGTCATCACCCTGTTTCCCCTCTTCTCATCCAAACTCGGCAAACTATGTTACGTAACAATCATCTTATCCTATTTGCATTGAAAACACATTCGTTCTCTCTCTTTCTCACACATGTACACACATTTCGTTCCATACGTCTATTTTGACACAGAAATTTATACCCGCAGTGAATGTGAGAGATTTCAACACATGTTTGCTGATATCAACACCGGAACAACTGTATATCAGAATAATAAGAAATTGTAATTTTTAACAGTTCATTAATATAAATTTCAATGGCTTCTCAATACCTAGGAACAATATCTCTACGTAAAATCTGAGAACTCCTCGAGAACTTTCCTCGAGAATAATATTACTAATTTGTCGGTTGACTCTGATATTATTAATTTATAAATGATTGCCCGAAGGACAGTCGATACTCTGATATGCATCGCTAATAAAGATCGCATAGAGAATCTCCATGGATTAAAAAAATATCATTTAAATACAAATTTGTAAAACCAATAACATCAATTATGAAAAATAATAATGAATATTATTTTGCAGAATTTATCTTCCCAGCTACTGTCGCATCCTTACGTAGGAAACCTGCGAAGATAAACGATTTATCATGTAAAAAAAATTAGACCCTCGTCATCTATCCGAGCGATGAAACCGTGAAGCTCGTAAAAGCACCAGTTAATCTCTCTGTTTGTCACCAACTTTTTAAAGCAGCAGCTCTGAAAGAAGCTACCGTCCAACGATCAACTCAAACATCGAACCATCGGCTGTTCGAATAAATTGCCGATCCGGATGCTCTCTTGAACGTTCGATCACACGTTCCAGACATCTTGCTTTGGGTACAGGTGCTCGCAACAGGCGGCTCGGACGAGTCGAAAGAAGGTGTGCTCGAATTGCGGCGTGGCTGGGCGCACCTTCGACACCCGGAGAGAGGACGCTACCTCGGCAGGCACGTGGACAGAGGCATAACGATGCGTCCGTCTGTCGGCGTATAGGCGCGAGAACACGGTTGTAGAGCGTGCGAGGACGGCAGGTGGGAATACCGCGTGAAACCCGGCAATTGCCGCCGTTTTATCAGCACGTGTCTTTAAGAAAATGAAATAATATGGAAGGGTGAATGAGGAGGATGAAGAGAAATGGTGAGATGGGGGTGAACGGATGATCCGTTTCTGTGTCCAACGCTCGAGCGACGGATATCCGGATATCCAATTACTGAATTCGTTCGAAAGGCATGGAGATATATGTAGGGGCGCGAGAAGGTTGTTGAACGACATTTGGCGGTCGTTCGATGGCAAGTTTGGGGGAAGTTAGGTCGATTTTTGGCAAGAGGCGACGAGGGAATATCGTTTCTTTCTTTTTTCTTAGAGGTTCGATCGGGTAGGAAGATTTCGTTGTTGATTGGGAATTTTGAGAAGATTGTGCTGATGATTGGATGCAGGGGGATAATCATTATTTGGAAACTATGATATTTATGATATTTGTCAATCGATATTTGAGTATGTTTAGTAATTAAGAAATAGCTATGTTTGATAGACAAAGTTACGATAATTTTTGAGTACGTTTGACGTGTTAAATAATTTGGAAATTTTGAAACGTTCGTGTAAGTTCATATTTCTATTATTCGCTTCGTTCTTTTTTTCTTTGAAATTTCCATCGTGTAGAAAATGAGTTTAGAAACGAGTAACTTAATATATTGGAACAAAGATTTGGAAGATTAACGGATGTTAGCTTTTAAATATGTTCAGATGTATTAATTTTTTAATTCAATTAAATACATCCTGACGTATTCCTATTTTATTTACTTTTTAATTAAATTGAAGTAAAATATACATTTTACGATATATTCGGTTATTAATAGAAATTTACGATATTAATAAGTGTATCAGTTTTTAAACAAATTCAGTAGTAAATATCAGACGTTAATCCACGTAACATTTGAATGTAGCTGAGAATATTCGTTTAGTGACTTCAAATATCGAGCACTGGAAAATAAATAGGTAACGGAGAGTCATCGAATCGCTTCATTCAAGCGAGATACACTGCAATACTATGTCCCCAAATGTATGGCAGTGTTAAGTAGTATTGGTGGTTACATGGGAAGGCACTATGTGGCAGGATTTATTTTCGGCTAGGATCTATTGTTGAGGGGAAGATTAGCACGTCGAGAGACTCGTGTTAAGCCTGGCTTTCGATTACTTTATTTCCTTGGATAACTTGATGAAAATTGATAAAATATTGCGAAATCGTACAGTATTGAATCGAAATAGTCTTCACATACATTTCATTCATCTGACATTTCTTGTTTCTTAATTTTGTATTACATAATTGATAATAACTTCCGGTACTATGTCCAAATTAATCAAACATCTTTCGACATTTGAATAAATTCATGAAAACTATAATTTTACTAGTTTATTTGACTTAAAGAAATTCTTAAAGTATGAGTATTTTATTCTACCAATGTGTAATAATGTTTAAACTGATATTTAAACTTGTTGTTATATAAAACAATTAAAGTGGCTATTCAATATTTAGAAATTACGATTATCCTATTTGACGAAAATTGTCATCTAATAGAGTCTGCCTTAAAAATGCTTGGAATCCCCAAGCCGTAAAAATCTTGCAAGCAAACTACAAAACGAAGAGGAGTGCATAACCTACGACGTGATAAATAATTGTGCAAGAGAACTCTACTATCACCATTATCCGAAAAAATTCGCTCTTTAAAATTTACCTCGGAAATAGTTAAAATCCTGCAAACCTTGAAAACCCTTCAAATAACATAAAAACTAAAGAAACCCAATTCCCATCGTGGATTGCGAAGCATCGAGCAGTCTCTCATCCCTCGCCAATCGATGTATCGATAGGTATTCGATGCTCGACAATCGGTTGCGCGCGTGCGTTAGATCGACACGGGAGAGCAGGGCCCCGAAAAATTCCAATTGGAAATCCCAACGGCCTTGCGACGCGTCGAAACTAAAAAAAAAAGCAAGAAGGAAAAAGGGAAAAAGTCCTTCTCTTTCTATTTCGCTCTTGCCCGCCTGTGTTATATACCCCGTATATAGAGTTTTTTTCGTGGACGAAGTGGTGGCGAGAGTCGTCCAGCGGCAGCCAGCCACCCCCCAGAGCAACGCCAGCAACCCTGAGGCCGAGCATTGCGGAACGGAGGCAAAAGCGCAGTGGCGGTGAAGAGAGAGACAAGGTGGTGCGCGGCGGGGTTGAGTTTCTAGTAGATGGAAGCGGAGGAACGAAAGGGTAGGAGGTATGGTTAGAGTGGCAGAGGCTGCCAGGGATGGGGTTTGACGAAGTAGAGAGGGAACCGACAGAGGGAGAGAGATATGAGGCGAGATCGAAGCGTGTGGGTGGCAGAAGCATAGGGTTGGTTAGAGAGGGTGGATATATATCGCAATCGGGGGCACTATGTCGCGCCAGTGGCGTCGACGTGAACTCCCTACCTCTGTCTCTGTCTCGCAATTCTGCCTCCTCTTTCTACTTCTCTCTCGTTCCCGCTTCCATCCCCTTGTTCAACCATATAAACCTCACCCTCCCACTCTCTGCCTACCTATGTACACCTCTATCTTTCTCCTCTCCGTTTTATCTCCATCCTGCTCGCCGTTAATGCGAACAGAGAAGATGCTGCGCGAATCTTGGACCAGTGTTGGTCGTATGTATCGACGCTGGTGGTAGTGGAAGTGGTTGGCGCTAGATATAGTAGGTATCCTCCAAAGACTCGATCTTGCTCGAGCGTCTTGGTAGCGTCAACGCGACTCTCCTCTCCTTCTTTCTCTGTTTGTCTCGCTTGCTCTTACATCGGTTCGTCCATGGAACTCGACCTTTTCGCTCGTCTATCCTCTCCACCCTTTCTTCGTCTCCACTTCCTGAAGCTTCGTGCAAGGACTAGACGAGTAACAGGCGATGGCAGCGGCGACGATGCTCTCAGGCAGCGATCATGGTTGTGTTAGTGATGCACGTATAGAGAGCATCGATGCAGAGGCGTTTCGTTGGCTGCCTCGCTGCCAGCGCGTCACTTCTCTCCTTCTTTCTCTCGCTATCACGTAAACTCGCCATTCGCTCTCCGTTTGTTCGTCTCCCTTGGTCCCTTTTTGTTCATCTCGGGTCGCGCGTGTAAAGGGCCCCGCTATGTGTGTTGAGCATAGGAGAACACGCTACTCGAACTCTCGATGCTGGTGGTGGTACGGTCGAATGATCGTGGTCGTGAGTACACTGTGTGCTAGGCGACAATAATATATACGCGATGCCTAGTGGCACTGGTATGTATAGCGGCGGGGTAACCCTGCATAGGCCTCGTGGTAGCCGGTTTGGCATCGTCAAATTCTTCCATCCTACTCTTTCACCCATTCCTCCTCCAAAGCTTATCCCTTTTTCCCTACGCGGCTCTCCTTCCCCCTTAGCCCTGCCGGACTATCTCCATCCCGTTTCCTCTCTATAGCTAGCCCTCTCTCTGAGAAGCCACGGCGGAAAGACGCGTTTCTGTAGGTGGTCTCTCATGGACAGAGCGGTGGTAGTTTATGTCGACTGGTCCCGGTGGCGGGTATATGATGTCAAATTGTGGTAGTGTATATTCGATCTCGGCCGACGGCGGCGTTTGCGTGGAACGTGGCGCGACTCTCCACGTCTGCTCGTGTATATGTGTTTCACCTATGTACGATAGCGGCGTCCCTCTGCAAAAGCGTCTTGTTGGCCGCCTGGCTAGTAGCATCGTGAAAATCTTCCCTTTCCCTCTTTCGCAACCCTCCCGTCAACCTTATCACGCTCTCGCTTGTGTTCGTCCCTCTTGCTTTCTTTCTTTCCACCTGCCTCTCTTTCTCTCTCTCTCTCTCTCTCTCAAAACTTCACGTGCCAGCGGTGCAGAGTCGGTGTGGGTGATGTCACGAATGGTGGGGCTGGGTTTACGTTGGCCCATCGTCGGTGTGGGCGATGTTCTTGTTGGTGTTAGCTGGTATATATAATGGTTTCATTGGTGTTGACTGGTATACGTGACGGTCTCGTTGGTGTTGGATGGCGTAGGTGATGGTTTCATTGGTGTTAGACACGGTATACGTGACACGGAATCCTGGCAATGTGTACGACGGGGCACGTTGGTGGTGTAGAGGGTATAGTAGGTATCCTGCAAAGGCGTCTTGTTGGCCGCCTGGCTGATCAATACCCATCCAACCAGCGACCCTCTGCCCGCACCCTATGCCCACGGGGCCGTGGACCGTGCCTACACCTCTAACCACCCCTGAACTCGCCACCACCACCACCACCATCACCACCACCACCACCAGCGGCGTCGCCACCACCATCAACCTTCTGCTACCACTACCGCTCGTCACGACTACACATTCACCCCCGTTGTCAGAAAGAACGGTAGTAGTGGCAGCAGTGGCAGCAACGGCAGCACCCTTGCTCCTACTCTCTGGCCCCTACCGACACGCGTTGACCCCTACGCAATTTACATCGCGGCCTCCATAAAGTTAATTGAAATTTCCGCCCGCCACAGAGAGAGCCGAACCAGTCGACGCCGCTGCTGTAAAGAGAGCCTCTGTCAGGTCGTCGCGTGTCTTACGAGGTCGCGTTGTTTCGCTCGATTTTCGTCACAGAGGCACGAGGGTGGATGAGGGGTCGGAATACAGAACTATGGGGGCGTGTTATATTTTGGGGGGCAATCTCATGATTCTTCCGCTATGGTTTTCGCTTATGGAGTCAGTTGGTGTTTGTAAATCATCGCTCTGTTCATACCAAAATTTACGAAACTGCGTGAGTTCGTGAGATCGAACGAATCTAATGCCTCGAATTTCGTTTTAATTTCGCGGAGCACTCGGATACAATGTAGGTTGTACTTTTCGTGAAAATGATGGATAAATTGAAACGCGTTGAGTCCTAGAAGGATTTCGGGATTTCGAGCGTCGGAACTGTTAATGGTCGAATTTGTCGAATATTAATATTTCATGGGAGCTTTGCAATTGGAGAATCGTTTGACCCAATTGAATTCGCGTTTCGCTCTCCGATAGCTATTTAGCTTCGTGACTACTAACGCGCAATTATGTATATTACTGATTAGAAACACGAACACTTGCTCATTTTTGACAAAATCTAATTTAAACAATTACGAGTGGCAAGACTCAGGATGATTTCGTTCCATATTAAAACAGTCCTACAACATTACGATATGGTAGAATTTGTTTTTTTAAGTTGATGTGAAAATTAAATTGATGCAAAAATTGGTCTCTGACAATTTTAGATAAATTGTAACTTCTTTTAGGGATGAACTATAGCAACAATATTTAAACCCAGTTAATATAATAATTTGATGAATCGTGTGTTTAATTTTAATGTACCAATGATAATATTTTAAATAAACAATTTATATTGCACAGAATATATTGTACAGATATCTGCCGCTTTCATAAGTTGATACTATTACGATTAGTTTTAGTAATAATCTCTAAAAACAATTGTTCTATATATTACTCTCTTTATGTATAATACAATAATAAAACAGCTTTTAGCCGTAGAACACGCCAACTTGGTATCATTTTAACAAAAATAGCCTTTCTATGATGTAATACGAAGGCTTTTCGATTTCTGAAAAGTGATTCCTTCCGTGCTTAACATATGCTACCCAATAAAACTAAAATAGAAACAATTACGATTTTCTTCGCAACATAATCATCTCTAAACGTCATGTTAACTTCCCATCAGAAACCTGCAAACACGCAACACGTATAAATACATGAAAACCACGACTGATCCCCGACAATCCCTCGGCCAATCCCATACGAATCTCTCGTTATCCAGGCAGCACGCTGTATCCTGAAACAGCGCATCAGCCTGATAAAGAAACCATACTCTCCCCAGCGGTGGGCATCGGTAGCGTTCGTTAAAACCGCGGAACTTAATCCCTCCTCGGTGTCTGGTAATAAGACGTTCGGAATACCGTTGGTCGCTACCAAACGGAAGATTCCGATATGCATACTGTCTCGAACTGTAGTAGGCCGCTCTCGACAGAAAGAAGGGAGAGAGAAGAGTTGGAAGAGGAGAGAAACGAAGGATGGGAAAGGTGTGGTGGGTGCATGTGCGCCAAAAAGTAGAGCCAAGTTTTGTGGCAGGTGTCGGTGTAACAGTGGCACGCGCACGCTCCTTCACACCGGTGCTCTTTCTCCTTCCTCGCTCTCTCCACGACTCTCCCGGTGTTGCTTCTCTTTTTTCTCTTCTTCTTAGCCGCTCTCGTGCTATCCTCCCTCCGGCTGCCCGTGTGCAGATCCTCCCTACCCCCCACCCCCTTTCACCTTCGTCGTTGTCTTCGTTGTTCTCCTTTTCACCGAGAACCTTTTTTCGCCCGTTTTTTTCGCCCTCTTCTTCCCTCTCGACCAGAGTACACTCCCACTCCGTGCAGCATCTTCTCCAGCTACACCCCACCTCAACGCGCCTCTCCTCCGATACAACCTCTTCTTCTCTTCCCTCCTCCCCTCTCTCTCCATGATCTTGCTCTCTTATATTAGCCTTCTTCTTACGTTGGTCTTTTTCTTTCTCTTGGTTTCTTCTTCTTCTTCTTCTTCTTCTTCTGCTGCTGCTTCTGCTTGTTCTTTTACTCTCGCTCGTCCACCTTCTTCGGGTATCCCCGCCACCGACTAGTCCGTCGACTTCTTCGGCGGCTGCATCAGTTCCCGATCTCAGATGGCCAGCTCAGCGAGACAGGTGCCGCCGACTATTATGACCGGCTTATAGGCAACGAGTCACCGCCGCCACCGCCACCGACACCGTGCCACACCACCTATGCACCGACCGTCGATCCCGCACATGCCACATTGTCGCGCTTCTTTCGCTTTATTTGTGCGGCCGGCATCTGAACGCGGGGAACAGGTGGCTCGGGGACCTGGCCAAATCCACCGGTCACGGATGTGCCACGCCAGCTATGCTATGTGCCGCGTGCACGTCCGACATCGTCACCGGACACGAGCCCAACGATGAATCTTACCTATTTTCAACATAAAGCCTCGCACCTGAGATGAAATCCTCACGGTGCAGGATAGAGAAGATAGGTTATGGATGCGAAGGGCCTTGAATGCGCAGCCTCAGCTGAAAGATGTGTCTAGGGTTTTAGGGTCCTAGGATAGTTGTGTCGAGTTTGGTTAGAGTTTTCTTGGCAGATTCTAGGTGTCTATACAAATTTGGACAGACTCATGGTTTGGATAGAGGAAGAAGTGGAATTTAAGCGGAGATTTTTATTTTATGGTATTGTAATGGGTGTTTTGCTTAGGACGTTTTCTAGATTTCTTTACGTTAATCGATTTAGTTAGACAAATTCGTGTTTTCGTGAATATAGAAAGAGCTAGAATTTAAATAGAGATTTTTATTTTTGCACGTCGTAACTTTGCTCGGTGCATAAATTTTTGAATGTTCATCAATATGATTTTGATTTTATCTGCAGATTTCAGGTATTTAGACAAATCCGTGTTTCTATGGATATAGAAAGGAATGGAATTTACATAAAGCTGTTAGTTTATTGATATTTTTATGAGTATTTTACTTTGCGTGCCTTTCAATCAATTGTGTTAAAGCAAACAGACAGATTAATATTAAAAAATGTTTCTTGGTTACTGAAAAAAATAACGTAGTCGTATATAATCGTGTTTGCATCGTTCGAAATTATATTTGTACTTCTCGTTTGTTTATATTAACGAAGGGACCAGATGTTATATATTTCATTTACTGCGAAGTTCGTAATTTTATAAAATTTTTGTCGGGCACTGTTTTGCGTCCACAGATATTAGGGAATGATGTTCCACGATTTGGCAAGAAAATTAGTTTTTGCATGGCCCGAAAAAGAGTAGAGCGAAGGTAAGAATAGATAATTCACCGAGATATTTGCAGAAAGGATGTCCGCATATCTCTTTTATACCTCTCTTTTTCGCGATTTAGAAGTTTCTTTGAATACCGAGTCATTGCATTTGGAATACCACGACGTGATAAGATAAATGATTCTCGCATTCTGAATTTTTACTATTAAATCCACTTGCGAAGTATCAATTGAAAATTGAACAATCTTCTGAAAATTTACCTATAGAAAATATATTTTCGATTAAATGATCTATTACGCGAGTTGCTATTATTTATTTTACAAACGAAATGCACACGACGCTCTATGATTTTAGATTAATTTTATTTGTCGAACGCAACATATTGACATATTTTATTTATGAATTTTCTACAAAATTCGTACAATGCACAGAATGGTTCAGCTCGTATCTGTGTTCTATTTTCGAAACACCTGCATCGCTTGAACTCTCGGAAGAGATAAGCAGAACAATCTTTGTTTTCCATGTTTCAAAGCCACGCAACTTCATCCTTAGCTATGTTTCCGTGGCTTCAAAAATAATAGAAACTTTCTACCTTCGTATTCTATCATCGTGGAGTTACGCGACTAGAAGAAATACAAATTTTCGTTGGTATTCGATAAGTCACCAAGTAAAGAACAAAAGAAGATACGTGTTGAACAGAATTCTGTTTTATTTTTATTCGCAAATAATAACAGTTCAGATTTCTTTTATTAAAAAAACAATACAATATTGCCCCAAGATAACTAATTCGCTCATTCTCATATTTCATAGCCTCGCAAATTTCATACTATTCGCTGACTTATCCGACAGTTTATTGTAATGCTCTAAGTACTTAAATGTAGCTTAATGTAAAAGTACTTAAATGGGAAGAACAGCGACCAAAGGAAAAATCAAATCGTAAAGCTTCCTCTCTCCGTAACAATTTCAAAAAAGAGGATTCATTTATGTAAATTGTCTGAGAAAGATGGCAAATGAAATTTATTTAAATCATCGTTGATCCTTAAGACGTAGACTGCCACGCTAATTTTACATACAAATATTTTACAGCAGCGATAGATTGAAATACACTAACTATAACATTTAATTCGTTCAGAATATCACTATCAGCCTACCTTTTTCGGCCAGTGTTATCCTGCACGCTGTTAACAACTTTCTAGTCCATGAAATTCGATCACTCTAGAAAACGTAGTACCTAAAACGCGTGTCATCCACGATCACCATCGAAATCAAATTTTATCATCGAAGATCTCTCGATTAGAAACGATCCAAAAGCCATTCCACTTTCCATTGTTACGAGTCTGCGTTTCCCCGTTCCCGTTGTCGTTTCTATCGACGAGTTTTCTCCTGAAAGGAAGGAAAACGTCAGGTGTCATCTCCTTCTTTTTTTCTTCTTCTTCTTCTTCTTCTTCTTCTTCCTCGCTCGTCGTTTAACTCGTTCAACCTCTGTGGAGTAGCTCGCGAGCCGACTTTCTCCAGGCCTGACAATCGGGCTCCATGGTGTTTTTCATTTTCGGCATAATCGATATCTTTCAGGTCGTTAAAGGTGCCGACATCGACCAGCCGCATACGCGTACGTGAAACAAATACGTGCACACGTACGATCGCACGAGGCGGTCGTGTGCCAGGCCGGACGGTAGTAGCGAGAAACGGTGAAATTTTGTGAGAGCGTGTAACGCGTGGCTGTTAAAACCGCCAAACCCACGTGTACACACGTGCCTGTGCACCACCGGGAGAAGAAAGTGCACTCGCGGTTGCACCGGTTGTTGCACAGACTGCTCCACAAAACCACGAGCCACCGTGGCCACGCGAACGGGATCGAAAGTCGAATCGTTGACCGACGCCGACCGGCAGGCGAAATTAATTAAGAGGGATTAATCGACGCCGGATCGAGATACGCGGATACGCGACGATAAATTGGCGCACCGTCTCTTCCTGGTTTGGTAATGCTCTAGGCCGAGACATTTTCAATGCTTTTTCCATCGAGATATTGGTGTCTTGACCTATGATAGACGATTGTATGACGTAGTGTCTTTTGGGAAATTTCAAGATGGGAAAATGATTAATAAAGGATAATAAAGGAGTAATGAGAGATGTATAAATGGAGATTTATGCAAAATCATATTTTTATGTTTTACTTAGTAGAGGTTGTAGACAGTGTATTGCTGGATAGTTTCGAGTGAGTACTATATATGGAGCGAGAGTGTATAGTTTGGGTATTGTACATATTCTCGCATATTATGCGTATTTTTCTGCGTTTCTACGTCCTCAAAGTAGCCGTAAATGCAGCTAATGCATAAATGAAACTATGCAGCCTAAACATATGTATGTAGGATATGAGACGTTCGAAAGTATGGTATTATTAAATGGCTGAAACGGATCAACAAAACGAAATTGTAATATTTGGTGAAATAACAAATGTCTAGTTAAGTTCTCTGTTTCATTAGTCGCGTTCGTGAGATTGATAAGATCGATGTACGTTCTTACTGATATAATATCTTTTTGAGAATATGTATGATATATAGATTGTGGATGTGTGCACATTTATGAGAGTTTCAAAGATGCACAAACGCATTAATACAGTTTAGATGGTGAATTATAGGACCGTTAACGAAGCAACTTTCAGTCAAGAGACTAATGGCTGTACGTTTAAGGAATTTTATGTTACAGTATTAGAAACATAGGTAGATACGATATTTAGAAAGTAGCAGATCTCTATTTTCTCCTCTGTTTGAAAACTCAGGAAGTGTACATTGTTACGGTATTATACTGTATCGAGTTCGACCTCGATAAACTACGTAATTCCTAGCTGTTGGCAAGTTTTAGTTAAGAATTCGATCAATGCTTCGATCAAAACACTTACGCTTCTACAATTAATATATCCATACAATTACAATAAAATGAAATGAATAAACGCAAGAAATTACTCATATTATTTACTATCGGTATATTCCATTCCATATATCGAATTTAATCACATGTAATTGTTTAAGTTTTTAATTATAAATCTCGATGAAAGCTTGTGTATTAAACAAATATCTCCCCATTCGTCCACGAAATTTTCTTGTAAAGCAAAGTATTAAAATTTTCCAATAGACATTGCTACAAGGTTAATATCAAAATGATTGATATTAGGTTAAATATACGAGTAACAATATTCTCATTGAAACAATAAATTATACATTCAGATAGCCACATACATTATACAAGTGGCAGTGCAATATGAAAATAGTACGTACATAGAAGTAACAATATTATTTATAGTTGATCTCACAATTTTAACTACACGTACATAATGTATGTTAACAGCTACGCTATACGTAGCGACTGTGTTGTACAATACAAATTAAGATCCAAAGTACACACTCAGCTGCCTATTCATAATAAATGTTATAATAATTACGTTACATTATATGAAACAAATGAACTCTCAACACTAGCATAATATCGTCGGAACAGGTAACCACAACAGTTTGAGTTACATTTGGACTATGTTACACGATAAAGGCATTAACTGGCTCTATCGTATAAAATACAAATTACAAAACGAAAATCATATATCGCATCAACGATAGCCCCGCATTAAACCAATCTACGCTAAGCTATTGGATTACCAGACTGTGGATGTTCATGCAAATTCATATTTTTATGAACACAACTAAAGAAGTAGAACTGCAGTAGAAATTCCTTTAACAGTATTTTCGAATACTTTCTACCAGATCGTAAAATATTTTTAATGATTCGTTTAACGATTCGCTGATTTGTACGTTACGCTTTATATCCTGTGCGTTATCACACCTTTAAATCACTGGTAAATGCATAAGAATCCACAGTTTACTGATCGACTCTCTAAACTGAAATAAAGGAAACGGTGGGAATGTTACGAACATTTTCTTCCAGCTTGTCTTCAAATCCCTAATTACATCTAACATTCGCTTCCGATAAATTACCTTCTCTACAAAATAAATTATTTACTTCTCGAAATTTGTTAATAAAATTCTACAATCCACGAGAGATGTGTTACGTAACATTGGCCAACTCACGTACAATACCAATACCAATGTATCCATTACAGAATAATCATATCCACAATTCCACACTTATCCAAATCTCTGGCCACCGTCATAAAAGCCCATCAAACGCAACCGAGATCCAACTTCATTACCAGTTACCCAGACTCCCGATCCTAGATCTCGCATCCTTGATCCTTTAACCCGCGATCCCCACTCGACGTTCCCTCTTCCACGTGAGTGCGCCCGCGTCTTTTTTATTCCTGCTGGCGTAAAACTCGCGGAACGACGCGTAGACGAGTCGCGAGTATCGTGGATAGGCACGTGCGTGGAAGCGTTGGAACATCAGAGAGCCAGGAGTAGTGGTACCTTTGTCCTCCTCTGGCACGTCGGCGGAGGAACGGGGTGTAGGATCCCTATTGATCTCCTCACAGAGCCCGGTAGCAGAGAGTTCGCACAGAGGGGTTAGAGAGAGGGTGGCGGGGGTGGGGCGAGATAGACGGGGTGAGATAGAGAAGAACCACGCCAGAGCGCGACAGAGACGCTTGAACTGGCTGAACCGATGAATAGAAGAGGATAGAAAGTGAACTGTTGGATAAACGACGATGGAAGGTGTAGAACGGTTGAGAGACGGACAAAGAGGGAAGACGAAGAGAGGATCGAGGATGGACCTCTGCGCCAGAGGGTAGCCACGTTGTCATGCGCTGACTTGACGCGTCATTAATGTATCAGAGGATAACGCGGGCCGAACGATGGCCAGACCGCTAATAGAAGGTTTTTCATCGGCTGTGCGATCCGGCGCTGCGAGTCACTGGTCGCGTGCGCCGCGGATACGCAGCTGTTGTTGTTTAAGCCAAGCCGACACACAGGGTCCGCTTAAATCATCCACTAGTTTGCCCGGTAACGTAAATTGTCACGCGCCGCGTATCATCGCTGCGTGCATATTGCAGCCACCGCGTGCAGCTCTAGCGCTGGCCAATTCCTGGCGAACGCTGCATTTTTATGCCACTGTAACGATCCCCTTATCCTTCTTTTCTTCTTTTTTTTTTTTTTTATTTTTTTGGACTTTCAGTGATGTACTCGATACTCGGTAGAACTGTAGTTATCGGTTTAATCGTTCGAATTTTATGTCGATTGAACGTTTGTCGATTGAATTCGTTTATCGGAATATAAATTCTTATTACACGAAGGGAAAACCATTCGGTGAATTCCTATCGTATGAAGCACATTTATGTAAACTGTTTAAGTTCAGATACATGGAGATCTATCTGAGTTCTACTGGGATGTTTTGTATTTTGTAGGAGTGGGATACTGGAGCTTCGATCAGCTTCAGAGGATAGATTTTTTTTTTTTTTTTGAGATCTGGAAAGAGGTATTGGTGATGGAGGTATTTACGTGACGTAGATCTTTGATGGGCCTTTGGAGTTTGATCGATGTATTCGATACATTGCACGAAGTAGTAGCATTCGAAACGTGTCAAATATTTGAAAAATTTGCAAACGTAGCGAATCTATTTAATAGTCTTAAACTTCGTATCATTCGAAATGTAGATTTTCATCGACTAGTATTAGATTACTGAGGATGCGTGGCAAGATAATACGAACCAACTGATGTCCATCGATTAATATACGCCCACTCGTTTCCGTTCCAATTACACGACACGAATTCCGTGGATACAAGTATATCAAGAATGCACTTGTTCCTCAGATGACGGATCGCCGAAATCATATGCTCGTTTCTCCGCTGACGTAAATTGTTGCCACCATGTTTCTGTATTGACATTTCCTCTCACCGAGAAACGCGCAGCTTATGTGTCATGAATATCTTAAGCGTCACGCAGAAAAATACTAATTGTAAGAAACTCGCGTGGCGACAGTCCATGTTCTTTTCGAGACAGACGCTGTGTTAATCTGTACCTACGTCGATTTTGAAGTCCGGCATGTCAATTTCACGAAATGTAATTGAATATTATGGATATCTTATTTTTGGTATTATACTGCATGGTATATTTATGGTGTTCGGTATATGGTATTCTGGTATTTTGAAATATTTTATGAAATGTTGGATAGTGAATTAAATTTGGAATTCCATATTGCAGTTATATAAGGAATTAAGGATTCGGTATATTTGTTCTGTTTAAAGAAATAATTTACGTACATTTACTTATCTCTTCTAAGAGCAACATATTCAATCGCTGCCAATTTCTAAAAGTCGCTTTATAATTAATAAAATATCAATGCTATGACAAACCGAATTAACTTGTTTGCACGTGCTTTTTTATGAAACGTACTAAAAAGAATTTCCCCTCGAAATTATCTTGGACGTTTATAATTAACATAAATTCGCGTTTTAACCGCTATATTATACTTCCTTTATCTTTTTTACTAGTTTATTCGCACGCACTTCAACACTATACCGCGAATATCTATTCGAAAACTGAAAAGCGCTCCAAAGTAACATTGGAAGTTAATTAACGCGAAAATAATTAACGTAACATTTTCTTTCTAATTTCTACATACTCCGTTTACCTTTTCTATCGTCCCCATCGTCTTCCATTTACGATCTGCAAAATAAGACTGCTCGTAAACTCGCAAAAACCATGTGATACTCCTGATTCTTAACTTTCTGCTCTGTATTTGTACCAAACATATAACATTCCATCCAACTTCCAATAAGAATACAATCGATACGTACGATAGGTTCTATACCAATAGGCGTCTCTAATATTACAAAAGAGAAAGAACATGGATTGTTTTGCCGCAAGGTGTGTATCTAGTTCACGTTTAATCACGGCGCATAAATGCAGCTCGAAAGGACAGCGTCTCGGGTTTCACTGCTTGAGGTGAAACGGCGAATCGTACGTGTACAGCCTACATGTAGGTGGACTTTCATAGATTTGATACGATTGCGTGATGCGTGTATGCTAGAGTACTTTCTAGAAACGATCTATCATCTCGGTCGATCATGGCGCGCGCCGGGCCTTCTATACGCGATAGTTTCAACTCAGAAACAGCCCACTTCGTTACGTTCCCGTAAAAAACACAGGTGAGAACGTTCCTTTTCAACCGAAGACCACAGGAGAAGAACATGATTAGTCGCATTTCCCATTTTTTTTCTTTTTTTTTTTCTTTTACAGGAAAACAGTTTCAAGATTCGCTGATCGTCGATCAATTTCACGTTAATAAAATTCTCTTTGTATTTGGTTTTGGAGAGAAATAGGTGTTTTTGCATTGATTTTAATATTTGTTGAACATCGCTCGTTGGATGTTAAATTAGGAATTGCGTTATTTCTTTAGCTGTGTCCATAAAACTATAAATTTGCATAAGAATAGGCAGTCTAATCACGATGTTACAGCATTGAGATTATTAAAATATTGCTCCTCTTAATAGTTATACTTTTGGCTTACATAAAACTTTGCCAATCTGTTAGCTATTTTTTAGGGACTGACATGCTTATACGTAACAGGTTATTTTCATTTTCAATTGTGTCATGTTAAACTTCTTCTATCGAATTAAAATTAGAAATTCAACAAAAATGTACTTACGTACGTTCGTCCTTCGTAATCTTCAACTTTCTTCTGCTGTCGAGATAAAATTAGAAATTCAACAAAAATGTACTTACATGTATTTTTCTTCTGCGATCTCTGACTTTCTTCTTCCTGGTCCTCGACTATGTATTTGCTTCGAGAATGTGTATGCAAGTTAATTCGTAAGATTTTGCAAAACGCTTCCTTCTTGGCGGCGATTCAACAATTCGTCCTCTCTGACGGATCGCCGCACGTCAGTGAGCTCCTCTTTCTGGAAAACGTTCGATCTCCCTCGGTCAACAAACAGCAATGCTAATTGTGGAACACAAAGGTTAAAGCATCCAAGTTTCGCAGTTTCGCAATTTATTTCGAATTCGAGTTCTAAATTGTAGCTGTAAGAATAAATAGATGTTGACTCTTAGAAGCTGTAATGAGTGAAAGTTCACCAAACACATCGATTTTATTGTTAACATTACGTTTTTATTTGTTTCATTGCTGTTAATAGTAACTATCGTGTGATTAGATGTGATCGTAGAATTGGTCGTTAGATTCTTGTATTTTATGCAATGTTCTCCTAATTTCGTATATTTTTCTCGTAATTGCAACATTTCTGAAAATCATTTAATAACGACAAGAATTTCGCATCAATTTCTTCATACATATTTTTAAGTTTCGAGAAATTGAGGAAGAAGATAAGATTAAAATACAAAAGATAAATTAAAACGAGAAATAGGAATCGTTGTTACAACGAATGAAATAATATCCTATAAACGACTTCTTTCCGCACTACAACTAGAACATTTTATCTATACAACAGACCTCACCTGCCAATCAGTGAATTTCCACGAAACAATTTACGCTCTGCTCGAGAGGGAGTGGTCTCAAGCTTATAATCGCAAAATGTACATATGCCTATGTAAACCCTTCAGCGATCAGAAACAAAAATGAAAATTCTATAAAAAGAGAAGCCCCCGAATCCATAACTATAATTTCTCGTAAAATTGACTTTATACTATCATAAAGTAATATAAAAGTAATAAAAGTATATAACATTTTCTGACAAATTAAAAGATTTTATTAAAACGACGTAACAAAGTCTTTCAAAAGATTCAAAACAGACATTATATCACCTCCGTAAATAATAATATCAACCGAAAAACGATGATAATATCAAGTGACCTACTCTGTATATATCATTATTACCAACATTACACCTCGTAATATCATCATCTAACATCCTGAAAAAAACAATCAATCAAACAAAAAAGAAAAAACAAGATGATAATATCAAATGACCTATTCGTACGTACATCGTTATTATCAAATTATTATACTTAATAAATAAGTGGAATTACTATTATTAGACCTGATAATAATAACCATCATTATCTAGCATCCTTTGGTCCCAGAAACAAGGTCCTGCTTGCACCTAAACCCGATCACCTCGAATCCCAGAGTCTACATAGTCTCGATCGCGTACCATCCATCCAGAACGTTTATATTTACGATGGAAGCCGGTTGGATCGTCCAGAACGATCCATCGCGATAATCAATATCCCCGGTTGCGGTTGTGGTAACACGGCGTGAAATTTTCTCCGATCGGTTTCGACGTTCGCGTTCCAGTTCGCGTCCGAGGGCGAAAATAATTCATCGTTCGCTCGTTCGTCTCTCCCCGTAAGCTAAATAGAAACGTCGCTATTAATCTCGCCGCGTAATTGCGACACTGAAAGGGTTAGACTTGTTAGCGCGTCGGACGATATATCGTCCGCGTGCTTAGACGCTAAATTAAACGTTTCGCGGCGAAAATAGCCACCGCTTCGGTTCATCTGCCTTTAATATATTACCGGGACGCGATTCAAACGGGCCAGCAACGCATTGGGAGGGTTCTCACCGGGCCTACCAAACGCTAATCGAACGATAATCCGACCCTCGAATCGATCCACGCCTCGCGTAATCGTTCTACAACCAAGCAAAACGTTTTCCCAAAGTTTGTGAGATGACGAAGTTTGAGCAAGTTTAACCCGTTGCATGATAGATTAATTTATTGCCTGGCAATCCGGTATTACTTATTTCAAATTTTGAAATAGTAATCTTTCCACGCCAAATGTTGTTCTTCCTTGAATAAAATTAGTTTTTCAGCAGACCCCTTCAAATCTGTGATTCTCAATTGAAATTTCATTATTTGGGAAGCGCAAGAATTCGGAAGAAAATGGCAAATAATAAAATACTTAAATCGAATAAGTTATATAAATGTTATACATGTATGTGGAAATACACTAATTGACTCGAATTGTTGTAATCTCCTATGATCTAACGATATCGTTCGAGGGTTAATTGAATGATACTCTGTGTTAACGTAGGAATGCCTCGATTTTTAACCAAACTTTGTACAAGAAAGAAAGATGAACAAAGAACAAACGTGAAGTAAGATGAAACAATCATAAAAGATGAGCCTATCGTTCTGGCGAAAGGAAAATTTTACGAATGTTCGTACTCGTTCAACCTTATTTGTCATTTGTATTTGTTTTACTTATTCCACAATTTCGGTTTCTTACCTACGCTAATGTTTTTCGTTACTACATCTAAGCAAATATGGTGGAAAAAGATTTGAACAGAAATTAAAATTCTTCGGAAGGTATTACGCAATGAGAACAGGTATTTATAACTAGAAACATTTTTGAATGTATTATTCTGCTTCGTACGTAATTTCGACAGATTTCTCTCGCTCTAATGACAGATTAACATTCTACTGACATATCAAACTTACGTTCGTGCATATTATGCATGTGAATTACGTAATACAAATTGCTGCAATACATCGCATACGTAAGAATAACCGCAGAGACATTCTTATAAATGATTCTGTCCAAACGAAAAAGGATGCGCGCAATCAAGTGGCTTCGAACTCTAATCCTAAATAATTGTAGGTTAACTCTTCTCCCTTAACGTTCGCGATCAAAATAGATGGCTGCAGTGGTACCTAACCTCTTAAAACCCATCTCAAAAACTGAAGACACTTGGTAATAAGATAAAAATTACCTAAAAATTAATGTATTATACATGATTTGTATGACATTCTTGTGCTACTACATGTTTAAGCCTGTACACGTTATCTCGACTGTATTTTCCCAACGTACCTATGAATAATTTCCTTTATTCACGGTATAATCGAATTATTATTATTACTACCTATTATTGCAGAAGTAGATATAACAGATACAATACTATACTTTAGATATTTTATATACTTTTTTCATATTGCTCGCATTATGCGAATTTTTCAATCTTTAACTCTTTACCATCAGATGTCGCCACTGCAATAGCAGCATTTTTGTCTTCGAAGTCAGATGAGGCGATTCTAGTGATAGATATTTAATGCTTCGATCAGTTGGTAGTGAAAGGAAAATATGCCGACCGAGAAGGACCAATTTTTTCTCCCATAAATACATAAAAATTCACAGTTTTCTTCGACTAATCTATTTGATCAACGTGGCTTCTGAATGGTTCGTAACACTAAGGTTAACGGTCGACATTAGGAGGTCAGGTGCGCGAACCGCCGCGTGCTCGCACTCTCGCGATCGTCCACGATCGCCTGTGCTACCAGAAACACCAATACTGACCACTTCCGACGAGCTACGGCAGACACGAGCAATTAATTCGAAACGATCAGGTCCCGTTTACGCGTTTAATTGCTCCACATTCGCGGGAACAGTTATACAATTGTAAGCAACGTACGTGCACGATTTTACTCGCCTCGTCTATTCTTTCTAGCGCGAACTACTGGCTAAACGCGTCGAAAGAAAATACCGTGAGCGCCGGGCGTAGCTTTTGTTCGGCTACCGGTATGCTCTTTTCGCCGTTTTGTTTCGTTTGGTAAAAGGATAGAGAAACGGGCGCGCAGCAAGGAACACGGTATCGTGTATGTAGGCCAGCTGAAACGAAGCGTCGGAATAAAGCGAGCCGACTGAAAGCTGGCACGGATTCGACGAGAGTGAACGATTTGGACGGTGTTCACGGCTAACGGGGAGAGCCTCGATCGACTTACCGATCAGGTGGACCCAGACTCGGGTGGAATCGATGGTTAAGAGAGGAGCAATGGAGAGTGATGGGTACACTGCGGACTTTTCTGCATTTATAGAAATAGAGGACGGTCGTACTCCTTCGAAGTGTCGTACCCCTTCAGACACCTAAAATTTTGATAAGGTAACATAAAAATACAATTCTTCGTGGCAAATGTGACGGGAAAGTTGTGGACGACTGCAAATGAAGCTGGAAGATGCTCTGAAAGGCAAATTGAAACTTTCCGACTTCGAGCGATCGTAACTTGGAAATGAACGCATCAAATGCAGATATTTGTACAACACGTCAAAATTCTAAAATCATGTTGTTCAAACTGATAATTAATAGCAATAACACGCGACATATATAAATTGAAGGTAGAAGAATGTATTATATATATGTACAATGCGTATATACACAATGTCCAGAAATAGTATTTGTACACCATCGTATGCGTGTTATTTCCACTTTAATTAATTTGGTTCAAGAATATTAAATTTTGTATAATTTACCAACACTTTCGCGTGAATACAAGAATTTGATATTGCGAAAATAGAACATAGAGTCTGATAAAAAAAAGAAAAACGGTTCATCGAAAGGTAAGGGGATATGCCAATAGCTTTTTGTGGACACTGAAATATGCAAAAATGTAATAGAAAATACGAGTATATAGTGCAAAACAACGCTTTATCCAGGTTCCACGTTCTTTTTTATTGTACTTATAAACATATAATTTGCATAAATATTCGCAATCCAGCAATGGATTTTTGGAGGTTATGTTAGGTTGAAATATACGACTGTTTTAACGATTTATATTTCAGTAAATCTGGAAAAGGGGAATCGTGGAAAATGATAGATTTTGAAAGCGGTGGATGATGAAATATTGATGCAAAATTTGGATTCCTTCGGAAAATTTGGGTCTCCGTTGTATCAGGTTTGAACGGCGTCATTGTTCGCCTCCACTTTGATAACGAATTTATGATAGGCTTATGGTATGATTCATTTAGTTCGCGTATTTACATTTTATAATACTTAGATATTGACGCCTAGGTAGAATGTAATATGGAACAAATATTTCATTTCATTAATTTATTACAATCAAGACAGTAAATACTCCATTTTATTTTCTTACGATGTAATATAGGATCATTCTGTCTTTGGCCAAGAAAAATTTGTCGCCATGTTCCGTGTTCCGCTATTTCTTTTGGCGTTGACGAAGGTGTATTACTAGGCGACCGATAAGTAGTTTCTGGGAAGAATGGATAGATATCCGGGAATCCGGTCGGATATCGATCAGCAAACTCGCTTTCTATTTCACGTGAGAGATAAGGAGATAAGGCGCGCGATATGTAGGACAGAGTATGTAAATCAATAAAGGAGACGGCGCGTACGTAATCCCGTGCGAATTATCACGCGAGATTTGACTTCTTTTATCCTTTTGTTTCCTCGTTAATCGGTATTATGCAGTTAGGTTCGCGATAAACTGAACTCGGGTTACCGGACTGAAGCAGTTCCGTGTACAGTGTCGAGCATGTAAATTGGAGAAGTCCTTATACCAAATTCCACTTGATTCTGTTTGTAATTATTACTCGAAATGAAAATGTGAAAGCTGTGTTGTACTTATAATTGATGGTACTCCAAATGAAAAATCTATTCTCAAACTTTATATTATGAAAAATATTACTTTTAAAAAATGGAAAAAAAGCGTTGAATTAAAAAGTAAGTTTTGTTATTTACACCATGCTTGCTACTATATTTTATATAATTTGGTTATAAGATTTGGTTATAAAAAAGTGATCATTTCTGTGTTAAACAAGAAAAAATTTTGTTGTAAAGCTGGTAGGGATTTTTTTTTTATAGAGTCCTGGTAATTGTAATCAAATCAAGTCAGATTACTTTTATTTTTACTATTATTACTATTATTTTGAACACAATAATCCGTTTGCACGAAAACAGAGCAATTTGTATGTAAGGAATCAAATTTACATATTATAAGGTGTATTAGAGGAAAGAATAAAAGAGAAGAATTTTATCTTTTGCATTGTTATTGATTTTCATAGGAAAAGAATTTTTTTGGAATGCAAATTAAGGGAATAAAATACGTACTTATCTGTAGATTGATTATACAATGGCATATTTAAGGTTTGAAAAACAAGTTATGTAGGGAAATTTGGATTGGATTATCAGTAATTGGAACATTGTTGCTAGCAAACATGTAAATTTTATGGATACAGGTTGAAGAGAAATCGATAAAGGAGGCATAGATTTCTTCGTCTCGTCAAGAACCTCTCTTCGAACTTCAATTTCCCTTCGATTGGCGATAACAGGAAGCTTCCTGTTGTAAAAACCGTTGTAAATTTTTAATGTCTTTCCGTGACGAACTGCACCCAACTATCTTTCGATTAACCTATTATTTGGAATGCTTTTTCTTTAATGTAAATATAACATTATACGTAAATATATGTATAATATAAATGACACTGTTAAAATATTTAGTACAGCAACTGGAAATCAAAAGAATTGGAATTAACCAAGAAGAATACATCAACATTTATCAATATAATAATAGATATTTAGAAAAAACAATTTACCCTATAACTAAAGTTACTAATTTAACAAAAATAGTACAAAAATTTTGTTTGGTTTTGGTAAAAGCATATCTCCTTTGTATCTCCAAAATTATCATCATATGTTCAGGAAACGAAACCCATATTCCTCTGAGATCAAAAAGCTTCAAACACTATAAAGAGATTTATTAGTTTATTCTTTTTTGACTTAATTTTATACAACGTTGATAAATCGTTCACACCCGATTGGTCCTTTCGTTGCCAAATTTTCGTAAATATTTAGCCAAATTCTACAAGTTCTCATTTGTTCCAGTAGAATTGTTCGGAGCGTTCGGATCGAGCTGCAGGACTCTCACCGCGCCCAGTACACATGTAAGTACAATGCACAAGCATCTCTCACGTTCAACTCGTGTCTGGCCCGAACGCGACAGAAGAAACCCGGTAAAACCCGACAGACCCCTATGACACATAACGATGAAGCTATAACATCCATCTCGCTGCACCCTTTTACATCTGCATCAACTACCCGACCTTTAACCCTTAGCCTTATAATATCGATTATCCAGTCACATTCGTGGCACGAATTATGGAACCGATAAAATAGATTGTATTTGTAATAAAAAATTAATGTTTACTTCGACTCTTCATTGACGATCACTAAATACGTATAAATTACAAATTAACGAATGCCAATACAGTAAAAACTGCGCATAATTTCGATTACATATCTTTATTATTTTCACTAGGAAAAAATGTGGCTAATACATTACAAACGTTAATAAATATAAATCAAAAAATTCCTTATAGTTTGTTTAGAAAAAAATCTGCAAAAATACCTAAAAAATAGCGTACAGAACCATAATAAACCTATAAGAATCTACTAAGGAACTCGTGCAGCAAGGGGGTTAGGGCCGCGTCAAGAAGTCCGTTCCGGGAGATTTGTGAACCCCGTGCGTGTCAGCCGACCATGCATCGTCATTCAATTCCGGTCAGCACACAGAAGGTTGATTCTATGCCACCGTGCGGCGTCGTGCGCAATCGGCACGCTCGGTCGGTCGGTCGCGGTGGCTCGCGCGCGCGTGCTCGCGTCTATATCGGGATTTTTGTAGCGGTTTATCATTTTTGTGCCTGCCCCCCTTTTACACCCCACCATGGTTTATTTAAAGTGTCACGAAGGCGAAGGCGTGCACGCGCATGCGCTCGTGCACCACCCGATGTTGGCCAACAGGCTGTTACGGGCCTTGCACCGGCCGTGTTGCCAAACCGGCGTTACATGTGTGGGTGCGACCGTCTGTTGGTTTGTGTGTATGTGCGTGAATAAGGCCTTCTGTGTGTCACATGAGAGAGAGAGCACGCGCGCGCGCACGTAACGCCATTCTCCAACGCGGTGCCAATCAGTGGCGGAACTGCAAGCCGGTGCATCCGAGAGTACACGCGTCCGTGGATTTCCAATCTTCTCTCTCTCTCTCTCTCTCTCTTTCTCTCTCTTCGTTCTTCTTCTATTTCGTTTTTAAAGCTTTACATACTGACTTTCTTATTTTGGTCTTTTTACTTTTATGGTTTTCAAAGAATTGAGGCAGGTTTGATGATTGATCTGGTTGGTTTGAAAAAGTTTAAGGCTACTGTTTTATATTCGGTTCCTTTATTTCTAAATTCGAGTTTTGCGTATGAATTAGATGTTGCGTCTGATTTGGTTGGTTTGAGAAAGTTTAGGGTTATCGTTTTATGTTTAACTCCTTTTAATTCTATTAAATTGGGGTTTGGGTATAGGTTGGCTTTGGAGACTGATTTGCTTGATTTGGACATGTTTAGAGTTGTTGTGTCGTATCTGCTTTCGTTCTCTTCCTTCAATATTTTCTTAAGCTTCGAAGATTGATTCGGCTTTGGTGATTAATTTGATCGTGGAAATTATTCTCTCATCTTTCGTATAATCATATCTTTACCAAAACCAATATCGAAAATAATTTGTTGAAACCCAAGTTACATGAAATACGTACAACTCGTCGTACAATCAATACATGCTGCTTTAGAGCAGAAGTTTCCATCCGATGTTGAATGGAGATAAATTACAATAATGGGGTAAACGATGAATGTTAAATTACTAGGTTGCCGGCGAAAGATACGGGGTTCATTTCTGAAGATAAAATCACACATGGAGCGTGTATGAGTAATTGTACTCTAAAGTACGGTTCGATATTCGTGGCACTTGACGGTAGAGGTTGCAGTAGATTGGAGAAAATCGAGTCTTTTTTTTCCCTAAGTATGCGCTATTCCAGGAGCAAACTTTCTATTACCTTCGTATACCGACTTACTAATAATGTTTTTGTTCCAGTAGGTATTAAGAAGTCGATAGTAAAATTCCGTATAACGTTGCGATTTCTAATATCGAGCTGTACGAGTCGAACGTAAAATTGCGCGTATTCCATTCGTATTTTTAACATTTTCACTTGCATTATACATTATATTATATTTTTTACCTATGTATTCCTAGTTACGTTGATGCTTTATCGACTATATTTTCGTCAAACTTGAAAGATTTATTCCTGGAAACCAAAAGATAACCGGATCAATAACAACGCAAGAGAGCACGATAAAATTAAACACATTGTATTGGATAATAAAATAACCAGAATAAAGCGTCAAATGTTATTTATTCCTTTTTTTATATTTTATTCTGATTCTTTTATTATTCAATAAACTATGCTTAACTCTATCGCGTGCTTTGCATCATTTTCAGAAAAATTCCAAACTGCAAGATGGTTCATGCTCGATGCCTCAACTTCGATACTTTACCTAAACAGTCTGCATTCTTTATCTACATCTCGTCGATTCCTTCCCACAGCCATATTAATTTCCCAAAGCACACAATCCTCGTCCGAGCAATCCATCCCAGGACAAGCTAAACGCCATTGTCCACGATCGAGGAAGAAACGTATTCATCGAAGGTAACGGGACACGCCGTTTTCCCAGATACTCGACTCGCGGTTACGTTTTCGCCGCTGCCCGTTACGTTCGTTTCATTCGAATACGAGCACGCTGTTCTATTCAAATCGGACACAAAGAAAGGCTAGAGGAAGAACACGGACCGCGAGCGTACGAATCACGATCGCGATCGCATGCTGAATTCAGACAATCTTACCATTTTCACGAAGAAAACGTACTTTCAGAGGGGATGACGAGTTTTATTGACTTTTGTGCGTCGAACAATAGGATTGTATAATCATATTCGATAAATCTAATATTACAAAACTCACAAATTGGCTATTAGGCAAACGTAAATTCATCCTATTTTTATATTCATTATTTATATCACTTTCCACTTCACCAAAAAATATCGAAGATGCAATGAAAATATCTTTTTATTCTTTGATACGTTTAAAATTTCGAAAAAAGTACTAATATCCACTGATTATATAAAATTCTTATCAGAATGATCGTCGAAATTTAACTTCAAAAAGGCACGGGATTTGTGGAAATGGAGTTAGTAGATGTTGGATTTATGGAAGTTAATAAATTCAGATCACGGTACTTTATCAGTTAAAACAAGAAAACCTTGAAAGTTTGAAAACCATAAACATAACTGTACAGTGTACAGTGGCTACAATAAATTTTTTAACACCATCGTACTAATCGTAGCATTTACATAACAATTAATTGAATCCGAGGGTATTAAATCTCGTATCATTTAGTGATACGTACATTATCGTACATACGTTTGTATAACGTGATACCTGACAGAAGGATATTTCTTATATTATTGAAATAAAGGCATATACGAATACTTTTTACTCCCACTGTATGTACGTTACGCGGTATATACAGATCTACCAATTCCACAAGAAGTTACAAAATCCATGTCACGAACGTGGCATAAATCAGTCGTAAGTCAAATAAAAGTCTACGAATTTCAATAATTATATCGATAAGATAGCATTGGTAAGAACAGAACCGCGACGTGTTTTCCATTATATCCACGACGATCGATAAACGGTCGATCGGCATGAATAATTCATCGAGGCGTATTAATTCGAACGCGTCACGTCGATCGAGAGCTGTTCATCGGCGAATTAACGCAGCGATCGATCTCGATCCGATGATAGCCGAACCGTTTAACGGCGAGAGAGGTTCGATAAGCGCATCTTTCGCGGTATTCCGATTAGAATCGATAACGGATCTCAACTTTGAGTTGCCAGCTTGTTAGGCGACGATAGCTCGGACCACGTCATCGTATTTGCCCATCGAATGAAATTCTTTTTTCATATGAAGCGTGACGAGTCCGATGTTCGATGCACGTGACGAATCGATATAGAGACCCAGAATTTTTCACGCAACTTCGAATAGTTCGGTTCGGTTTAAACCTATGTAGAAGTAACAAATCCGTCATTCACGACAGATGTCGGATTTTCCTGTCTTCGTAATTACCACACTGCGGAGTATTATTCTCTTTCGTGGATTTTTATGAAACCGAAAGGTATAATGATGCAAACAATGCACATGTATAATATGGAAAATGGTATAAATAAATGCAAAATATAGTACCCATTAGAATATTTAGTAAATAAAACAGTCGCCTATCTAGGTTCTATATATCTTTAGCTATATTCATAGAATTACGAATTCGCATACAAATCCATCGTCTGCTAATTAATTAATTAGAAATTAAGTATCTAAAAATCCTCCAGATATTTCTCATATTCGAAAGACGAAATTTACGATCTTCCGCGGCCGAAGAAACAAAAAATTGCTTGACAAATTACTTATAGTTTTATATACTAGATAAGCTATATCTACGAATCCTTTTCGTCATATTTCTTCACGGAATCGAGAAAAGCAAAACTTCGCCCAACAGATATCTTATTCGCGAAAATCTTTCACCGATAGAATCAGAGACCTGACGGAACAGTTTAATTCCTCGTTAATCATCGACCAACTGAAAATATACCAAACTTTCAATTTCCCAAGTTTGTACGCGCGATCGTGATCTCGATGCAATTTAGATAAAACCGTCGGCTTCTCCAACATTGCTGGAGTGCGTGGCGCGTATAAACGCGTTAAGTTTGCCGCTAGAACGAGTGTTCCGGTTTTACTCGGATCGGTAGATCACCGAAAATAAAGTGGCCACGGTGGCACGCAGGCGCCACTGTATAACCAACACGATGGCGCGTATTGTGCGACATAAGGGAGGTAAAAATATACATGTGCATGCATATGGGAGAACGGGTGGCTCGATTTTTGTCCCACGATTACTCGTTCGCTTCTTTCGAATCGAATTCGTTCGAGGGGTTCGTCCCCTATCGTTCAACGAGTATACAGGGTGTTACAAAAAAAGTAGGAGATATTTAGAAGGTGTGATTCTAAACATAATGATAATGTATAAATACGAAAACGTCGTTTCAGCTTTACTTTTCCAGTTATGTTAATGTACATGGAGGTACTCGTTCTCTGTATTTAGCATTTGCCATTTTATTGTAGGTTACGGTGACTGCGAATACTTCTGGCTGTCATTACGACGGATATGTTAGACCAATCGAACGAAGATCTTTCGTAGACAACGCTGTAAGTGCAAATGTTAAAAAATGCCGTTTCTTTGATCGTGTAATGTCCTGCGTGCTTATGGGAATACCGTAGTATAGAATTTAAGAGCAATTTCTATTTGTAAGTAATTACTGGTTGCGTTAAAAGGTAATACCATCGGTACGTTCAATATCTTTCTATAAAACAGCGTAAGTTCCATTAAGCTGGAACTCGTGCATATTAAATATCGGTAGGAATTTTATAACAATTCTTAGTCGCAGCATTACAAAATATTCTTTTCTAATAAAAATAAAAAAGAACATCTTGAACAAATATATGTTTTGTTTTTATATTTACATATAATGCTTGCAAATTTAAGCGAATGACACGTTCGATTTTCTCAACAATCAAGAGGTAGCACGTACAGACTTTTCTACAAATACAATTCTTGTTCCGATGAACTTTGGCTATATCGTATAATAATGAAAACAAATGAAATTTTGAAAATAATTTTATAGTCAGAGAAGCTTTTTCTCTCCGTTTTCACTCTACGAACAAATTCATACTTCAAATACGTAACAGTGACTGGAAGAAGTCTTGACACATAGTATCCATTACAGGATTTACATAACTAAATAGTACGTTGTATATAAAGCAAAGTGTAACAAGTATTAATCGACCAATTTTACTTATTTATTGTTGCTATTGTTAGAAAGCACACACGCATAAACATAATACGTTATTAATGCGAAAAGCGGGAGGTTGGAAGCTCAAAATTCGATGAAATTAAAATAACCTCGGAATATCTAATTCACAATCAGGCAACGTATTTAATTTAACCGGTAAGCTACGCCCGGTAAACGAACTTAAATTTAATCTCTCTGGTGGAAAACGGGGCAATTTAAATTAAAAAACTCCGTGCATTGTTTTCCGCGCGACTTTCGCTAGTAGTTTTCAACTAAAGCGGAAGGATAAAACGAATCACACGTTCTACGTCGATACGGGACGAACGAAAATTTCCAGGCGTGTCGCAAAATTTCGCCTGACGTTTTAGAGATTTTAGAGTCGATGGAGTTGGTGGCTGCCGTGATTTCACGCCGCGGAACGCAAGGCAGCGAACGCGACCAAATAATAATTGTAAACATGTTTCGCTCATTACGGCCGCCTGGATTTCACGATCGATATAGACACGTTTGAACGGAAGCCATTGTAATCGGTATGAAAGCTGCCATAGATTTTCACAAGAGAGAGAGTCGCGCCACGACGTTTCGTCTTCACTGACACGGATAGAGAATCCGGGTGCAGCGGCAATCCTTTTTTTCATTCTCTCTTTTTCCTTCTTTTTCTCCTTCTCCACGGTTACCCATGCTGATCGAACCATTTTTACATACTTTCCAAAGGTACCTCTTGTTACAGAATGTTCGAATGGTAGCCATACGCCGTTTAGTACGTGGTACTTTTCACGTTTCTCGTATCTTTGTGTGTATTTATGGTGCTTCTCGTGCAGGTTAATTGATCGATGCACATTGGATACCGTATGTTCTTCAAACGTTTACTGGAAGTTGAAGTAAATTTTTCGAATTAAAACTATCGTCACTGAAAAGATTAACATCGATATTGTATCGATCAATGCGCATGAAATATCATTTAGCGGCCAGATTTCCAATAGAACTGTAAAACTTTCTCGAGTTAAAGTAATTACCATAAAAGGACTAATAATTTTTTACCGACCAATGCACATCAAATGATATTTACTGTTCAGATTTCCAATAAAACTCTACAAATTTCTCTAATTAGAATAATTATTAAAAAATCGAATATATCTAGATTATCTTCTACCTAGCAATGCACCTTATATGTATTGTTTACCTAAACTTCCAACAAAAGCCCTAACGCTGTTTCGAAGTGGAATAATTAAATCTCGAAAAAAGATAGCGACGCCGATTGTTCCAAAGGTTCCAAACGATCATTCCAAAGAGACGTACAGATACGAAAAACGAATGTAAAAAAGGGACTCGCACATACTTCCGACGAAAATACAACCTATATAACAGTATCCATTTCTCAGCGGCGCTTGGTCCATTTTTACTTTACATCCAGAAAAATGCCTAGAAAGACTATTTCCCGGCTGTCCTCCCTTTTCCAAATAATCACACGTAATGAGAAACACGTGTCTTGTCCCTAAATTTAGCGTAAGTTCATCGACGGGAACGCGCGAGGCGTAACCGGAAGAAAGAGCAGTCGCGTACCAGCGAAAGAGTTGTCGTTCTACGAGAAACAAAGTGCGCGAGTTGTCGATCGCTCGGAGAAAGGGCCGCGTCGATCGGTATTCTCTGACAAAAGCGGACGTTTCCGGCGAACCGGAACCACGAGGAGACCAGCGTCACCGACCGAGCACGCTATTTAAGAAACGACGTGTGTGGAGGAGGAAGTGCGCCGGAAGTCGAGGAGCAAGGGTCTCCTTCGTTCACAAACGCCGCGTGGCCTTGTGCTATAAACGACTTTTAAAGAAAAAGAAGCTGAATGAAGGGAAGGAAGTGTTGGTAAAGGGAATCGTGGGGTGAGAAAGAGTGGAGTTCCCGAACGATTTCTTGGGTTTTGTGAAATAGGATTTGGAATTTAGGAATTTAAATAGCCTGAAGGAAGCTTTGACAATGAGAGTTGCTTACAAGCAGATGGCAAGAACTGTGAAATCTCGAACGAGGTAGATGTATGCGCGTCCGACGCTTTAGGTTGCTGGAAAACAACCCCAAAAAGATTCATCTTGCCCTTTCTTTTCGACAAATTATCCGAGAAATTACGCACTTGGTGTTTCCAGATTCTTATGTTTGAAATGTTTCTGTTGTAATTTCTATCTGTAAAATTGTAGAAATATGAGAGTAATACGATAAGTAAAAACACGCCATACGTCGAAATTCTTTCGGTGCCGTTTTACCATCGACCTAAAGCATCTAATGGCACGTTGCACACACAGCCAGTTCATCCGAGATTTCGCAGCTCTTGCTATCTCCGTGTTAGTCAAATATTTTTAGAAACTGGAATCGCGATGTTTAACGTATTTTCTATTTTTGTAATTACCGAGATACGCAAATGCTGCTAGCAAAATTAACGACGGCTTTTATACCGAAACAGCGATATAAAATAATTCTTAGAAACTGGAATCACGACGTTCAACGTGTACTTTTGCTTTTCAAGTTACTGGAATACGCAAGCGCTGTCGCAAATTAACGAGCACTTTTATATTGAAACAGCGATATAAAGTAATTCCTGAAAACTGAAATCGCCACGTTCGGCGTGTCTTTTTTTTTTCCTTGTTTTCGAAGTTCGCTGAAATATGCAAATACTGTTGCAAATTAATGACGACTTTTATACCGGGACAGCGATATAAAATAATTGCAAATTTTTATTTACATCCATGATACATCATTTTCATTAATCACAGTCATTTATATAGTACAATACATCGAAGAGCGTATTACAGAGGCCGCTCACGAAGCTCTCTTCGTACGTCAGCGAAAAATTGATACTTCGCATTTGAAATGCAATCGTAGATTTTTTTTTATGAATACTAATTTTCAATTTTATTGCTGTTAGGAGGCATTAGAAAATCGTGAAAATCGTCAAATTATTCGATCACGATCTTTTCTCTCGTTTTTAATTTTCAAAGCAGCATCGTGATTTATTCGCAGCACACGTCTAACATGTAATACCGCAAATATGTCCATCGTTGCAGCACACGTAGAGAACCAACAGGCTCGAATACGTGCGATACTTGTCGCGCATGTCCGTCTTCACGTTCCTTCACCTAGGTGCGCAATGTGATCGATACGATTTCGTTGATCCAAGAAAGGATCCGCACAAAGACGTAGCGGTATCTTTCGTTAGCCTTACGTTACTAGAATGGCGTGTTCGTTTCGCACATTTTTACGCTAGCAATTTTTCTTCTTAGCTCTGTTACGATCAACGAATTTCAACAAACTTTTAATCTCTCGTGCATCAAGATAGGGTAAAATTCCAACGAGAGATGCACATTTTTGGCGCGATTCTCTCATATTTTTCTTAAATTGACGAAACTTTTTCAACGACAAAGTAATCGAAACTATCGAATCGAAAGTAACATAAAGAATATAGCAAGAAGCTTCGTCCCATCTGAAGAAATACTATCCTCAGATTTTTGATATCCTGGTATTTTACTATTTGCATTTTTTACATTTTACTATTGGAATTTAATTTCGAACACTCTTCTGTTGTTTTCTACGGCAAAAATTTCGACTTTTGTGTCCCGCCAGAATTTGAATGAAAAATCGCTGAAAGGAAAATCGCTGGAGCGTCGTCTGCTTTTGTGTCTTACAGCTTCTTCCAACGTATTACAACGTCATTGCGGAAGGTTGGGGATAAAAAAAATGGTGGATGCATGTTGTACGTTCTGTTCTGGCGTAAAAGTCAGCTCTCTTTTATTAGTCTCGCCGTCTAAGTGACTCCTTTCACTGAAATAATCGTACGACACCGAGTACCCTTCTAAAACGGCTTCAAATAACCCTCATCCTTTTAAGTAATTTTTCTGAAAGGGGTTCTAAAACTCGCCTATATTACTCGTATGCCTAATTCCACTACTTTTGCCGTAGCATCTCGATTCTGTAAGAACGCGATTCTCGTCGCTTTCCCTCGTTCAACACTATTTCCCGTAATTTTCATAAAATTTTGCTTCTCGAGCCATAACGATTCGCTCTTAAAACGAACAAGAAGAACACACTTTTGCCTCTCAGATGCAATTAAACGCGTGAATAATATTTATCTTTACGTAAGAAAGCATCGATCGTTTCTTTTCCAATCGAATTTCTCTCGATGTTAAGAAAGAGATTTATGTAAGAGTGCGATAAAGTAAAAGTTACTTTCGAAAGGGCAGTTCAGAGGTGATGTTGAAAAATTCGCTGACGTTTCGGCTCTGAAACGTTGCTTTCGTGGCATCTATGAAACTCCAAAATATCGACCTAAAATTAAAGTAGACTTTCATGTTCTTTGAAGAAATCTGCACTACGTCTAAGAACCATTTTTATATACGATATATAATAATCTAAAGAAGAAAAGGAAAATAGATACTTTGTGATTAATTTATAACGAAGCCAGATGTACGTAATCGTATGACCAACATGATTGTGTAACTGACGTGACTTCAAGTAAACATACGATCTTGACTTTTTCTCATTCTATGCTAAACTGAATATCACGGTAATTATACGAGATTACGTACGTCTGAATTCATTATAAAGTAATTATAAAATACAGATAAAGGCATAATTATAGACTAAACCGAGAGTTAACTTAACCATAGACTCGACGACAAATATTATTCAGTAGATTCCGTGAACAATCTTCACGCTTCAGAAATCTGTCCATCTTAAATATACAAATATTTATGCAAATCCCCAATATATCACATGACGGATAACGGAATTAAACAATTATTTGCATATTCGCTAAGCGATGATTTACGATTGAAAAAATTAACTAAGTCGATGAACAACTAACTCAAACCAGATAGAACGAAATATCAAACGTGACTCGTATCTCAAAGTACCCGATACCTGTAGTAGAATAGTAAAAAAACTATTAGATCAGAAAACATCTCTGAAATCTCCTGTGATTCCCACGGAACCCTGGAAAGCTATCGGACCATCGATGTCAGACACGTCCAGCATAGCTGATCGAATCCGGGTGAAAAAGCGAAATAGTATCTATGGATGACAGAAACGTTCGTTGTAGAAACCGACGTCGATCGAGAGGCAACGCTGTTCTATCCGAGTAATGCTAATCGAGCACGCAGAGAGGCCCGGCGTATTATGGTTCGCGTGGAAAAATAATAGGCCGAGCAGGTCACTATGGCGACATTATCCCGTTAGGCTTGAAAGTATATTTTCTACTTGTTGTGGCAATGACTGCGCCGCTGGTTGGTGTGCCGGGCCTCTTTGCAGGCCGCCAGGACAACGTCGAATACCGACACCAAGCCGAGATTACCGCTCCGGTACCTGAGCCTTATTCGGTTAAGTCGTCGACTACCACTTGATGGTCATAGGCGATCCACGTTACGAAATTTTGGAAATCGATGGAAATAAGATAAATCGTCGTGGACTGAAATATGTTCAAAATACCGTGAGTGGCATAGATAGGTCGTTCGAGTCAGATTATTAGAAAAAAGGTAAAAAGAGCAGATGTAATATTTTGTTAAAATTAAACGTTATGATACAGTTCGTTCTAGTGGAGTTTCTCGAGTGAAATATTTAAAATTTGTCGAACAGTCGACGCTTATGTTCATAAGTATGTATGGACATTTTGGTCGATTTTTATCGATATTTAAAGAAGTATTTATGAATATTCATATTCTTATGAATACAAGCAGAGAAATTTGTAGATAAAATTGTATATCGTATAAATTAGAGAATAAAATCAAGATGAATTTTTGGATCTGTAATTAAATTACGTTCTGTCAAATACGTCCGCATACTTTTGAACGATAGCGTGTAAAATATGTAGCTGGTTGCACGCTCCATTCTCGTTCGTATCTACGTTCGCGGTGCATGCATAGAGACGTTAATAAATAATTTTCCTCGGATTCGTTTCGCGTAGTTAACACATTCGTTACCTGAATTCGTCCATACTGAATGCTATAATACACGCACATGCTTATAATGGCGTGCGCTGTCGATGCAACTACTTTGCGTGGGTGAACTTTATGGTCAGAGAATGTGTTCGCGAAGATATTAACGAAATATCCTTCTCATTTTTCTCGAAGTATAATTACAACTCTGTCTTGAACTTTCTAACAGTAGCAATTGCTGCTTTAACGATATTCTTTTATGCGAAGTCATTTGAACGATCGCTTCTTCTTTAAACGATACAAAATTGAATAATAAAAGTAATGCAAAAATTGAACTAACGCGATTGAAATAATTCAAATAATTCAATTTAAATCTGAATAAATTTTGATCTAGGAAACTGGATTATTCTAAATCGACTGAATTTTTTCAACGTGTCGTCAAAATACTTGAACGATGATCGGTCTGCGTCTGTATATTCTGTACATCTCGATCTGCGAAACAGGAAGAATTCATAATAAAAGTATGTACACAGGGGAATCTGTTCCAACGCATCTTGCTACCAAGAAAGATTGTTGGAACACAAAAAGAAAAATGTTAGTAATTCAAAAATAAAGTAAAATAGGGCACATGGATTTTATTATCGTTCTGCGTCCATTCTTCGGCTTAGGTTCACGCGTTACAACAGAGTTTGTATACTTAGAGCTATATTTAAATTACTTCCCAAAAGTCTGTCTCTCATAAAGTCTTCTAAGACCCGCATGTTTGGCGTCTTCTGTCATAATTCCAAGTACCTACCATAACAATGGATACATCCTATTCACGATGTCTCTTGCTTAAGTTACGTTTAGAGGCTTCATCGACACCTTGATATTAATCGCTAGTAGTCACTGTATTAGCAAGAAGTGGCAACATTGAAGGAATTCAGTCCCGATATTGCACGTTCCAAGATACATTCCAATTAGACATTCCATTCTCACAGACGAATACCTATCTGCTGAAGATAGCAAAACAATCCATCGCCGTAAATCCGAATCTGCGAACGTCCATGTACCTAATACCAGACATCCATCTGGCCAATACCCTAATTTCTTTAAATAATTCATCCATCATATTCTATTTTTAACAGACGAACCAACTAAAAATAAGCCCTCTAAATAACCACATGTCAGTTTGCCAGAAACAGAATCGAAATTCACCATTGAATAATTCAAAGTTCTTGCTTTAGGAGACGATTAACTACGTTTGAAGAGAATATTTCTAGAGTATCTCGTAATTTTGTTAAATAATCCTGTGACACGGAAAAAGATATAAGCTGGATATTTCGTTAGAAAAATAATTTACATTAAAACGATGTCAAAATATACTTCTTTTAATCTTCTCTCATGGCTACGCATTGATAAAAAATGAATGCATCGATTAGAAAAATAATTGTATGAATAAATTAAAATTTAGAGGTACTGAAGGATTAAAGCTATCACCATTACATTGTTCAAAGTTTAACGAATATTTCTTATGTTTATCACTATTATAGTTGACTTTTATTATTATTATTATTATAGGTGATTATAATACATTCTGCTGTATACATATACGTTACATATGATTGTAATACGTTAGATACAATGGCGATAAATGTTTCATAATTTCCATGTACATTTTCAGATTGCTTTTAAATTTAACCAATATAATCACCACGGTCGTGTCACATTTCAGTGGCAATGAAATTTCAGAACGTCATAAGTGTTCAAATACTTTCGCGAGCCAGTGTAATTAGCAAAACGATGAGAAGATAAGACCAGAAAATACACGAGCAAACAAACGATGTTACCTTTAAGAATCGTTGCAAGCGGACTCAATGCATGGTGTAATTTAATGTAAAAAAAAGAAAAAAATGGTCCGCGGAGATTATTAACGGGTCGCATAAACGGGTTCTCCGGTCGCTTTCGCGAATGGTCGCGCGACTTCTTCCTCTTCGAGCTTCTTTCCAGCACGTCCTCCTCTTCCTACATTCCCTCCTTGTCAAGCGTTTCCCCGGAACCCGTGTGCACAGCGTACACGGTCTCCTTTCGAAACGAGCCGAGCGGACGCGCGCGGGTTCGCGCGGTTTTACGGTGTTTACCTCGACTTCTGCTATTCTGAGACGGCCGTTGTGTATGAACAGTACCTACACCGCGCTCTCGGATTTTTTCAAACATTCTTCCAGCGTGTCGTGATGCCTTTTATCGTCGGGATTATTTTCAGACCGCGAACCAGACAGTCGCAAGAACAAGCGGGTGGCGACCCGTTTCTTCGCCCGTTATCGAAATGATCGAGCTTCTTTCAAACGACACCCCTATCCTATGTTCTTCTCTTCAGAAGAGAATGTTTCCTCCTTTCTCTTCATTGACGTTCAGAAATTCGCAGTGGTTAGTCGAGAGTGAATTGCTAGTAGAATTATCAAACTCTTTAAAAAACCAAAACTGATGGTATTTTATAGATTTCGTAGTATCAGTTGTGAGAATTTTTTTTCTAGGTTTATCGTGAATCAATTTGCCGATCATAAAAGAACATTTCTGTCGTAATTCGTAAATATTTTGTCTTTTATCTTTTCAAACTTATTGTGAAGAGAGTATATGGACTTCACAGCGTTTATCGTGATTCCCAAATGAAGATTTTCTGTCGTTTATTTCGTGAATGCATTGTAAAACACCTTGAGTATCATAGAAAGAATATCGCATAAGTTTCATTGATCGTCTTCCCTAAATGAACATTTTTCAAATAATTTTTATATCTATTGCAAACTAATTTAGATATCATGGAAAGACATTTGTGTACGTGTCCATTTAGACATAGCATAACATAATCAAATATTCGCTGCTTCTACCCTACACATCCTAAAAAATCATCCTAAATCTCTTATAAAAGCTAGAATATCAAAAGTTCGAAACACCTACTTGCAATTTTCGGTTGATTTTCTCCGCATACTGCGCCGTATCATGAATTTCACCAACGGATACCTAAAACAAATTGCATTCCACGGTGTGCACCGAGTTTCCGTATCAATCGGTCGAACGTCGAGCGAGCCACTTTCAAATCGCAATGTCGTGGCTGGAGGGCGTTTAGTCAGCAATGATCAAATGAATCGAATCGGCGTGCATAGAATGATCACCGATTCATAATCGCGAGCACGCGATCCATCCAGAGGGTTCCTCTAAACATCACCGTAAAAACAGCCTGTGGCTATTCATCAGCCATTCACACATACGTTCGAAAGGAAAATTTCTCTGCTCCAACATGCTTTTTCGTAAATAGCCAGGTACTTCCTTTTAGTGGCTGTCGGCAAAATTATATTTTTAAACTCGTATTTTTCGTTCGAACACGGCACACCATAAATTATCCTGTTTTGGTGACTAGATACCTAAATTAGTAACGACCTTCTTTGCACAATAAGTAGAAAGGAAAAAAACTTTCCCTCTCTTTCATGAAAGGAACAATATTGACAAATTTTCGATGGTAACGGTTGACCATTATTAGGGACAGGTCCGCAGACCTTTCGCGTAGGTAATTGTAGGATATTTCCGAGCAACAAGGCTGTGAAACGTAAGATTCAAAACCGTGAAAAATATCTTCTCGCAAACAAGTCAATCGTCTTGTCACAATAGACGCTACTGTCGCTCGAAGGCGACGAAAGAACACTAAATTATTGCAGATGATTTTTCAGATAGTTCAAAAGTTTAAGACAGATCTTTAAGGTTAGGATCTTTAAGGTTAGGAAAAATACTACAAACGATGGGAACATTAATATTAATATTTTGATAAAAAATTAGATGTAAGAAGGAAACTAACATCGTATAACCATAACTCCTTCTACAACCTAATCCTTTCACGAACAAACTGCAATCATTTCAATGAAGCAACGAACATCCCAACCATATATCATTCGAAAAACAGGAACCCAAGAACCTTCCAAGGAAGAAAAAAGTAAACGATACTGATAAAAGTGATCGAAGAACATCTACTACTACTACTACTATTACTATCGTGCGATAATTCCCTATGACACCGACTACACGTGTATCCCGCGAATGATCTCCGCAGGTGCGGCAAGTGACGTTGTCCAGTTAATCTAAAACTCGTGTCTTCGCCGACCTGAGAATCCGTCTACTGTTTTACGAGAGACAACGAAGGCGACTATGTAGCCACTATAGGGTGTCGTAAGGCTTGGCACGAGATAAAGGCAGACCCTCGACGACTTGTTCAGGCACCGTAGGGTAACTCTCTTTTTCGTTCACGGGAACGGTCGAAACAGGCCCTGACAGCTGGGTCGAGACCAACGAGACACCGTTTCGTTGAAACAGGCCAGCCCGAAATTTTACAGCCAAATATTATCTGCCTATGTACCGCTTCATCCCGTGTCCCGTTCCCGTGTACGATCCGCACATCTGGTCATCGCTCCCGCCTCAGCTATTCGTAGTCTAACGCAGTCTACTCGCTACTGCTAACCAGCCAATAGTAGAGACCTAGCGATGGCATCGAGTCGCATCTGTTTTTCATTGTTTGTGGAAGTTAATAGTTGATTGGTAAATAGGAACTTTGGGATACACTAAATAGAAACTTTACAGATGTTAACTCTAGCGTTCTTGGATCTATATAATTTTAGATAGATTAATAATTAAGTAAATATTATTGAAATATAGACAATTTTTGAAATATGAGTTTAGTCTAGTATGTGATCTTTCTACCTTTTGTGTACTCCACGACTTTTTTGATATTCCGTAAAAGAGAAAATAAATTTCTGACGTTATTAAAATTAGCGTACCAGTTGCTCTCATGTCATTGTTTTCGGTGAAAGCTGGAGACAAGCGACCTTTTAGAGTTTAACAGGTGTTTTAACTTCCAACGGAGGTTAATGACTCTGGCCTGACAAACCATGGATTATCAGAACGTCAAATAAAAATTAAATAATATAATAATAATATTAATTATATTTTACGATTGGTGCATGTACTCGAGATAAATTTGTATCATTAAAACTGACTTCGTTTACTTAAGCCAGAACTGTTTAAAAATGATAGGAATTTTATAGAATTTAAATAGCCTCACATATTACGGTAACAGGCCATCATAATCTTCCTGTCGGTGTGTTTCGCCGATCAATAGACGATAATGCATATAAACAAACATACGTACTACACGCGAATATCGATCATTGAATAAGTTAAATGGGCTCATAACGGAGGTCGAAGAACAATATTTGAGTATCCGATTGCTTAGTTTAGTTACTTAATCATACCACGGTGCACGGTCGAAAATCGAATATGGTTGTCTATCTTGCCTGCGGGGCGAATCAATAGCACTTCACGCACCGAGCATCATCGGGCTGACGTAATACACAAATCAATGTTACATACGTTGTTCCGTGGAACGAGCATTGTTTCTCGTTATTCGATCGATGGATTTAACAATCACGTGACATTAAGCGCACAAAATGCAATCTATTAACCATCAAATAGATTTAATCATTGGTTCCTTAATTAAAAGTGAAGTTCAATTTCCAAATCTTAATTTCTTACATAACATTTATTTATTTATTCATTTATTCGAAAAACCTGTAATATCTAATGAATGAAGAAAAGGGCAAGTGCTTAATTACAATAAATTCAAAGTTCTCGGAAGCCAAACTAATTTATTATATTTTTTGTACGTTTCTCGACTTTATTACGTGGATGCGTGATTAGCGTCTCTCTTCTCGTACCAGAGAACTGTGTAATTTCCATAAGTTCGTTTATTAAAGCAGATGACGTAAAGGACAAAAATATCCAATGTAACGAAACTTTGTACGATATATAACTAATTATAATATTATATTATATATATTATTATAATATAATATTATAATTATACCATATATGTATAAATATTAATATCGTTAACGCTTTTTTGTCTTCCTATTATGGAGTTAATATGGTTTCTAAGTGGCTCAATTGTCAATAAAGATATAATTGTTTAATTACAATTTAGGTTCTAGGGTAAGATACGGATCTATAAGGGCAATCTATATTTTTACCAAAATTTCCTTTATAATTTATAATTCAGCCACAATCGACTACTATAAAACAATATTGAGAATACGAACCCTACGATCCAAAGAAAATAAAAATAATCGCAGTCAATTGAGATATCCTTTGTTACCTATATTAAAACACGTACCAAAGCTACAAACATCAACTGTAAAAGAATGGCCAACCTTGGCATTCGAGGGAATCAACAAACCTAACAAAGGAAAGGTCAGAGGGCAGCGGATTAAAGTCTACAAAGCATATTATAAAACTTCCGAAAGTAAGTGGTTCGAAAGTTTTCTGGAAAGAGGTCTGATAATACAAAATGGTTAACCGAGTAAAATCTTTAATATTGGCTACGTTCGAATTGATAATGACAATAAAATAAATTAAAATTCCTTGATCTTTCAACTATTTGGCTGAAAAATGTATTTGCCATCATAAACATACGTTATACGTAAGTGCTCTCTTTCAGAAAGCTCCTTAATTAATCCTCGCAACTAATCGTTATATCGTGCACGTTAATACATTTATGGAAAATTTAAAGACGCAAAAACGTAGAGAATGGGCGTAACATACAAAATACGCAAAATAAAATATTTGCTGTGTAAAACAAAACTTCATTTAGATCTATCTACGTTCATAAAAGCGTGATATTGCATAAACATCCTCGCAACAATCTAATCCATGGTTCCTCAAACATTGAATAAAAATCCCTCGCATTCGTCGCGTTACCACGTATTCCTAATCGACGATCGATAACCAAAAAAAAGAGAAAAAAAAGAAAAAAAAGAAATAGACTCCGTCAAGCGAAAGCATTGATGGCGTCAGCTGAAGCCGGCTCGCATGGATCCGACCTCGTCGTCAGAGCGACAGCGTCGACGATACCGGCGACGCTCCTCCGTCGTCGCGTCTACGCTCAAGATATCGAACGTCACTCGACTCCCCGGCCATTTCGAAGAAATATGGGGCAAGGCCGGCACCTTGGTCCAAGAAGGGCGCATGTCGACTCGGCAAACTCTATTATCCGACTATACATAGTTAACCCCTGACTATGCGCATCGACGCGCCCGCGTGTGCGCACGTATACACGCTCGTGATTCCTGTAGACACGGATTCCACGGCTGATTGTGAGGTACGAAACGTAGGAAGGATGAAGGAAGATCACGGTAGAACGATATGGAAGAGGAGAAGCGTAGCGGGGAGGGGGAGGGGGGGAAAGGTTGATGCTACTCGAGCGAGTGAACCGGTGAACGAGCAGTACGCTGAAGAAAGGACGAAAAGAAGACGGAAACGGATACAGGCTATAGCGAGAAAGAGAACGGACAGGGGCCATTGAAGGGAGAGGGGGGGGGGTGTATACACAGTTACATAGTTCTCTGGATACATGCGCACGCACGCGCTTCGAATGTGCACCTACATCGGCCTGTTACACATCGGACTCACGAGCCGTATTGAATATTAAACCAATAAACAGGAGAGGAGGAGCGGTTACAGATGGTCGAGGACACTTGGCAACGCCGCCAATAGACGGAGCCGGAGCCAGTTCAAGCCTCGTTCACAGTGGCGCTGCGTGGCGCGAAGGGGAAGAAGGAAGCTGCGCCGACAGCGCCGCCACACGCTCTCCAAGCGCACGCCAGATGAGGAGTGGTTTTTAAGAAAGAGAGGGTAAAGGATTGCCGGTAGAAGGGTGAGGGTGGACACCCGCGCGGAGGGGTGCAGGAACTGGAAGCGGATAAACGAAGGGGCCGACACGAGTGTCGAGAGTAAGTACTACGTGCGCCTCGGCTCGTATACATGCTCGTTTCTTCTAGCGGGTGTACGCGTTGCGGACGGAGCCGTCGCAGCTCTATTCGAGAGAAGAGGGAAATCGATGATGTTTTTTAGACCCGTGCCACGTATTGTTGCGTCTTTTTTTTCTTCTCTTCCTTTCCCCTACGTTCGAGCGACATATGGAGGCTGAGCGCAGAGCTAGAGACGAGACGAGTGGAAGGGGAGAAGCGTTGCAAGCGCCACCGTGGCGTCCAATGCGATTCGAAAATAAAAGAAAGTTAAGGTTGATGAAGTTCTTGGGGAAGTTTACGGTATGGACAAGTCGAATTTAGGAAATGGTACATTTATATTTAGGGACATAGTTGAAACAGTATGATTTAGAGAAATTTTTATTGATCTTTTCGTTGGTACAATTGCTACCTATCCTTGATAAGTTTTTCGTGAATGATAAATATAACGCTATTAAAATATTGAAATTATATGTGTTCTTTTGGAAAATTTAATGTATCTGATCGTTGTTTCGATAGTTTAAGATCAAAAGATTAGAAGGCAATAAAAAGAAACGTGAAAATGTCGCATCCCACATCCCTTATTTCAAAGAACGAGACAAAGAGTGCTGCGACCTAACGGCGGATAGCCGAAGTTCTGAACTGCGTGCAATGTCTGGCGCGAGAAAACACGTTTCGAAAGGCCGGAAGGACGCGCACGTTCAACCCTACTATAATCTTCACGCTAACTTATCGTAAGAACCAGTCGTTAAAGCACGCTGCCTTTCCCTCGGCTCGAACAAATAATTTTCCTACGACTTCGCTGTTCTCATCGAGGCTATACCTCGATTCAAAGTACACCAGCGTGCATCCAAGTAAGTATGTATGATCGTGTGTATTTCACAAACAATGCATACTTCCGATACATCGTCTCCAATTGCATAACGATAAATCGCGCAATAGCTCGTCCCCACCTACAGCTCCTACATTTCCAAACCATCTCGTCGTTTAATTACGAAAGAAGCAGAAAGTAAAGGCCAGACTTCTTAACGAAATGCGAACGTTCATTTCTTTGATCACAAAAAGAAAAAAAAAACGGTTTCTTGGATAAAAGAATTCCCAAAAGCTCCCCGCCCTTCTGGCCATCTACTTCAAAGACACCTATGAACTTAGCTGTTTATAGGTGTATACCATCTATATTGTGCTTTGCTATATACTATGGCTTGTGTGTATACACACAGACATTCTTAAGCGTATATACGCCAACAGCGACGGCAGGTAACCGCCTTAAGGAGTTTGTTTAATTCCTCGTCCTTGCAAGCCACCCTGTATTGCACACAAGCGAGCTACGGATCCGCAGTCGAGAGAGGAGAGCCGCCAAGAACTGTCGCTCGAGAGTGGAGAGCAAAGTGGGGCCAAGAATGAAGAAGGACGGCAAACCGAGCCGAAGCAGATGACAGGAAAAAGAGAGCGTCCCGATGGTGGAAAAGAGAAGACTAGCAAAGGAAAGAAAGAGTCATCGAGAAATCGAGCGGTCGATGAACAAAGACGGAAGAACAAGGGGGCGAAAAGTAGACACCGGGCAGAGGTAAAGACGAGCAAGAAAAGGGAAAGAAAGAAAGAGAAACAGAAGACGGGCAGAGTGGTGGGGATGCGTTCGCGCGCTCTTCGGCTGGCGTGGTAGGGATACATCGAGCGTAAGGGTGAGCTACGACGGAAGGTGGAAGGGAGTGGACGTAAGAAGTGGTAGGTGACGACTCGCACACACAGCTCAAGAGGAGAAGAGGTTAAAGAGGGGAATCAGGCGCGACGTCGACGAGAAGGTCACGCACCGTAGTCGCCACACTATTTAAATAATGTATTATTTCTATCTGGCCGGCTATGTATATCTTGCGCGCGGCTGAACCGAAGAAAGGGAGAAAGAAAAAGACAGAAAAGCGTGGGACGCCGCAGGAAGGTGGTTGGGGGCAGGGTGAGAGGATGCGTCTGCGAGATCCACAGACTCGAATTCCATTGCCCTTCCTCGCGCGGGCCACAAAGCAACCGGGGGAAAGTGAGAGATGAAATGAGCAGAAGCGCGTAGAAAAGGACGTTGCTTGATCGAAATAACAATGAACCATCGACGGTCTGGTTATTGAGCAAATTATGTTAACTGATCCCCGGATCTGTGCGCCAAGCTAGAGATTTCTTTTTTATCGAGCCAATTTCTCTCGGAATTTTCGCACCTCGTCCTTCTACGTCGTTAAAATAATATCACGACCTCGATTGCCGTGAGAAAACCATCGCCGATAATCGATATCAATAAAATATAAAAACATCGTAAAGAAAGTAGAAAGATATCTCTTTTCTATCAGTAATTCCGGTCGCAAGACCCGGGAGACGAAGCTTCGTTCTCGTAAACCATAAAACGCTCTTATTGACGGCTTTATTCGCATACTCGCAGTTCCCGTTGCATATGTTCGTCATTAGCTCATCAACGTCGGGCCATGAGTCAGTCTCACAGCCGATGCCCAACGAAAGGATTCTTTCTCCGTGATTCCGTTCTCCTTCCTCCTCCCCTCCGTCCTGCCCGTCTACCCGTTGCGTCGCGTCGTGTCGTTCACTTAGAAATCACTGTTGGAGCGTGCATGCGGAATACCCGATTTGTGAACGCGCACGCGTCCCTGTGCGTGTGCACGCGTTCACTCGCTCTTTTGCTCTCACGCACGAACACTAGTGTGCGTTCACAAATGCATACGCGCCGCTTCTCTAACATAAATGACCGTTGCTGGCCTGTTGCTACCAGCAGTTTGTTGGCCAGCGGCTAGCTCGCGCTCCGGCGCAAAAGACTTTGTTCTGACAAGCAGCCAGCCACTTCGTGTACCACGGAGTGAACGTTTTCATCCACGTTCAGTAATGGCGCGCGCGCGCGTGCTCACGATGCAAGCCTGATGTAAGAGTGTATTGGTAGAAAATGCATACTTCCATGTAGGAACTACCGTCCAACTGATGCAAGGATAGGTTAGGATCACGATAGGCCGCGGAGACCTCGCTGGCGAACAGCTACCGTGGAAATAACGCGCGCTTGTGTAATTGCCGCGTAACTTTCTACACGAGGCCGGACAATCTTTGGCCCGTGCCCGTGGCTTGTTTGTACACCGGTTAGGTTAGGTACGTTGGTCATGCGGATAATGGTTTCGAGTCTCTCTTAGGGTTGATAATGGGGAAAATATTATTACTGTAATTGAAGAAGTGGAACTTAGGCAGAGATTTGTTTCACTTATAAACATATCAGCTGTTCAGAAGTTACATAGATCGATTTCATAGATTAAGAAGGACATAAAAATGATGCTGTAACAATATATTATTATTATTATTGTTGTTGTTGTTGTTGTTGTTATTGTTATTATTGCTGTTATTATTATTATTTTGTAAAGATAATCGATCAAGAATAACATGCATGGTTTCCAGAAATAGAAATGGAAAATAGAAAGTTCCCATAGAATTTTAATTTATAAGTCATACAAAAATTGTATGTTCATAATATTGGACGGAGAAAAAAGATAAAACTGGAGATTTTGAAGGAAGTGGAAAAAATAGATAAATAATAATATGAATAGGATGATAAATATTTATATACATATATAAATTGTAAAGCATTGGAATGGGCATGTAAATATTTATATACATATTTGTACCTATGCGCACACAATATTGCTACTGTATAAATAGTGCATCCCAATTTTCAAAGAGATTCAAAACTTTTAGACATTATTGGAAGATTGATGAAAGTAAATGAAACCAGTACATGTTTCACGTGATCTTGATGACCGAAGTGAACACTTGTCATAGAAAAACATGAATAGAAACACATATAATACGTCCATAAAAAGTTTTTATATGTGTTCGAATACATTCATGAGCCACGCTGTACATTCCTTGAAAATGCTATCTAGGATGCTTTAAATCGACGACAAAATCTACACGTATACCATTCGATATATCAAGTTTACTCCTAATTTTACATTCAGTCACGGTATAGTTTCCAAGCATCGGCATCACGATTCCGGTATAATCTACACGATCGCCGCACTCTTTTTTTCGTTGCGGCGTTCAAAGTTCACCTAAATAGTCAGCGACACGCTGCGGCCCGTTCCGGCTCGCAATCAATCCATCTCGACAAGGTCATGATTGGTCGTCACGAACGTCGCGGATATCGTGCGCGGTTCGCACGAACGACACTCGCGATAGGAGAGAAAGTCAACGCTCTAAATGTCCGAGAGTGAAAGATCGACCGTGAGAGTCGCGATCGCGTTTTGCTTGGCTCTCAGATCGAAGGACAAAGACAGACATAGAGGGAGAAAGAAAGAAACGGCTCCGGGTTCGTAAGTAAACGTTCCAAACAAAATGGAAGTACTTTACGGTCCACTACTCTTTTTTTCCTTTGCCGTCCCCCCCTCTCTCAAACGAGGAGGGGGGTTTATTGGCCTCGTGCAATTAAATCGTTCAATGCTCTACGTCCAACTCTTCCAACGCTAGCAACAACATTGAAAGCAAACTACGTATGTACATATATACCAGAAGCGATCTTTGTTCGATCCAACCGATACTCTCTCGTCTATTTTCAATGATCCCATACTCTGATTCCAGCTCGAGCAAAACGGCGTACACGCATTCTCTAAAAACTTTCACGAGCCGTTCTCGAGCACATGCGGATCTCCTGTCTCCTTCGTTTCCTCGATCTGGAAACATCGAGGAGAGTCGGACAGGTCTAAACACTCAGCCAATGAACCAAGGCTGGACATCGAGCCACAACGCGTAGGTCTACGATTGTCTCCGTGCGTTATCTAGATAATTGATCTCGCCATCTGTAAGCAGCGTTGTTAACATTGATTGCGGAGGGTGATCAATACCCAGTAGCAGCGTACGGCTATCACTCGTGGCATAAGGGCTCTATTTCTCCTCTCCCCCTCTGCGTGAGAGAGGAGAGACGTGGGTCTGACGTGGAGCGACAAGGACACACGAACATGGTGGAACGAAGAAGGAGTTCGAGTCTGTAGGGGGGTTAAGTAGAAAGAGAGGAAGAAAGAGACGGAACGGCGGGCAACATAGCAGGAAGAAAAGAGCAGAGTGGAGACGATGGCAAAGCCGTGAAACGGGGAAGGGAGAAAGCACGAGAGAAAGAGAAAGAGAGGAGCGCACGCCACGCCATGCCGCGCCACGCGACACGTGAGCCGCCGCTAACAGTGGACAATGAAATTACTTCGGCGTGTATCGCACGGTATTGATCCGTTCCCTCTTTGTCGCTCCCCCTTCGTGGCTATCTCTTGCTCTCCGTCCAAGGAACCAAGCCTTCGTAAGTAAAGCTCTGCGAACATTGCTTCTTACACTGGCGTTCGAGTCTCGAAGCTCTTCCCGATGCCTTTTTTGCTTCGTTATTTTGCTCCAGTTCCCCATGCGTTGGGTAGAGGAAAAGAGGAATCAATAAAGGTTTGAAATGTCGGATGGGTTAAAGAGAAGTTGGATGTTGTTTTCAAGCAGATTGGTTTGAGAAAGATTTGGAAGTGTTGGGTTATTGGGAAGTTGGATTATCGAGTGGCTTAGTTTGTTGACTTCGACGACACTCGAGTCTTCCTGAGCATTCGAAATGGAGCCGCGTGCGCGCCAAACGCCACGCACCGCCGGCTCACGCTGCAGGGACGTGGATAGAAGTCGTGCCGCCCTGTCCAATCTTTTGCTGCGTTGTGAAATTGTATATCGAAATGAAGTTTTAATCGATTTTTTAATTTTTCTTTTTTCTTGGTAATTCATTACTCTGTAAAAAAATGTCTAGAATTCTTGAAGGAAGAAATACTATTTATGGAGAGTTAGAGCTTTTCGATGTGGAAGCGTTCAGTGTACTGTGCTCAATCGAATTTCTTCGCAGTGACGTGTCCCCCGAATAATATTCTTATTCATAAATTATAAATCGTCTGCAGAAAATTAAGATGTATTCATAAATAATTCAACATCATAGAGTCTTGCAAATGAAAAATAATATTGAATAATCCAAACCAGTTGTTAATAAAACATTCCATATTCTATCTCATATAATCTTAAGAGATCTTAATTCATTAATTTGCTATAAATTTAATATCGAACTTTCATTTGACTTCATTTAATTCCTTTTTGTTAAATATCTCTCAGGATCTTTCATGATAAATGTCAGTAGCCGATTTTCCACAAATATTTCTTTACTTGAGCAACGAAAATACTTCATGCTTTTTAAAATCGATTAGAAAACAAAAGAGCTATATCGTACGTGATATATGCTCATGTGTCGTGAACTTTGTTCGGAGTTCGTATACTCGAGAACTGATGGGCGAATAAAAGGAAGTTCATTTATGACAAACCTGTTGTCGTTGCGTTCATCGATCACTCTCGTTGCACGACACGCGACACTTACGGAATTCCCCGGTTGGATTTATTGCCGCAAGGGTTTGAATTCTTCTTTGCCGCTGCCGAATAAATTTCTACGGCAAACACTCTGTTGGAATCGCAACGACGCGGCGCCTGGAATATTGGTCAAAATCGATCAAATTTGCGACTATAGTTCCCATCGACCATTTTCAAGGCCTTTGCTTTAACAAAAGCCACTTGCCCTTTTTCCTTTTACGATCGGATATCGAGTAAAGGATTATGGAAGTTAAAAGTAACAAATTTTACAGAACGGAGAGTGTAATGAGTGTCGTTTTATTGAGTAAGTATACAAATAAAATTTGCAATTTAATTAATTAAAAAAAAGAAGGAATCTGTACAGAACATACGAAATTTAATTTGCAATGATCGCTATCAAAAATACAAAAAGTCGAGTGCGATATCTACATTAGCTAAAAATTTCCTGGTAATAAAATTATTCAAATAATCGATTAAATACGCGATCTTGCGCGGTATAGCAAACCATGCAATGCAGCATCGGCACGCCGATTAAAAATTCCGTAATCCAGAAATTACGATGTTGATGCAAGAATTGATTATTCCGGCGCGCAGAAATTAGTAGAATCGGGCCGAAGCCTTGTCTCCGTCGTTGTTCATAATTTGTCGCACACAAATTGTGTCGCGAGAGAGGACGATTTAAAATGTATGAGCCTTGGCGACCGAGGGGCCCAGAATCCGTGCCGTTTATACACCGCGTGACGAGACAGCGCCGCCACGACCCAACCAACACGCATCTTTCACGAATAATTAGATATTGATATCTACTTGACACGTTGCCCTGTAACACTTTGTTCTGCATCCCTGAATCGATTTAAGGATATAATAGCAACTTGACTAACATACTTCGATTTGTCGTCAAGACCTCTCATTAATATTATCGTTCTACGAATTCTCAATGCTGGAAGAAAAACTTGATAAATACTTTATTACTAATTTTTTATTTTTAATGTTATTTTATGACTAGAAAACTGTATTTTAATACGATATATTTGGAAATGGAAAAAATCTCTTAGGCTTAAAAATAAAGCTTGAAGATAGCTCATAGATTGACAGAGATTGGTAAAAAGGTAAAAATACGACAATTAAGATTGTGGAGAAAGTGAAAAAATATGTTTCGCCTCAAAATCGTAAGGAAATGAATTATAAACAAGTTATCGATAAAATCAATCCAGTTTATAAAAAATATATTGCACCAATCACAGAAACAGTTACGTTAAATCAATCATGCACATTAAATTAATCAAAAAAAAAAAAAAAAGAAAAACGGAAAATCACAGCTCAAAGCCACCGATCAAACATTGAAGTTCATAGTAATTCCGAAACCATAGAATACACAACAAAACTACTAAAGCGATGGTGGATACATCCAGGAATGAAAAAACTCGTCGACTTTTGAAACGATTCCAAGCTAACAACTAACTAATCAAACCTCATACTTCAGCCGACCACTCTTCAAATTTTCATCCGAATCCTCGGTACCACACAGACCATTCCCGGAATCGCTCCAGCAGGGTAGGAAACGTTTGATCGTGGCGGCCACCTGCCACGGCCTCGGGAACGCTACACCTACCCAACGTCATACATGTTTCCAATTTAATTCGCATCGTCTGATGCAAAACGACAAAGAAGGAAGCAACGGCAGCGGCAGGAAAGAACGGAGAGGAAGAAGAAGAAGATCCGTGGATCCCCTTCGGGGATCTCGCAGGCCACGTTACTCGTTACGCCAGAGGGCTCCGACCGAGAGGGCCGCGCAACCGCGTCGATAGCCGCGGATCTTTCGCAAATCTCGTCCGTAGCATCTCGTATCAGGTGCATGCGAACAATTGGCTACGGCCACGAGAAAACTGATGAAATTCTGTACTGAAGTACTGACATTTTTAAATAGTAAAACCTACTAAAAAGAAATCTTTTCATCTTTTCATCATCTTTTCAGAAATCGATACATATGGATTATAATTCTAATTACAATGAAAATCGTGAATTGTCGATATTTCCCGATCCATCGACCCGCCATTGCTCGACATAGGCGTTTTCGGCAGAGGCAGGTGGCAGGTAGTGGTCTGTCGAAAAGGGTCGGAAGAAGAAGAGCGAGTCGGTAGGACTCTCGACCGATTATCGAGAACGCGGTCGGGCTACGCCACTGAAAACGACCAAGACCAAAACGGAGGAGCCACGGTGGTTCCCTTGGCAGACTCTTGAGTAGTCTTGAGAGAGACCTGCCGTGGCCCGCCGTAAGGCACGCCATTCGGCAAAAGGTTGCGCGTGCGGGAGAAACTGTAGGCACGACGGAGAAAAAAGGAGTCGATGATACGGACGAGAGACGGAGAAAGAGGGATAAGGATGGAAGAAGAGTCAAGGGGGAGAGGGAGCCTCGCGGAGGACAAGGAACAGAGGCGCGGAGAGAGAAAAAGAAAAGGAGCCCGGACGGTTGAAAGAAAAGGCAAACAAGCCGGGATAAAGCCCGTTGAACGGTGATGAGTTTCGTGGAAAGAGCCGACAGTGTTCGAGAGGGAAAGAGAGGTTGCCAGAGAGGGGCAAGAAGAAGGGACGGAGCTTAATCCCGAAGCCGAAGACCTTACCGAAGAGTAGAGTCTCACACTCTCTTTGCCTCCTTTTGGACCTACAATCTTCCCAGAGAGCGTTTCTTGGGAATCTCCTAGAATTCGACAGAGAAAAAGGTACGAAACTTTGTTTCTAAATCGACTGACCGACCCGTGTTCAGGTGGTGGACCTGAACTGTGTTACTGTTTAAGTTAGGCCTTCGATCAGCCTGTTTGAGACTGTCACAACACCTTCAGGTAAAACATGGTCGTTTTTATGCTTAGGCGTTTTGTAATCGAACGGACTGTCGCCGGGATAAGCGGCGATGTTGGTTAATTGGGAGCGCTGAAGTGGGGATAGAGGAAGTTGGAAAGCAATGACTCGAACTGGGAAGAGTACGTTGACATGAGGCGCGGTATTTTCGTTAAACGAAAAAAATTCGCCGAGAAAGTATTGCCGTGAGAGGACTCTCGTCCCTCCGCTTCTTCCTCTGGCTTGGCCAACCGTTTAATACCGGCTTGCGTACGAACGTGTGGTAGTTTCCACGCACTCGACGGTGTTATCGCTGGCGTCGCTCGAGATAATGACGCCGTCTATCGCCAACCGCTGGACGAGACAAATAAGAGCGCTCGCTTCACGCGTCACATGAAATTATCCGTTGGAATAATCGTGAGAATAATTGCTGGAATAACCTGTGATATCTTGAACAGACTTTAACGTTACCTGCTCTTCTCATATGATTAATTGAAATTGCTACGCCTGCACTTTTTTTTTATTTAATCGTAAATTACATTTAACCCTTCTTAGGCTGTGGCATCTTATGGCTTTTATATACATTTTCTGATTTGTTTTAAACTTCAGCAATACAATCAAACTTGAAAATGTTTCATGTAACACATATAATACATATATTTATAAAAACGTTTACAAGCGCTACAATACTTTCATAAGCCTTTCCACATTTCATTCGTTTCGTTTTTCAAATGCCTCATTCGTTACGGTAATAATTTGTCAAAAGACATATCCATTGTACTCATTATCTAATACTTGTCAGCATTAGGATGCATCGTGACTACTAGCGCCATCACTGTTACTTGTGAAATAACTTTCCCGCAAAATTTTAGAACATAGTCCTATGTACAACCTTTGCCCCATAAGTACGGAAAAGTCTTTCTTTTTCCACTTATACCCATAGACAACCATACGTACTGTACTCAACATGATTTTCTATGTCGCGATCATAAATTAAATTCCAACGTGGAACAAGCTCCAAGAAACACGTCGAGAGGTTTCGAGGTGTTCCCGATCGAGTCGTCAGCGCCATCGCTAGAAAAAGTGCACGGCGCACGCTCGTGGCCGTTCGAAATCACGCGAGAAAGTTGGCGTATCGCGCGGTGAGAAGCGCGACGAAGGCAAGACCGCGACGACACGACGACGAACGAGACCTCCGCTCTTCCTCTGGACAAATATGTAATACGATCCACGTACGTGCGCACACGGTGCCACATACGTTCACGGAGAGGCACGCACACAGCGGCGAGAGCCGAGTGGCCGCAAGTACAAAGGGGCCACGGCAATATAGTTTTAAAACGGAATCGAACGAACGAGCGAGCCGGCCAGCGCAGGAAGGGCAGAGAGGCAGCAAAAGCGAGTCCCGACGAGTAACAGTGGGCGACCCTGCTGCCGGCTGCCGACAGCATTCCTACAACAACACAACGCAGCCCCGCGAACCCACACATCGTGCACAATACACACGCCACACCACCGATGCCAGTTTCATTCTGTATCTCGTGAGTTTTCGAGCCGTTTTATGGATAAAATCATTCTCATCCTTTAAATATCGAAGATATACAGAAACGTTTTATAATGTATAAATACAACGTAGTATTTTAGATTAGAGATGAGCGGTATGTTAGGCGAGGGTTATACCGAGGGTTATGTCTTTGAATAGATCGATGTTTTCGGTGAGGAATGCCTTTTGTTACGGGGTGCGAGACTCTGGTCAATAACATAGGGCAGGGTGACTAACTAGGGCTGAGGAAAATGATATACAGCGGTGGTTGAATATCCGCTCTGTGTTGAAACTATACTCTATTGGCATGAATAGAAACTCACTTATTTTGAAAGAAAGAGTAGTTGAAAAGTGCTCGAGATTTATTGCGAGGTATTTAGATTCTGTAAGATTTACAATTTAAATTTAGGGATTACAAATAACGTTTGGAGCGAGTCAAAGGTTGCTTATGTCGAAGCAACTGGAAGTATCTTGAATCCATCACTACACGGCACAAACACACGCACAGTGTTGGATCAAGGAACTCCGTCGCCCTTCACGACCTCCGGCGATCGGTACAAATGAGTCATCCTCGTGAATCGAATTTTGTTAACTGATTCCCTTATCCCTGTACTCCAGTCAGCCTATTATGAACACCGAACCATTCGATGTCTGTACATACTAATTGACATAATAGATTTTTGATGCCGATAAAATTATTAAATGAACTTTGAAGGACACGGGATTCCGATTGTCCGGTCTATGTTCCGGTTCAAAAAGCGGGTGAAAGTACCGAAGATTTTGCACGGACCGTTTCACACGTAAGAAAGCACCAAGAATCAGGAGCAGCGACTAGATTAATTTCTCGGGGAAGTAATCGACGTTAACGGGTTTGTGGCACGATTGATCCGCTCCTGGCGCATGCGCAGCATAGACTACATCGTAACTGGTCGTTGAACGATTGCGTTCGAATCAATCGATGTAAAAATACGATACGTATTGATCGTGCACAATATTTACCCTTTGATAAATCTCGGTCTGCATTTTTACTTCGATAATCTTTTGATTCGAATACCTTTCTCCGTTTAAGAACGGTTTACTGGCAACGGGATAAAACAGGATCGACAGAATCCTCGACAGATCAGGCACATGAAAAATCTCGTGCAGTAGTCATGCTTGTCGACTGGCGTGTTATGTGTCGCAAGCAGCAGCAGCAGGCAACACAAAGTCAAACAATTGGCCCGATAAGATCGTCGTTGGCAGCGCGGCTCGAGACGGCCCTGCTGTAAGCGCAACGCGACGTCGTAACACGGTGCAACGCGTCGCGAGATTTCGGACTCGGTCGTCCGTCACCGGGTCGCTTCGGTCGAGTTCGGCACCGTTCGGCTCAGCTGTGTGCAGTCGCGTATCCTATCGCGTTCTCTCTTGTTGGCTGGCTGCTCATCGGTGGCACAAACACAACGCACAGGTTCAAGCCTGCTGCTGCCAGAGAGCCTTGGTTCGACTCGCTCGCGCTCGAGGAGGCTGTGTGCAACAGAGGATGCAGCGACCCCGAATAATAGACCGCTTTCGAATGACGCGGAAGACCGATGATCGACCGGGGGTTAAAGCAGATCGCGGTTGCCACGGCAACTCCCGTCCTCGATAGACCACTTCCGGTTTCGACGCCCCTCGTCGTGGCCCGTGGCGCACGAGGCCTTCGTGTCCGCCTCTCACCGTGCCGACTTCCCTTCGACAGACAGCCTCGACAGCTTCGAACGCACTCTGGACCTGGGTCGTGGAAGGACGATCGCTCGTCCGCGGACCGCGTGAAAGGATATCCGGGAAAATTGAACGGGGAGAGAAACTCGCCGACCGATGAGCCGTTCCCCGTCACCCCGCTCCTTTACTCGGCTGCTTAGCCGCGTTAAGTTATGTTTACAGACGATGCGTGCTCGGACGAACACGTCGTAGTAATCGAATGTGTAAGTACATGTATAAAGTAGACTCCCTGACTCATCTAAATCCTAACTTATGGGACCAGACTTCTATGTCGGAAAAACAAATGGCCGATTAATATATACCAATTATTATTTATTGGTCGTTAATGAAAAAATGCGTATATTTATGTGTCTTACTTATGCATATATAAAAGATATACATTATATATAGATTTACATATATGCATGTATATATGATAAAAAGTATATTTAGTCGGATGAAAAAGAATAATGATGGAATGCGACAATGATTTTTCTGCTGGTCTATTGTTTTCATCTCAACAAAGATGTAGAGTCTGCTATAGATCGTTATGAGTGCATGAATTTCGGTTTTCAGATATTCTCAGATAGATAGATAGATAGAACGACAGTTCATTAGAACACACATCTACTGTAACTATAAACTTTAACGGTTTGTTTCGATATAATGTTAAAATAATGCCTTGCGCAGATTCGGCGAAGTATTTGTACTTTCATACTCGTATACCGGCAAGTTGTTGATTTAGGATGAGGATTCGTGGTTTTTAGACACGAGGATCCTGTAGATGGGTCAATAAATCGATGGAATTACGAATAGATATATTTGTTGTGGTAATATTGGTAATAGTGTCGAGGAAGATGAGGGGTATTGATCGAGTTGAATATCAGTCAGGAGGTCCTTGCGTATTCTGGCGACGTGACTTACTAAGAACAGTTGAGACAAGGATGAGCTTTCGGAGGTTGGATCGATAGATATAAATTTCTTACGATAACAGTGGTAATCTCGCAATCTTATAATCGTATCTCATGTTCCTACAATCGATCAGAAGTGTTTTGTAATCTTATAGCCTGCCTTGAATCTTTAATATCATCCCACTTCCTAGGGATTTTCGTCTAGAGAAATTATTCGATCTCAGCTTTAATTAAACACAAAATGTAAACGTAAAAAATTCTACAAATGAACAAAGATATTTTATAGGTTTGTCTCGGTAGTCAGCCTCGAATCTTTAATATCATTTCCTAGGAATTTTCATCTGGGAGGATCATTTAGTGTTACATAAATCATGCTTAAATCAAAAATAGATTACAAACATACAAACAGTGAAAAGGTATTTTATAATCGTATGATAACACATCCTAGGAATTCTCGTCTAGAGGAATCTATACAACGATTGAAAATAAAGTCTAAACATAAGAACCTACGTCCGATCGAAATAGACAGTTAACCAAACGAAACGCATCATCGATCACGACTAGTAGACCACAGGTTCATATTCTATTTAACGAAACCCATTGAAAGATCGATAACCATTTCCAACCGCAAATAATATACTTTCTGGGACAATGGTATCGGCCATCGTGGGAATTACCATCGAAATTATTGCTGATATTAATATCATTGATTTACAATGTTCTCTTTCCCTCCCTCCGCTCATGGCTCTGCCTATGAGGAAGAATTCCCAAAGCAGATATCGTCGCGCGTGTACACGCCGCTGTTACGATCGTTTCGCGGGGTATTTGTTTGCGCAGCGCGTGGACGGGTCCGGCATAACAAAATAGCCGCGCGCATATGCACACTGGCAGCGAGAGAGATCGCGAGGTTACCTGTTCGCACGCCAACGATAATGCAGTCGAGCGCTCCGGTCTCGTGTCAACGATCGGCGAACGGCCACGAATCTCGACGTGCGCACGTCCGTCTAAATGTACCTACCTGAGAACCTTACGCCACCCAGCTGCCCTCTCCCTTGCATTCCCGCGCAACTAAAGACACGGCCAGATTGTGCGATCTCGAGTGGACCTCGACCGTTTTGTTCGTTTCACTTCTGACCGCTGCGCCGTGAGAGTTGCCTCGCTCGAAATTATAAAAACTCACTGGATTGTTGAATCATGTTTTTTTCCATTATGCGATGTTAAGGTACGAGGTGAGCTGAGACGAAGAAATTTTGCTACGACCAATGATGCAAGCATCGAACGAGGCTGTATAGTAAAGTTTAATCAAGTTGATGAGTAGGAAGAATCGATGACGGGGAATTGACTAGAATGTTTTTATTTAATAAATTTTATTTGTTGTATTTTAGTGTCGCGTTAAATGTATGTAATTTTACAAATGGTTATACCTTACTTTCCAACGAGCTCGCCAGATATTTTTAAGAAAGTTCATCTTTGAACCTAACAGATTCGTTCCATTTTCAGCCATGTCGTACCTAGCGATGTAGGCTGCAGAATAAAACAAAGATTAGAGTTAAGAACAAATTTCAAACTATAAATTCTCGAATACAAAACTACTTTCATCTCTGATTTATCCTTATATGACTGTGAAAATGGATTTACTTTAAACTTCAAGACATAACATACGAACCTGAACATAAGGACAATGTGCCAACAAATCGCGTTATCAACCCGATGGATAAGATCTCCATTCTCTTTCCTTTCTCCACAATGAAATGGCAGGAAAAAAGAGCAAAAGCTGAAAGAAAGGCAAGCACAAATAACGAAACTGTACAGAATCAACGACTACATACACATAAACACATATAGAATGCAACGTTTGGTCTCTCGCAATCCTGGTTGCACGGTGGCTCTCGCAATCTCGTAGCTTCTGTCCGCGCTGGTGCTTGCGCGCGCGTTCGCGTTTGCGAGAAATCGGGCCTCCACCATTAAACCGTCACGTCGCGGAATAATGCGCGACTATACAAACGAGCCGGCTACACCCACCGCGAAGTTAAAAGTCCTTCTCTTCTCCTCTCTCTCTCTCTCTTTCTTTCTTTTCTTTCTTTCTTTCTTTCTCTCTCTCTCTCTCTCTCTTTCTGCCTGTCGAGCAGAAGAGAAAGCAAAAGGAATTTCGCAGCCGCGATATCACCCGCCGCGGTGAACATTATTTTCCCTTCACCGTCCACCTGCCGTCCTCCGACATTGCACGCGATTTTCAGAGGCAACGAACAACACGCTCAAGCAAGAACAGCAACAGAGCAAAGCAGCAGCAGCAACAGCACACCATCGGTGTGCAACGTCGTGGACGTCGAGTATATCCGCTTATTCATACATCTACCACATCTTCATTAGAGGTGCACACGAGCCACGGATGATTTTGCAGGATCTACTTTCTGCCCTCCGCACGAGCCGGATCGTTGTTTCATCGCACACCATCGTGTTCTCCCGCGCTACACGTACTTATGTACACAGTTGCTCACCAAAGTATTCGAACACTTACCATGGGAAATTTTTACCTGTATACCGTTTGTGTGTTATTGAAACATTTTGAGATTTTACTAGTATCATAATGAAACGCCATTGTCATAATTATATCGGTCAAATTTGAAACTATATATAGATATTTGCTACGAACATACAATAATATGTGATAAGAAGTTGGTATACAGAATGAACAGCTATTTTCAGCATACAGTAAGCGTTATTGATGGTCTCAATGAATATCGAAGGTTATTAGTGTCTTGATAATTGATTGTATGAATATTCTTAGAATCTTTGCGAAATATACACTGTCATTAGAAACGTACTCTCATTAGATATCTTATAGTCAATGCAATTTTATTCCATGTCTCGGTAGTAATGAAATTTTAAACTGTTTCCTATAATACACATAATATTTATAAAAGTATCCTGTAAGTTTTTAAGTACTTTAATGTGTTACCGTATAGTTTTTAAGTACTTGAATGTGTTACCGTATATGTGTGTTGACTCTTTAGCTACGTAAGCAAGTACCAAGTACTCTTTCTGTTGCTCTTCCTTGCGGTATCTTGTCGTGTGCACCTTACGTTCGCGCACGCAGTGCTGGTTAACCATCTGCGTTAATTAAGCGTTAACGCGGCCTCTAGATGACCCCGTGGAAGAATGTAATCTGAATGGAAATAGAGCGATAGTCATGCAACGATGTAACTCTTTGCTACTTTGTGGAATTTTTTCATCGATTTCCAGACATTTTTCTCATGGAGAACTGGAATGTCGAGATATTTTTGGTTTGCAATCTAAATTACGAACGAGATTTCCTTTCGAGATTTTCTAGAATAATTTCCTGAAAGATTAGATAAATTTTGTAGAGAACTGGTTTTGAAGACTTGTAAATAAATGTCTAGATGCTTCTTGTTTAAAATTGTTTGAATTCTAGCAAAAATGATATCCCAGTGAATGTTACTTTTCTGCAGTGTAACTTTCGTAGAGTAGGAGATTTTTCTGGTTAACTTTCATGTTTAGACTTTTCTTTTGTTTAAAATTGCCATTTAGGTTATGAACGAAGGAAGTGAAATTTCTCCAAAATTCCTTTCTGAGCTCTTCCGGAATGTTTGTATAGGAGATAAAGAAATATCGCGTAGAACTCGTGGGTTGTAAACTATCACTGTCATCGACTACTTTTTCCGTTGCTATTCATGTGGTATCTTGTCGTGTGCACCTTACGTTCGCGCACGCAGTGCTGGTTAACCATCTGCGTTAATTAAGCGTTAACGCGGCCTCTAGATGACCCCGTGGAAGAATGAAATCTGAATGGAAATGGAGCGATAGTCATGCAACGATGTGGTTCTTTGCTGCTTTGTGAAATTTTTTCATCGAATTCGAGACAGTTTTCTCATGGATAACTGGAATGTCGAGATAATTTTGGTTTGCGAGTCAGATTACGATCGAGATTTTTTTTCAAGGTTCTTTAGAATAGTTTCCTGCAAGATTAGATAAATTTTGTGGAGAACTATTTTTGTAGATTTGTAGATAAATGTCGGGACGTTTCTAGTTTAAAGTTGCTCTAAGAAAAATGATATCCAAATGAATGGTATCTTTTTGCAACGTTTTCGTAGATTAGGAGATTTATCTGGCCAACTTACATGTTTAGATTTTTTAGAATAAAGTGAAACTTCATCAAAATTCCTTTCTGAGCTATTCCGGAATGTTTGTCTAAGAGATAAGATAAATATTGTGTAGAACTCGAGGATTGTGATTTTCTAGATTGAAATAGTTCGGGTTATAGAACAAGTGAAATCGGAATAAAAATGCAGCCACGAGAATGGAAGGTGTATCTGTTTTTTGAAGTGCCTTTCTACAGTAATTCTGTTAGTATCGTACTTCGTTACCAACGTTACTATTGTTATTGTAGTGGTGACTCTCACTAGTTCGAATTTCAATTGTCGCGTACCAATATATCGTATATTGGTTGTTGTAAACTTTCATCCTTCTTACTTTATCCCATTCACCTGGTGAAGTCACGTAGTCGAACATGAACGATATTCGAAATAACTTTTTGAAGTAATATTCGAAGTGATAATATTTTAATACTCGTTGAATAGTGATTTTAGTATTGGAAAATACAAAATGTAGCTACATAAAAACGAAGCAACGAAAAGGGTTGGTATTCTCCTGTATTAATTTTTAATTACGAGCTTGGTTACGTAGTTATATTACTTCCCGACAAATTCGGGTTCAGTAGCGTCTACTTGGTGCTAGTAGCTTCACGCTCGCAAGTCAAGAAAATGCCAGGAAATTGAGCAAACGTTCGATTGCAGTATAATTATTCTTACTACAACATAAGGGTACGCGTTATCGAAGTAGTTTCCTTGTGCTACTACAATTAGGTAGTTACGTATTAACGTTCATACGTTAATATTCTTCCTCGTATTTACCTACGTATATACTACACTAAATCTTCTATCAAATATACAACGTAATTACTCGACAACTTCAAAACAAGCTAAAAGCGATATACTATTCAGTGATTTACAATCCCACATAAAACATAACCTCATCATCATCACCTAACCTATTTGATAGCATAAAGCATTTACCATTATATAAAATCAAAATATACAATAAAATATGCAACTTAACTACTCGATGATTTCCGCTCCAAAATAACAGAAATACCATCCACCAAGATTACCTCATATGAAATTTAACATTACCATTAACTGAATTATTTAAAGCCTACTATCGTTCTCGAAGAATAAAATCTTCCCACAGGGACAGGAAGATATAATTCAACGACCTTAATCCAGGCCGAGACCAAGACATATAAACAATCCAATCACCGAAATACATTCATAAAGCTGTCAATTCCAACAAAATTCCATGATTCCTCTCATCGATACTAGACAATAATTCCCTGAAACGATCCGCAGGAAACACCACAAAGTTGAACGTCTCATATTCCCCATGTAAGCGACCGGAACCCTGTCCAGGCAAAGCGTCGCCCAGTGCGCTACACACACAATCTGCGAGGGCCTGTGGCGCCTGTTCTGAACTCGAGCTTCACCCTCGTGGATGACTCGACCCCACGGGTAACCCCCCTCGGTTCGTCGTCCCTTTCCCATGCGCGGGTTCCGAAACGCGGGAATCCCGCGTCGACGCGCGGTCCGCTGTCGCGGGGACAGCGTGCACACGGCCAGAGCGCGTCTAAATACGCAGCGGTGAGGAGAAAAGATCGAAGGGGTAAAAGAGAAGGAGGAAGGTGCGCGCGCTCGCGCGCACGCTAGCGAGGCGAATTCCCACCGTGGCGCGGCGCTGAGGCTTATACAAGTTCCCGATGCTGGTGTTCTATAATATAGGCAGAGTTGCCGTTCGTCCTGCACCGGGTTGTCCGGCCAGTCCGTGGCCAGGACTCCCACCAGGCCAACCTAGCCTTCTTACGTGCCCACCTACTCCTATCGAGCAATCCAAATGCATTCTTTCTTCCTTTTCCTCGCCCCCTTCACTCTCCTCTCTTGGTCACCACCATCTTACTCCCGCGACTTCTCCTTCTCTTCCCACAGGCACCGACCACGGCCTCTGGCGCGCGCGAGCGAGCTCCCTGTCGATCCGTTTCTCTCTTTGCTCGCCTGTCCACCGCGCTTTCTTTCTTCCTTTTCCTTTACCGTTCGCAGGACGAAGTCCTCCTACTACGTTGACCGGCTCGGTTCGCCCGGTCGTGGCTCCAAGAGACCGAGTCGAGGAGGAGGGTGCGACAGGGTTACGCGTTAGGACATGGTATACGACGGTGACAGATGATCGAAGGTCGATGTTCTGCAGATTAAAGAAATTACGTGCGTGGCGAGGAATAGGTGGAACTGGAATCGGGATTGGACGGTGTTGAATTTTGCAATTTTCACTTAGCCTGAGATACTGGAGCGGTTGTGATCGTTGGATCAGATTAGATCCGTAGATCGTTAGATATTGGTTTTGCAGGAATTCGGTTGAAATATTGGAGCGGTGGTAGGGATGTTTCTGTGATAATGATTTTTAGTTCATTAGAAGTGAATTTTGTAGAAGCTGGAATATCGGACCGGTTGTTACTAAATATGGATTTGGTAGCAATTGTAAAGAACAGATATATCAGCAAGTTTATCAAAAAATACTTTTAGCTTGGAGCTGTTGATCAACACCAAATATTACAACTTTGTTAAAGACAAAAGGTATGATATAACTTTTGAACAGCAATGCATGTACGTAATATCGTACATATAAAGTGGTAGATGTCCAAAAAATAAGGTATGTTTTTTTTCACTCCTTCCATGAACTTTCTCACCGTTTCTCCACTTTCTTCTGTCCCTTTCCTCCAGCGTGTTGCCTTTCTCTCTCGGTGTGACCCAAGAGTGCCCTTCCTCCCACTCGTTCTGTCCAGCGACTCAACGTTAGACCTTACATACTTGGCATACCTGCAAACGACCGCGTAAGTCCGGCGGTGCGCGACAATGCTAAGCACGAAGAAATCTGTCCGAAAACCTGTCGCGACCTCCTGATACACCGCTCCTCCTGTGGCGTGCTTCTCGTTCTGGTTCTGGTTCTGGTTAAGGGAGGAAGAAGTTCTCGATGAATCATCGAATTTCAATCTTTTAGTGTATCTTCGACACTGAAGCAAACCTTTGAATATTATAACTGGTACCTTACCCTGTCTATTTCGGCGTAATCTATGCATTCCGTCAATTTGAAATTCTAATGCTAAAGATGTAAACAATAGTAAATAATTTTTTAAAAGATTGTTTCCAAAGAACAAGGATAAGATTGTAATTTCGAATCTTGTCACTTGCAGCGTCAATGAACAATATGCCAACCAATCGACCATCTTACGTAACTTCTAGATTTTTTTTGATACGAGAAGAATGCAAAGGTATACTAATATCGTAGTAAGTAGAACGAGAGCAGCTTAATTCCGAGACCGTCGAAAACTATGGATTTTATTAATCCAACTGAAATATAATATAAAATAGAATATAAAACAACGATGGAAAACAGAGTATCGTCGTGCTAACGATTCGATTCGAACACGTTTGTGATTTACACAAACATAGCGGTATGTATCGATAAAAGAAAAGGCGCAGAAACAACCTGTCATTACATTGGCAGCGCTTAAATCGATTCAAAGAATCCAACCAAACTCCATTACTACCTACCGAAGCTAGTCGTTGTCGTAGGTCGTACAAACAGTAAGTTACCATTAAAGCTTACCATTTAACATTATTAATTTGCAATTTGAAAAGTATGCTAAAATTCTCTAAGTGTCTTTAATAATCCCCTGAACGAATGCACGAGTCGCAAATGTATTATTTCGTAGGCTGGCCACCCACTTCACGATTTGTCGCTCACGTATAATTTAGAATCAGCCGAAGAACGATTATCGCAGTAATGGTTTCATGGAAAAGCAAGGTTTCGCTTTACTGGAAATTAGAGCGATGCCGATGATGTGGGCTGGCAGAGTGGGTTTGGTCTGGCTACTTACGGGCCAATCTACTACGAGTAGATCGCGAGCAACGAAGATTTTTCGCCAGTTGGAAGGGGATAAATTAATATCGATGATGCGGGAGGAGCAGACTAGCAGACTTACTTGGCCTAATTTTAGAGCAGTTGCGTTACTTGATTACGCGAATGCATAAATGTTGAGAATATTGGAATGTACGGATCTTCTAAAATATTTACAAATACATAGGATGAATCTCAAGGAAAATGATCGAAGAAGTTTGCAAAATTTTAGAGCGAAGATGAAGACTTTTAGAGTGAAACATCTCGAGATAAAAGATTTACTTTCGACGAACGATAGAATTAATAAACATTTGTACGTTTATTTATTTTAACCTCTTTTGTCGATTTACTATATTCTGATATAAATATTTATTGGTATATTTAATCCGTTTGTTTCTTTTTTCCATTTTTACTGATAAAAACAAGACCGCATTGCGATTTGCGTTATTATCGATGTTGTGACAGTGACGCTGATAGAGTGCAAATAGTTGTTCAATTAATGTAAATTAACGAATGTTCAATTGTTAAAAGGCACGCCTTTCGCTAATATAAAGTCGTGTACGTTATCGTACATTTCCATGCCGCTTCCTACAAACATTAGGTAGTTTCTCATCATCGAGTGCGTCGATAAATAACAGTTCATAGGTTGTACGTCAAAAGAACGATCCACGGTAACACATTATTATTGCAACTTTATGTCATGAACGATTATATCTTGTCGGTGGAATAATTTTAAATTAACGTGTTGCTGAATGCATAAATAAACGTAAACAGCCAGCTGTTGGTTGTCGGCCAAATAACCATATGCATTTTAACACTTGGTCCCTTTCGATTTCCTATGTCACACGTATCTTGAAACCGATGCACAAGAGTAGTACGACTTCCACGTAATTTTATAACTCGTAACCTGACAGCCTGTAACTCGTGACTCGTACAATTTCTGCTTAGGTTGTAGTTCTTTATTCGCGTTTATAAAATTACAAATTCTCATAAATATTCGCAGTCCAGCGCCAATGTTAATAATTTGCCCGTTACCAATTCGCCAAAGCGGGATACAAACGATTTTTAAGCGATCTGCATTTGAAAAGAGACTGTTTAACTCGTCATTAGTGGTACGATGAACAATGAAATGTATCGTGTACCTAAATTGACAGCTTGATGACTATGGTTTGCCACGAGGGTATAACTTTTACTCGTCAAAAGGAAAGTTTGTTCAAGGAATGTCAAATTCCCTTCTCTTGTAATCACCGTAATCTATTAGCGCGTGATGACGAATTCTTAGTTGTGAAGTTTCACTGATGATATTAGCTGAATATTATCGGATCGACGACCCTGATAAAAGAAAAACGATAAGAGTGAAGAAGAGAGGAAAAAGAAACGTCTCGCCTTGAAGTCTACTTACCGTCCAATTATTTTAGCCTCCGCTGCAGTGATTCACATCCACGGAATGCATCTAGGCTCGTACGCCCTACAAAACGACAGAGACAGTAACCGGTGAAAAAACACAGAGCAGGATGGAAAAAAGGAAACGAAGTCTCGATTCTCCGGGATACACCATGGAACACTTGTTTGTACATCGCCTCGCTTGATGTTGATTTATCGAGCGTGCGCGCGCGAGCGCACATGTTGTACAATTGATACGTTCCAAGGGAGCAGATACGATCTGCCTTCGCGCAGATCCAGCGCGTGCAAACTGCAAGCTGATCACTAGACAGCGGATTTTTATGCGTCTACGTAGAAGTACGCACAGAATGCACGTAATAAGCGAATGTACGTAACATACCAAAGCTACGATATACTCGTTGTAATGTTTAATAGAAAAATCAATTTTCTAGCTAGCTTCCACATTTTTAATTATCTTGGCAAAATTATGATATTGCATGAGCATATGCGTTATGCGAGTCAATGATGTTATAATTATGACATAAGTTTTATTAATAGCACAAGTCTCCCCAGTCATTTATAGACTATCGATAATCGATACATATTTTTCATCTTTTATTTTGTCTACGTAAAATCTATAAAATGAACTGCTACACGAAGCTTCGATCAGCAAACGTAGTCGCGAAAAATCGTCTTGTCTCCTCTGTTCTTGTCCTTAAACGAGGGGCAACTGTAAACGAATTTTCAGTTTGAAGTATCGAGGCGAGGCCACGCGAGGTGATTCGTCGCTGAATCACTATACGCGCTAGCCAGACGATTCGCAAGACTATTATTCAGGGTTCGTCTCACGGTCGAACGGTCCAGATATTGCTGTGCCCTTGCGTCGTGGCGATTTTTCTTGATAAGGCGAACGGAACCGCGACGTCCTTGCGACAGAGGTCAATGGTGACCCGGGAGAGAGGGCCCCGTCTTTAATTGCACCGGCGGATGTCGCCGAGTGAAAGTTGAAAGTCCGAAGGAACGATGCTTGGATGTGAATTTTGTCGCGATCGTTGACAGCCTTTTCGTTTTTTCCTTTCTGTTTTATTTGGCTCTGAGAAATTGAAAGAAACAGATAAAATATGGAGAAGAGAATGAAGCAGATACTCTGAATCGTTCCTTCACGGAAGCAGGAAGTCGAAGGATATTTTATTGAAGAGAAAAAAAGTATTTTTAATTGCAGTGTCTTATGATTTAACTATTAATGTTTCTACAAAATTTTCATAAAATACCTAGAAAAAACTGACTTATAAAGAAATACAGTATAAAATGTAAAAATGCGTTCGTATCTTCCCTTTATTATTCCTTCAAAATTTATAATGGCGAGGTGAAAAGGTTCAAGAAATGATCGACGCGAAAAGTCGTATAATTATAACCGACGAAAACGATATCTCAGTATATAATTTTCATTAATGTGTTAAAAGATGTTGAACAGAAAATCCATTGCATATACAAATTAGTCATACTTGAAGACGTTGTATTATTTATCAATCAAATCAACTTTGACCTAAATATAAAAAGTTGATATCTTATTGAAAGAGTTAAAACGTTACATAAGTATACTAAAAACAAGATTATTTCGTTATAGTTAAATAAGTAACAAACAAACACTAACAAACTAAACAGAAATATGAAAATTCGAACGAGAACGTCTCCAGTATTTCGGTCGAATGTCGTCCATAGTTTTTCAACGAGCTTTTTCGCGAATAGAAGAGATCCTCTCAGCCAGATGCCTTTTCCAATTTTCACAGAAGCGTTCTCACACGCCCGCGCGCGAATTTTCATGCTTCTGACACGCGCGCTCGAAATAGTTGTCTCCGGCGTCAACCCGTTTTTGCGTTCCTCTCCATCGACCCGGCGAAAAGGTCAATTATTGCATTACCATGCGACGTGGGTGCGCGGAGGGAGCACAGCAGATAAATCCGCTCTTGGATGAACTGCCTGTTATATGTGCGTATATATATACACACGACCACATCTAACCATCGGTATCGCACATGCGTTTCGCACTAAAAATAAGAACTCGTTACTGCCCACCAGAAATTCGTTCGTCGATATAGACCTTGATAGATGTTTATTGAGCCGAGCTAAAAATGGGTTTAGAATTTCGAATTGTGGCCTGAAAGAATTTGTAATTCCTTGAAGAATTATCATTTTTCGAAGTTTCGCAACTGTGCTAAAAATTGTCGAAATAATTTGAAAAAGAAGAACATTCGTCATCTTATGAATATCGTTGGAAATTTAGAATAAAAGTTTTCAATAAAGATCAAAAGAGGAAAAACGTATGAAATTCAACTTGCTGTTACATCGAAGCAATATTCATTATCGAACATATTTCACCGAAAACTATCCAATTTTTCAATTTCGAAGTCTAGAAAATTCTCATCGAACACTTTTGGAAATCAATTTCTATCAATTCCCAGTTCAAACCTCGGACAAAACAAGCCCAACGCTTTGAATTCAAGCTCGACTTCACCATAGTCTCGAAAAACACCATCCTCGTCTCATTCAGCACTAGAAACCCTATAAATTCTAAAAAATTCCTATCAACAACCTTATGGAAATCCATTTTCATTTATAGAACATTCTTCAAACTGTAAATGAATCGGATCCAACGCTTTGATTCCAAACTCAACTGCACCGTAGCCTCAAAAGTACCGTCCTCGCGTTATTCGGAACTAGAAACCCTAAAAATTCTCGAAAACTTCTTCAAAAATACTCTCCTATCAACTACCACGTGAAAACCCATTTTTATCCATCGAATTTCCTTCAAATTCCAAACGAACCAAACTCAACGCTTTAATATCGACCTCAACTTCACCATAGCCTTGAGACCATCGTTTCCGCCTCGCTTAGGACAATCCTGCGCCCTCAAATACGCGCTAGCGACGTTCCCCCATGAACGTCGGACAATATCTTCGTAGCATCCTCCGTAAAGGCGACTTTAACAGCGTCCTCCGCTTCCTCCAGCCTAATAAGCGCCGAAGTCGCGCCTTTGCCGACCTATGGAATGTTAAGAACCCTATGGTGGTTGTGTTCGCAGGTCGTCCCGCCGTCAGCTTGGCACGTCACCCATTCGACGCCGGTAATATACGCTCGCCGTTCGCGGCGATAAATATTACAATATAATATTCCTCGGCGTGAGACGAAGGATTCCTGACAAGCCTTGCAGGACGAAACGGAAAGCCAAGCGGCGAAAAGGTCACCGACGGAAGGGATATCGCGTTACTGGAGACAACGAACAACTTTGCTCGAAGGAGGCATCCTTTTACGATTCACCGAATAGCTCGTGGAGCGATTTTTTCATTCAAAGGCGAGGAATTATTAAAACGCGTATTCCCTTCGGTCACACCGAGGTAAGTCTGTGAAATACTCGTGGAACATGTTGGTTCGAGCGTTCAGGGAAATAGCAAAGGGCGATGAGTTGGTTAACCCCTTCGCGCGAAACATGATGCAACGAGAAAGGCTGGAAATATAGAACGGTATCTCCTTCGTTCTTTTTTCGTGTGTATTTTTCTTTAGGGATAAGTTCTTTTTTTTTTTAATGTAATCTTTGTGCGTATTTTTAAATATTGGAGACTTCCTCGATTTTGGAAAATATATATAAATTGCATCCGTTTAGATATTCGATCAGATAAACATTGTAAGGACATTTCCTTCTTCGTTGGTTTTTGTTTTTAATAAAATTGAGCAACGAATGTGTTAAGAAGTATGAATATTATATCTTTTCCAATTTTTTTTTTTTTTTTTTAATGTAACGTGTGTATCTTTTTGTAATTTGCGGCTTTTGGAAAGTATGAATGGTACTTATCTGGATATTGTATTCTTCGAGATACTCTTCAAAATATTCTAGGGTAGCGCGTAATATATTTTTTTACGTAATAACTTTCTTTTATTGTCCGTTTATCGACACGTTGGATCGGCGAACAATGAAGCAGTTAGGGCTTTCACTATCATTTTACTCACACGGTTTTATATAATAATAGTATATAATTATGGCGGAAGCATTCCTTATTCGTTCAATATGTCTTAAAACATACTCTGAGTGCAAGTATGCAAGTTTTATGAGTACCAATTTTAACTTGTAGTGGAATACATTTTGTCCGAAAGTATGTTCACGTATGTGGGAGAATAAATTTACTGCCTAGTTTTTATACATGCACATATCTGATTGAAGTTTCTTTAGAAAAATTTAGAAATACCATGTCTTGCATTTGAATAAAGAATTTGTGAAATGGAAAGTACGCTGTAGCCTAAGAATTGTTTTGAAAACTTCGTGAACAAAATCCCACGAAAATCACAGATTCCGTTTGCATTCCAACAAATCTTCAAACCTTAATCAACCTATCAGCCTGCCGAAATGTACTGGTATTTACAAAATTACCAAATCTTCCATATAAAGCGAATTTTTTTATTCATTAAATCAGCCCTTCCTCTTAGTATAAGGCTTTCTAAAAAGCTTCTACCTTCGTATTTACAGTAAATTAATGATATAAAATCCATCCACCTAATGTTACACAGTTGGAATATTAAGTTACTACACGACAAACGTAACATCGCAAACATAAACCTTAAGACGTTAATTATCCGCTAAAGAAATCATAATGCGAAGGGGGTTGAACGAACTCGTTTAGAAAGCCAGATTCGCAGCTTCATAGTTTCATAACTCAATTACGACGTAGAACCTTTTCGAAATCCTTGTAGCTCGGAGGCCGATTCCAATCGGTCGCGTCTTACGAATGCAAACGGTGACGCAGAAATACGTGGTCGACGCCGAGATGCTCCGCCCTCACCCTCTCGATTTGCTGCGTTTGGTCGCAGGTCGTCCCGGCGCGGCGTCAGGCTGGAACGTCAGCTCGCCCGCTTCCTCCTCGTTCTCCTCCTATGAGAGCCACCTACACGGTTCTCACACCCAGAACCGACTTTACGTTCATATACGTATACTCGTGGACTGTGTTCCCTGGAAGAACCGCAGAGAAACCACTACCTAACGGACCGAGCAGTCCGTTTTTGTCCACGTACCACTACGCCAAGGAAACACTGTGCACACGTACTTATATACTCACATTAAACTCAAACGATTCGACTGCATAGAGAGGGCCAAGAGAGTCGTCCCCCCCCTCCCCCTTTACTTAATGTGCAACGCGTAGAACCCGAAGGTCGAAATTTTAATGCGCCATTTTTCTGCCACAGAATGATTTATAGTTGGCGCTTGTATTAACCCTGTCGTGGTTCCTGAATTTTTTTTCTGAATTACGTTTCAATTTTACTTTAATTAAATAAAATTGCTTTCAATAAAGATAGTAAGGATTCTTTCGTATCTTCTTCGAACGAAGAAAAATTTTCTAACGATAGAAAGTTCCGTTTGTAACGAATATGATGCAACAGGCATTCGCGTAATTGCTTGAAGATTATGTACTAATTTCTCCAACTATGGGAAAAACACAAGTTATCTGCAACCTCCAGCTGCCACCCGTATTCTATAACATAAGCAACATATACTGTTCGAATGAATAAACCTGGCTAGTAATGTTCATCTGTCGACAAGTTCAGATAAATTACTATTACGCTACGATTGTAATATTCCTAAATTCTATAGAAATTCATAAACGTAAAACACGATCGAATGCGTTCACTTTCAAATAATTTAAAAACAGCGACACCTGTTTACAAGCTTCGCGAAAATATCTAAACACACGACAGGACAATTCGCGTTTGCCGCTAAACGAAATTCCAATCGGCGATCCGCATTCTACCTGCGCATTCGTGTCGCGCAGCACGTGACCAGGCGTTAAGGTGGGGGCGGAGTGGGGGTAACCAGGTTCTCCCACTTTTGTTCGTCTCGCTTGCGAATCGTTTCAGCGCGATGTACAGTGCTGGAGGATACGCGAAGTACCGAGGAGAAGGAAAATAGGCGAGAAAGAGAGACAGCTACATAAACACGAAGAGCGGAATACGCTCGGGAGAGGAACGATATACAATACGTGCAAGCTACACGTATCCGTGAGTACGTGTTCTTTACTCGAGACGTCTATCCTATCCTCCGTAAATTGAATGTGTGAGTGGTTAGGAGAAATAAGGAGGGTTACAGAAGAGAGAAAAAAGGTATAGGTGAATCTTGACATTTATATGTATGTGACCTGTCCCGAGGAGGCATTCGTCTACTACGCATTAGAAACATGTATGTACGTGTTGGTGCCCGCACGTATTATTCCGAAGATTTCTCTATCCTTCTCACTCTCGCTTAGTGTTTTATGCTTGCGGCTTCTAGCCGCTACGTTTACCGTATACGAGAGATTTAAGCACGCTTGTGCACCGTGCAGTGTGCATAGAATGGCTGTGTGTATTGTATGGGAAAATTGCTGTAGCTAGAACCATAGAGGCGTGCTTGTTCCTAGTGTATCGTGTATCCTTGCTCTCTGTAAGTACTTTTTGGCGCGTGCGTCCAATAGGTACGCTCGAAATGCATTTATCAGTTTGTTGAAATAAATAAATGTAATTTCACGAAACTGTTTCACAGTATCGATTTTGCAATTTAGATATCCTTTCCTATTTGCAAACTGATTACTTACAAACATATCGAACATTGCGGTAGGTTATTTTTTAGAGACTCATCGTCGGTTGAAATTGTAGGCTGATTTTTGTGAATTTTTGGAGAAGATAGGACAAAATTTTGATACATTGTCCGATGTAGATAGAAATTACTAGATTTAAGATCCAATTTATCGTGTTCTTGCTCTTCCTGTCTTCACCTTTTTGTCCCGACAAAAATCAAAATTAATTTTTGTTCTATGCTAGGAAACTAAATTCTTCGTGTTCGTTCGATATCTGGTTCTCGCGAATTGCTCGCGATAGGAAAAGGTTGGTTGCGTGTGTGGGCAGAGGCGGCGTGCGTCCCGTCGATTTGTCGTTTTCCCACAGGCGCGAAGGTTTCCGCGTAGGAGCGCAAAGGACGGAATCGATGACAGCCATGAAGGCAGGAGAAAACCAAGGAGGGGAGGTAATCGTGCATTTACATACGCGGAGGAGCGCGCGAGCGCGTACCGATAACGTTGCGAGCGCCCGTTAAACTTTATTGCGTTCAATTTAAAAATAGAATTCTATCTAGAAGGAAGAGACGTTACGCGCGCATAAAGAATGTCTCGCTAAAGATACGCCGGCTGGCGGAGGCTTGTCCGACTTGTCCTCGTCTCACGAAGTTACTCTTCTTGGAATATTTTCGTTTTCGATCATCGAAGAATAATTCAGAAACTCAACGAATACCCAGAACGGGGATTTCCTTTTTTACAAATTGATAAATAAAGATAGACAGTTACCACACATTTGTGGAAGATTTCGTTCAATTATAGAAGGTATTTGTAGTAACGTGTTATAATGTTTGGAGTATGAAGTATGCAGGCTTTTCTGTTCCTTTTGAACTTCGGTTACGGGTCTTTTAAATTAAAGGTGTCGTCGCCTGTATCGTTTTTGACCTATGGCCTCCAAACGACGAAAAACAGTTCCACTCGTCAATCAGAAGACTAGGCAATTGTTCTGCAATTAGCGTTTAGGTATAGTTCTAGTCTCATATTTATGATTCTTAATCGTATGTTCAAATACAAGTCCATAGGATGTCAAAACATGAACGACGACACATGTCAGAGCAGTTTAAACTAGATTTAACGATGTGTGTAGTCTAGGAAAGATTAAAGTGACTATAAGACAAATCTAATATATTATTGAAAAGAACGTAAGGCAATAAATGTTGGAAGCCGGGATACTTCGAAAACTGTTGTGTATATACAGTTCCGTATTATGTCCAGAGAAACTTCAATACGATTCTTCGAAATAAACGAAGATTGGACGTTATTATAAAAGTTTCCTATCTTATCTGAGACAAGTATTAAACTATATATATATATTACACGTAAATGTATGCTCGGAAAATATGCTACAAATTATTATTACACTTATCGTATTTCAAATTTCTAAATTTCTAAATATAATTTTCTAAAACAAATTAAATTCCGCTTTACCATTAATTCGTTATTAAACGATAACGCAACCTAATCAAGAATCAAAGCTGTCAATCTTCGAGTCAAATACCGATCAACCAATATCACCGGTGTCCGTATCTCAAGAACAGAGACATCTATCGTCGCAGTCATTTAAAAAGCTCGTTAGTTGTGTTTATTTCAACAACGCATCGATGACCGCATCCACGCCAGAAACCTGCTATCCAAAGATAAATATCAAAGTCTAAAACATACTATAAATTATAAGTCGTCCCACGATCGCGAAATCCCATGGCTCGAAAGCAACGAAAGAGTCACGGCCCGGCGCGCGCCATTTAAATCCGCGCCGATAGATCGAGGCCCAGCCGTATTATTACCATCTATAGGAGTCGTTCGCGAGCCATCGAAAGGTCGGTGATTTATGTGGTTAACCCGTGTGCAGACTACGCCTTGGCTTTTGCTCGTTGTTTGTGCACGCGCGTAAGAAAGTGCGTACGCTCTCGCGTAGTCTTCCGACTACGAAGTGACGTGGAAAGGGAACGTTGGGGACCAGTGCATCGTACAGGAGAAACAGAGAGATCGAGGGGAATGAAGGAGGAGAATGAAGGAGGATGGAGAGAAAGAGAGAAAACTCCTCCGGACGATCGGGATGCTAATTCGTTTTGCTCGCTTCCTCGGCTTCTTCGTCCTTTTCTGCGAATGCAGATCGTCGGCGGACGACCTCGTGGAATGCGTTGCTCGTCTCGTCGTGGCGAGCTCGGCTCTCGGCTAAAGGGACTCGCAGGATCATCGAAGCGTTCGTTCCTTCGTTCATTCACCACTCAAAACGATGATGTTTAGGGCAGACGACCCCGGAAAATCTGGTTTATTGGCGAATTGGTATCGTGCTAGATGATCTTGTACTAGCTGAATCATCGAGTGTACTCTGGCAATAGGCACTCGACTCGTGAAAATATTCGAACATGTACGGTAGACAATTTTTACGAATGTATCGTGTGTAGCACGCGAAACTTGTTGAAATTTAATTAGCAGACACGACTATCATGATTCTATTGGCTCGCGAAGGTATTCAAATACTTGTAGGGACCTTTTATGAATATATTATGCCTATTATACGAATATCTTTAAATTTCATTAACGTATCTCATTAACAATACGTTCGTATCGACTCAAGAAAGTACTTGAACTCTTATAGAAACTTTTTACGAATATATTGTGTGCATTATACGAAATATTTTAAACTTTTATCAACACTGTCATAATTATATTGATAAAGTTGGAAACACATCTGAAGGTGTACCTAGAAGCTGCAAGATATTTAGCGCAAGTACATACATATCTCACAGTGATCGCAGAAGTATTTAAATAGTCGATTATCCATTATATTAATAAGCCTGGATATTCAACGAGACCATCTTTAACACTCGTTACATGTTTAAAGCGACCATTCATGTTGTATAATTTTATACTAGATCTACCTACATTCGCGATAAATATCTTATAATTTCATTATGCATTTTCAGATTGAACTAAAATTTTGTTTCATAACGACAGCCGTGTCTATTTGCAGCGATAATGAAATTTCAGAACGTTATATATAAGACGCATATACCTAACTTTTCTGATCCACATTTCAACAATCGGACAATTGGAAAGCGTGAAAACGGAGGAGAGTTTAGTTTCGGCTGGCAGATCGTTAAAATGCTGCAAATTGGGACACGCGATTGGATAAGAGGCCGATGGAGAGAAGATTTCGATGATCGAAGGGTGAATTTAAGTTAAGGAGCAATTTTTCGAGCTTTAACGACAGTCAAATCGTAATTTCGAATAAGATTTTTATCGTTGAAGGTGGAATGGTACTTTTACTTGTAAAATTGAAGCTGATTGCTCTCGAAAGGAACACGGGTAAAGGTGCAACATTCTTCCACCTGCATTTTTTTACATTCTCGAGTCCTTTCACAAATCTGACTTCGCTTCTGTTTTTCAACGGTGAAAGATCGAGGGATTCTTCAAAATTAAGTTATAAATAACTTGTAACAAAACACGTGAAAACGAACATATATAGAATGATTCGGACTTTAATAGCCAAATTTTGTAGTTCTGTTTTATGGCTATAATCAAGCAAAAGACGTTATATAAACATAAATCGCTTAAACCTCGACTAAAAAGTCATATGTACAACAAAAATATGAAATATGAAAGGAATAGTACTATATTTGCTGTTACCATGCTATAAGAGTAGGTTTCAAATTAACACGATCATTAGCTGTTATACTCCGTTCCAAAATGTTCACCGTTCCTCTCAATTCGAACGTGATCATAAAAAAAGTAATAAAAAAAATTGAATTTATTCTCCTACGGAGATCATCTTGATCGTGTTTCATCTCGACGAATCGATCCAATAAATACTCGCTCGATATATCCATCTCTCAGAAGTTTTTACAATGCTTGAAATGACCCGTATTTATATAACGCGTGTTGCATCATTATCTCTATAGAATGTTTCCAAGAACTGTTAAACTGTTATCTCTGAGACATCCTGTATAACATAAAACACAAAGGAATAATAGTTAGATCAATAGCGAGAGATTTACTTCGAAACCTTCGAACATTAATTACTCGAAATCTTAATGTAATAGTAAATTAGACGCGTAAGAACAGGAACAGAAAGAAATTAATGAACAAAAGAACGAAGAGAAACGTTTGATTTCCGTTGGTACGAGAGGCTCGGAAGGTAGAACGGAGTTTCTCAGACGTTCTGAAAAATTAATCGTATCACTGACTGACGATGGAAAGTGTCAGTTCACGAGGCTCATCGAGGTGCGGATATTTCTCTTTATAGGACATCGATCTCCCATCTGGGCGTCGATTTCTCTTTTTTTTCCGCACAGTTAGAGAGCATTTCCCCTTTCGCTCTATGCTTGTCCGCGGTCATCGAGTATCGCGGCGATGTCTATGAACGCTCGACGAGGATAACAATACCACGGTGTCGTAGCTAAAACGTTCAGTGCCCGACGAACAACCTTCCAACGACTATAGGCGTTGAAATCTACACGATTTTCTTGCTGCGGAATCTTTAAATAGAGAAAGAATCTACGAGGTTTGGAAATATAGAAATTTGGAAATTTAAAAACATGGAAATTCGAAGATACGGAATTTCGAAAACTTGCCTCCTACGTTCCATCTATTGTATCGAATGAAATACAAATATTATTAACTTTTGGTAGCTATAACAACCTGTTCGTCTTCAAAGTTCAAGCAGCTTATAACACTCTCGACAAGTGACATTAATTTAATGCCATTCACAGTGTTTTAAAACTACCTCTTGATGAATGTTGGATAATTTACGATCTCTTGCACCAACTCGATCGGGTCCCGACGTTCATTATCATAAAATTAACTTTCCATTTCAAGGAACAACCCAATATACGAAATCAACAAACGTGAGAAATCTAAGCTTCCAGGTTTCATTTATAAAGCAAATTGTATGATCAAATTTGTACTTATCAAGCGAACGTAAAATTCAACATTTCAAACACAGTGCTCGAGTTACGAGTAAAACAGAGCCTCTGCATGTTCGCGACAAATGTCTTGCCATTTCTATACAGACTTTCGGTTCGGTTTCAGCGTTAACGAATCATAGCGTTAATGAAATTTCAATTTCAAAACGTTTTATATAACGCACGAATATTTTCTACGCCGAGTGTTCAAATACTTTCATGAGCCAGTATATAACAAACGATCGAATCATAACGAAGACGCGTGAAAACGAGAACGTCTCGTAAGATCTCGCGTGATCCGTGAAAGAGACGAGAAACCTCGCCGCGACCCTTTCGCAACGCGTTAATATCATACACAGCGGCGTGTATACGGTTCTCCCGATAATTGTAAAATTAGAGAGCATGCATTCGCACGGCTGCCAAGAGACACAAGAGAAACGAGTTTACCGGGGCCTTTCGCGGTCAAAGAATCCAGAAAAGAAACTCGAAGACTCTCGTACGTGGCGTGAATTTCAAACCACTCCCACGATCACTTCAAATTAATCTCTTCGTTAACACTGGACTTTTAGAAACTTCGTTCTAGAACCTCCCGTTATTTCGTGCGCATTTTTAATAAACATCAGATACTCAGTCTTGACCAGATTACCAATAAGCAAATAATATGTAATATGTATTATTATATTATTTTCTGTCTTTATTTTCAATAAAATTTCTTCGGTAATTCGACTACTTACAGCGATATGTTCTAATATTTAAAAGCATGGAAATCTCTCTGTTAAAACGTACATACTTCTAGCCACACTTTCTTCGAATCAAAGCCTCATCACCTGCACCAGCGGTTCTTAACCTGCAGTTTGCCGGCCCCCAGGGGGTCCTCCGAGTCCTCCCACACGCGAGTTATTAATGTATTATTCGAATGAAAAATATTTAGTACGTGTATTTATTTATCTATAGCGAATATTTCCACTCCAAAATTTAAAGATTGTTGACGACCAGTTGACGAGCGCTTCGAACATACATGGCACGTATAAACGTGTTTGGCACGTTATAGATTTCAATTTAAGTCGAGTCTCGAGACACCGCGACGACAAAAGATGATTTAAAAATAGTCTGCGGTAAACGAAAGATTAAGAAACGTCGGCCTACGCCATTTTCTCTTAAATTCTCAATTTCTTTCGAACGATAGGAAGTTGAAAATACAGCATCGACGATTTCTGGAAATAAAGTACGTAGGAGCGCGAATTACCGCGCCATCCATCCACAATATGTTAACTCCGTGCGTGGAAACTATCCAGGTTGAGCGTGATTTTTCCTCGAACGTATCGTGCGTACCTCGTCCGTGGTGGATTCGTTTATCAATTTCGTGACGACGCGAAACTCCTCGACAGAGGCCATACGTCACGCTTGTATCTGTTATGGCGTAGGAACGCGAAGGGAGAGGCCCGTTGCGAGGATCGCGAAATACCGAATGGTTTTTCGCGATAGTCCGCGCTGAACCGCGGCGAATATCGGCGCAGCGTTATGTCCTACATAGTGCGCATTCCAACGGCCAAGTCATTTACTCCTCGTCAAGATGGAATATTAGCGGCCTGGCTGGCGTTGCGTTTCACTTCGCGAATCGGTTAAACGCGTTGACCGCCGGCGTATAAGGACTGAAATAAGTGAATACCAGTTTCCGCGTTGCGCGGCAGACCGTAATTTCGCGGTATCTGCCTGGCACCGTGCGTGCACTGCCCTTCGAGCGCGACTTCACAAGGAAAAAGGGTCTTTCCCGCGACTGTCGCGGAAAATAGACTTACGCACGATCGAAGCGACGTCGTTGGTGAAATTTTATTAGTCGAATGTTAGTCGGTGTTAATGAATGTTGTATATAGTATAGCGATAAGGATAGGGCAAGTAACGCTTTGTGTGTGAATTTTTAAATGATAAGCCAATCTGAGATTTATCCGATTCGACGTAACAGAGTTTACCAACTTTGATTGTGAGATTTATAATCTGCAAGTTACCATTTATCAATCTACTGATGTTGCTACGATTGGAATAAAGTTATAGCATGGCAGATGTAGAATTACTTTATTTTACGAATTATTCTACCTTTAATTTCATTATGGTAATTATGGTAAAGAAGATATTGAATGTGAGATAATGATGTAGCATGCCGGTATTTATTCCTCATCTTTTATTACGCAGATTAAACGGAAAATTATAGTTAGAAAGAAGATATTTAAAGTGAATGTTGTTTCCAGTAGTCTGTGATTTCTCAATTTCTGAATCGCGCTGTAGGTTATTTTCACGCGATCTTGGCCAATTACCGATTTCTCTAATCAAAACAAGCGTCGTGATTAAATACCACGAAGAAAAGTACGGACATTAGCCTTTCATTAATTTTACATTCGTTTAACGTTGAACTAACCAGTCGCCGCTTTTCTTCCAATTTTCCATTTTTTTTTTTTTTTTTTTTTTTTTTTTTTTTTTTTTTTTTTTTTTTTTTTTTTTTTTTTTTTTTTTTTTTTTTTTTTTTTTTTTTTTTTTTTGTCTAAAGATATATCCGATTAATTTCGTTCTTGAAGAAAACGAATTTAAATATCTTTTCCTTAAAGAATAAACGTGTCTTTTACTCGATACTCGTTTGGAAATCATTAATCTAGACAGGATAATTTATTGATATATACATTCAAATTATTAATTAACGTGACAGAAATAATCTTACTTGTGGTCATAATTTATATACAAGAATGGAAGCTAATTAAAATGATATTTGCCAATTACGAACATTATGATTCAATTATGTAAATCAGCAAATATATCAGACATTAAACTGAATTATTTGCATATCAGAAAGACTTAATTAAAAGACTGAACGAACAAACAATACTATACTCCTCAAAATTAGACAAAACCTATTTCTTCGCTCTAACCAAATAGAATGCAACTAGGAGCCCCGATCGAACCAAAGCATTCAAACCAAACTTCACCGAGAACGAAACAGAGAAACGAAAGAAATCCTGTCTCTCTCTATCATCAATTATCTTATTTAAAATCTCACCATCATTTTATAAAAACAATCACCTTAGACATTGTGGTTAGCACCAAGACGACGAACTTTACTCTACACGCTTTTTTCAATAGAATTTCGTTTATTGGAACGAAACTGTCGTCGATGTCTCATTAACCGAACGTCTGCTGCTGGAATTCACTATGCAGCCGAGAGCTCTTGTTACATAAAAATTAACGAATAGCATTATACGAACCTATTACGTGAACGCCAATTGTATAAGCCGTTGGTGCCCCGACGAGTTCAGAAAAAATAGAGTTCCACCGATGATACGAAGCCGGATGATCCGGAACGCGTTCGTCCCGGTTTGCCTTAGCGAGTCATTTAAAAGGCGGCGATATCCGTCACCGTGGCCGTAAAACGTTAGCCACAGTCTATAGCCATAAACCAGGCTGCGAAACGCGTGCGCGAACGTTCGAGCTTGGCTGAGTTGGCTGGCGCTCGCGCGCGAATGTTTCAGTTTCGTGAGTATAGACTCGGTAGGAGTAATAATCGTATACCGTTACTTCTTTCGAAAGGCCGTTGACTCAATTGCGCCCCGGATAAAAGAGGCGGTTCACGAGTCGTCCAAGAGCCATGCACGGGATACATCGGCTATGTATAATCTATCCATTTACACACCTACGTCTCCGTGTTCCCCAACGAAACTCGTGTGAGCAATCGTTGGTCAGTCGATTAGGATTCGACCACCCAGCTTTGAGATCTCGAGATCGGCCAACGAACGAGCCTCCGGTTAGAATCGCTTTGGCTCACCAAAGGTGCACGGCATTCACTGGCGAACACGTTCGCGAACACGTTCGCGAACAGCGTTCGCGAACAATGGTCGCGAGCTGTTTGCGAACGTTTCATCATTACGCTCGCGATCTTTTCCAAATGAAATCAACATTGGTTCTTACGGTTAACGATCGCTATTGCGTCTAGGTAATTATTTTATGAATTATTGGCTTGGCAATTAAGTGATTGCGGATTTTGTCATTAGGCGGTATTGACAAAATCCGCAATCACTTAGTTGCCAATCCAATATTTGATGAATATTGCGACATCAACTTTTGTGTATTTTATGTATCACGCGATTAAGCGTTTGGAAAAGAAATTGTAAAAACGATTTGTTTCGTGACGTTGGGTTTTACGTAGGTTTTACAAAAGATTCGAATCTAACTCGTGTAAATATTAATGGACCAGTATATATAATTTTTCTGAGACGCTTGATTTGACACATCAACTTAGATTTAATTATTCAGTCGGAGAATCTTAGAGTTTCTTTGTTATCGATACGATATTTTATAGAAAATGGAAATAGTTTTTCTTTAACTAAACAGATAATTAGCGCATAAGAAAGTTTAATTAGAATTGGAATTGTTTGTGAAATTGACGAACGAGAAAAAGTAAAACGTTATTCTCTGTTTAAGAAATAGCGGCAGTAATGTGTATTTAGTAGCGTTCTTTTGTGTTTTATATTAGACACTAGAAGTATACTAATATTCCAACTGGTCGAACACATACTTTCTCTTCCTTTAAATTTTTCCCTCGATCCTAATAATTTCTAATAACTCTTTGAGAAGCTATCATTCTCTCTAACAAATTAGTCTAACATTAGTATAACAACAAAAAGGATAACTAATATTACGTCGCATTTTTTGTCACATTTCATTTCACATGCTGAAACATGTCGAGCGTTGCAAACACACTCTAAAGACACTTTCTTTCTTCCAACGTTTCCCTACGACTTTTATAGCCCGGACTTAATAGAATCTATTATAACTGCTCGGCTACCTGGCCCGAACGTGCTTCCATTTAGGTTTAACTTTAGGGGACTTAAAAATCCATATTTCAAATTTCAAGAACATTTTAACCATCTCTCTGCTTCGAGCAAACCCAAACTAGCAAACCCAATATTTCTTAATACTCGGCCAAAAAGATCGACCCAACCAGACAAATTAAACAACGTTTCTTTTGTAGAACAGATAATTTTTGGTGCTGTGCGTTCGTTTGCGAAATAAATCTTTTATATAAAACGAGAAAATGAACGCATTTCGAGATGGAATATTTTAATTTTCCAATGGTACCATGGCTGAAAGCTTAAATCGTACCATATTCTAAAGCGCAGTTTTATTTCTATGATTCAACAATTAAGTCAGTGTCCATTAGTTGAACGTGTTTAAAAGAGAATATAATATTCACATTATTTCGAATCGTACAATTCGAAGAAATAATTAAGATCATAATTCGATTACGATTCGTTATGGGAATTCCTATTTTTATACACCTAATTAAACACGTGAAATCTAAGTAGAAATTTATTTCGTTTACTGAATATTATAATAAGCACGTGCTACACTTGCGATAGTTTGCATACGACCTACACTCGACATTTGACGTCAATTCCCTGCATTTTCGCAATTTTAAACCTGTAAATGCGTAAAAATTCCCCAGTCTAATTATAATATATTAAACTCTACAGCTTCCTAACCCTTTCTCTTCGTTCTAACGATAGCCCATTACTTCAACGCGCTGTACAAAAATTCACCAGCGATCTCATCCTCTTTTCAAAGCTTCCGCGCGTTTTTCCAGTCTTCTTCGTCCTTTCGCGTTACAACACACAGGAAGACGAAAGGCGTCGTCGTAATTCAGCTAGTTCGTCTCGGTTCTCATTGATTCGGCGAGACATCGTCGCGGTGATCGTAGTTGGAGAACGCAGTGCGTAAGAAAGTGCACGATGTCTAGCTCGTTTAGCACGCGATCGTTCACGATCACGCGTATTCGGCTGCTATTTTCTCAGCCAAGTGGCGCTACAACGGCGGGTGCATTTTGAAAGTTGAAACACATTCACGACCGAATTCATCCTGATTGCTCGCTGCTGCGCGCTAAATACCTGTTTAGTGATTCCGCCGCCGCGTGCCACTTTCACAGCAAAAATCTGTCGAACATGTTCGAGACTCGATTTCCAAGCCAACGGGGAACGTGCACGCGACAATACCAGGCTTTTCTGACCGATGACTCTATTAACGTTGTCACCGTGTTCCGTCACGATCATTAGGTTCGACAGAACTTTTCAACTAAATGGGAAAGTTTCACGTTTTAGCTGATGAGATGCGGATAATTCATTGTTTGAGAAACGTTTCTAATATTTCTTTAAAATTGTTTCTATGCCTGTTCTTTATACGTGTTCCTTTTATATTGAATTTGTTATTATACAGCAGGACGAAGATCATAGCGGCGTAAGTCAAGATTTCACGAATTTCGATCTAACCACGTGTTTGAGCTCTTGAAAGTTCCTTTTAGTTGTACAGTTAAGTTATACTTTTATCTTCTGACATTGTGACACGTTTTCACGAGTCAAAGGAACACGGTGAATATATTTTTCTGATGGTAAACGCAAGCAGACTGACTTGTAGCTCCATATTTTGTAACTCTTCCATAGAATCATACACGCAATTGACAAAAAGGTAGAGAAAAGGAGATTTGGACAAATTTTGTGAAATATAGTTATATCAGAAATGCAGGAAATCTTGAGAATTCCGAATTCTTCCTCCCGGCAACTTGCTGATTAAATGAAATTTGTACAGCGCATAAATATTCCATATTAGTACAGACTACGTCGATTTGTACATGAAAAATATCTTTAATTACGAAGATACCATAACGAAAGGTTTAATCGAAGATCTTATATCGTGAAGAGGATTCACCCATTGTTCAAATGTTAAAACCGGTATTAAGACTAGTACAATGCAAACGACATTCGTTAATTACGTCAAACGTAAATTCAGCAACTGCCATTACACAGTAGCACGTATCCCCATTTTCAACAAAGTATCGTTCTACCAGGTTCTACGTATCATTTTTGCAATATCAAATTTTTCTAATAACATAAAAGCACCACTAAATGATACGAAATATAATACCCAATTAATTAACTCGAAAATGCTGCAACAAATACACCGATGTGTCCATACTTCCTGTAATTACCGTACGAACTATTCATCTCTCGATAGCTTCGACTAAATGAAATTCCATTGTAATTTCGATCTTCCTCGTATCTCCAATCCCTTTTCTTCCTTTTTTTTTTTTTTTCTTTCTCTTTTTACCAATCTTTCCCTCGTCGTAACGACTATATCGATCTGAGAATAACCTAACCGAGGTGACAGGGTCGCGTCTTGGCGTGGTTGCGCAGGTATAAGCGCGGCGTGTGCTCTCGTCTAAATTCATCCGTGATTCGTCGCCGTCCTAAACGAACAAACATACATACGTGGCCCCGCGCTCAGTCTCCACGGAGTTACTTCCATGACAAAGGCCGGTCAAACCTGCCTGACAACCTGTAAAATTCCTATGAATGAGCGCAACCTTCTCTTCGTCTCTCTGGTGACCAGCGGCGTGTGTCCGGAGTCCGGGCTCTCATTTTCGAGAGTGTGCGCGAGCGACTTCGACCTCGTCCGTTATTAAATTCCTCGACCTCAAGAAGCCGGGACACACGCGGCCTCCGCTACGGGATAAAAGGGGAGGACCCCGATGCCACGTGATACCATCGAGCTTCGATTCTTTTCTGTCCGGACCATGAACAACGGTCCACAACATCCTCTGAGATCAAAAATCAAATTTTTCTTTAAATATACAATTCTTATGTATGATGTATACTCGAAGCTGAAAATCAAAATTTTCTTTCTATAATTGTCAATTGGATTTTGACCGATTCGATTGTGGATAGATAAATATCCGTTCTTATTCAGTATTAGATTGTCCGAAAAGTTTCTTTCGTTTTATGAGGAAATAATAGACGCACAACGTTTTTTGTTTTATGTTACTTTGTCGAATTACGTACGGCCGATTTTGTTCTGTTGAGATAAACACCGCAGACATTCCGCAGATTTGAAGGTGCACTGTTGTAAAAGACACGTTTGCGAGAGAAAGACACTTTTCGGATAACCTAATATATGGAAGAACCACATTAAGTATGAGATGATCGAATAAATATGTATGTAGATATAAAATTTCGTCTTACACGTTTTACAGCTAAGATACATTTTATTTCGAATGGATAAATGCTCAGTTTCATTTAATATAGTGTATATAATAATATAGTGTCGTACACTATTTACGAAATAGCTTAATATAATGTAAAATTTCATTTTGCACGTCTTATTCCTATGTGAAATACGAAATTTAAGACATGGTGTTTTCTACATTTAAACATGGTAATCGAAGAACATGTATTTTTCGTTATATTTTAAACGCGTGTATTATCGGAGAATATACGTTATTTATATAAAAATATTCCTTTGTAAATCGTCCGCTTCGTCTTTAGCAGAGCCAATGATCGATAAGAATATCGAAAATGTGCTTCCGGGCGTTGGAACTGGATAAGAATCGGAATGTTGAACAGCGTGTTTGGTGTTTGGTGTCGTTAGATTGGTGAAGTGAATTTTAATTGACTCCGAGGGAGAGCCGTTTTATGATGATTCTATGGTAGTAAAAGTAATAGGCGGAGAACAAATTGGTTGCGAACAGAAGTGTGATTCTTGGCAGGTCGTTTCTCTCTTCTCTCTCTCTCTCTTGCCTATTATATTTTCAACGTAATTTATTTTTCTTCTCCTTTTGCATTAATGCAATCATTCTTTAAACGAATCCAATTAAGATCGTTTTTTATATTTTTCCCTATTCTTCTGGTCGATGTAAGATCATCCTTAATAAATGGAACTTCGTTTTGGAAGTTTATCTGTAGCGTAGCAAGTTTTATTTTAGTAATATCAATATAGAGAAGAATCGAATTAAAACGTATGAATGTAACTTTAATGCCAACAAAATACTGATGATTTGAATCAAGATTAATTTTCAGCATGGTCATAAATGAGTAACAAACTACAAAGCAGGAAAAAAAACGAAAATCATATTAAATAAAAATTACGGTGGAATAAAATAATAATTGTATTTACAACGAACAAGTAATCGAGCATCGATTACTTCACTGTTAAAAGAAGCAACATGGACTCTCCATACAACCCTTTCCATGTAACCATAGCAGTTTTATCAACTTTTAAGCAACTATTATACAACTATAGTTTCTAACGTAATCAAAAACAAACAACTATCAAGCAATTGCTTTTTCACGATTAATAGAAAATCCAAAGCAAGGCAAGAGAGCGGGAGAGATCAAAAGAAAACAGCCATAACCTCCAAAAAGCAACCCAAATCCATAAACCCAACTCCTAAAGTAAACGCAAACAAACAAGCTACGTACTATCAACCAATTTCTTTTTTACGATTTAAAGCAAAATCCAGAGGAAAGCAAGAGAACGCGAGTGTTCAACAGAAAACAGTCATAACCTGCAAAAAGCAACCAAAGAATCGTAGCGACTCCTGAAATAAACCCAAACAGGCAACCTACATACTATCAACCAATTTATTTTTTTTACGGTTGAAACGAAAGCCAGAGAAAAACAAGAAAACGCAAGAGATGAAAGGAAAACAGCCATAACCTCCAAAAAGCAACCAGAGATCCATAACAGTTCCTAAGATAAGCCCAAACAAACAACCTACATACTTTCAACCAATTCCCTTTTTCGTTGACACAGAAGTAACAAGTCCAGATGAAAAAAGAAGCGAAACTTAATAAATAAATAAGTAAAAAAAAAAAAACGAAAGACCAAAGAAAAAAAGCGCGAGAGCAATGGGTAAAGAGGCGATGGTTTTAAGGACACGCGAGGCATTAACGAGGTGGCGAGGAGCAGGATTATCCGCGACGAGGAGGTCAAACACATTCTCGATCGTCAAGGTTGCACAAGCGGTCGCCTCTAGCTTTTACAGTACGCTCGCGCGTATCAGCTCGCACTGCGCTTACGTTCGCTCGAACGTTCGACAGTGTGTTACGCATTTGCATAGACTCCGCGGCACTTTGCGTTCTTTAAAATTTCTAACTCGGGTAGAAGCCTGTGGCCGTCCTTGTCGGATGTCTCAATTTTCCGTGCGGTATGCAGCGCCTATGACTAATACGTCCGCGTATCGCAACAAGCCAGAAATGGCAATCGCGCTGCGTTGCGACAGTCGATGCTGGCACCGAGAAAAAAAACAATGTCCGAGAGACGCGCGCCGTTCGAACGAACGCCTGCCTTTCGTTGGCCGTTCGCCTGGAAACGCGATGCCCGATCCTCTTTTCACGTTCTCGTTGTTCGCGCTATCGTTTGTCAGATGTAGCTGCGATTTGATTCGGAAGAATCTCGAGGAAAATGGAACCTAAAACGTGATGACGAAATTGACGTCTGCATTGCCTTGGGATTTCGCTTCTAATTTTTTTTATTTACCGTTACACGGCTACGTTCGTGTTGATTGTTATAACGGCTCTTTTTTTAAGGAATTTTCTTATTTAATCATTTAGATAAGATTGTGGAGATTTCTGAAAGGGCAAAACAAATTGGAATTTTCGGGAATATGTTAAACGAATGTTTCACTTCTAGTTTCCTGGCATTAAATACGTTCGAATCGATAATCGTAACGAGCCCTGAAGAGTTTTCGTATTTAGATATTTGCAGAAATTGAGCAAATTTCTGGCAACAGGATCCATAAGACAAAATGGTCATTTTCGTAAAGTTGTAGATGCTTTCAGATTTCTAGTGTTATCTATGTTCATTTCGAAATAAACGAGAATGTCATAGTAGTTCAATTTTCGCTACTGTTTTCCTCTTATCGAAGTTTAATCGACGTTAAATCGTAACGTTAAGTAAACGCAAGGTAATTTTGTAATACGAATGCGTGTGCGTCTCATTTGAGTCACGTCACTTTTGAACAGTATGTACAGTGTTGTTAATGATTTTTCTTTACGATTACAGTTTAGCGTATTTCTATGTGTTCTGTTGAAAATTCAATACATTATTGGTAGGTAATCTGTCTACTAACGATACACAATTCTCCGTAATTGCTTTTACCTTTGCGGTTTACTGTTTTTCGTGGTATTAAATGTAATTGGCTGAAGTGTTTCTAATAAACCACATTGTATAAGAGTATGACGTACGACCATGTAATTTGTTTGTTCTACGAATTGAATGGATATTGATTGTTGGCTATGTATTAATCAACTTAACGTCACTATATTGTACCCCTTACAGCGTATCGTGTCACCTTGAAATTAATTAAGAATCGAATAAACTAATCTTAGAATTCTACTTTTTCATTTATCTCGTCAGAAAAATTTATTTCGCGTTTGTTTCACAACATTGGGGAATTTCACAGATAAAACTTTGGACTATTTATATCTAAACTTGATCTTGTTCTATGTTTATCTATCTATATTTATCTATATCTGTATGGAAAAATCTTTGATAAAAAGTGTGAGACATTTATTGGATGTACAAATTAAGTTGGTATGTTTAAAATTATTTGTCTCTATTTTATGTTCAAACATTCTCCTAACTCGTGCAAGTTTTTAAAAATGTCACCTGCATTTACGTAATTTCACGCTTAATTAGATAACGAGGACCCTTTCGATTCAATTAAATTTATATTACACGTT